>NC_133024.1:617812-924218 GCF_048771995.1 Taeniopygia guttata | reverse complement strand
TTGTATACTTACTAAATTTGGTGACCATTATTTTCTGTAGTCCGCTGATTTAGAACCACTGACTTCATATTTCAGTTTTCTTAAGATGAGTTAACAATGCTTCTTGTTCACAATATGTTCATAAAGTTCATAGAAAAATAATTTCTGTCAAATTTAGGAATTCAGTAATATGTTCTAAACTTATGAAGTATTTATTAGGACTTTTTAGAATTAAAGATGTACTGGCAATTTGTTGCTTATTTTCTCCAATGTGTTTGAACTGTAGAATCTTTCCTTTGATCTCTGCAAACTCAAAATATGGAACAATATAGAAGAAGATTAAAAGGATAACCTCTGATTTTTCTTAATCTGTTGGGATTTTTGTTGGGTTTATTTTAGAGTAGTAGTAAGAAGCCAGGTCATCAGTCCTGAGATATGTCTCATCTAATGGTGCAAGATGAGATACATTTTCCAGCTGGAAAAACTATGTGCAGTTGGAATCAATCCTTATAGGACTGGGCAGTGTCCAGCAAGTGTCACAGACGTGTGAGAGCGTCAGTTCGGAGACCAGGAACATAAGTGAAGCTGCTTTATTTTGACAACTCTTTTGGAAACATAGGGCAATTTTTAAAAAATTTACATTTTGTTTGTTTGTTTGTTTGTGTCTACAGTTTTCTAAACCAAAGCAAAGTAACTGGCTAAAAGCTTTGTTGACAGACAAAGCTCCATTGACTAGCCCAAATCATAGTAGTCCAAGCACAATAGAATTTAATATTTCAGTACTGCTTTTGTTACTGACAGAGTTTTCTTACCCTTTCTGAGTTTAGCATTTGATATCCAACACTTCCCAAGAATTCTTATGTGTGCTTCAGATATTTAATTGCTTTATCATCTGTCTGCTTCTAAAAAGTGGGGAATTTATTCCAAAGGTAACACAGAATATTGCAAGCACCTTTGCCAAGTGACATTCAGAGCTATTAATCCTTGCTCTATTTGAAGTCCTGTATGTCTCGGGTGTTATTTTGAGCAGAGAGCACATGTATTTTGTGTGATCATATGCAGGTTGCAATGCTGGAGGTGGAAAACTATTGTGACTTCAGAAAAAAAGGATAATCCCATCCAATTTCCATCTTTTTGCATATTATTTTAAAGATTCTTGCTTTGACTACACACAGCATAGTGGGGGACTTGTATAAACAGAATGTCACCCATTTCTGAATGGGCTTCTGCATGTTGTTTCTTTCCCTTCAGTTCCAAAGCAGGTCATTATGGACAACTCACCTGCCTCTATTCTTTTCCACAACCCAAATTCTTTCCTAAGTGTGCACAAAGCACAAAACCTTCTCCCTCACTGAAATGAGTATAGGAATTACATTGGATGTTGCTTGAGAACCAGAAAAAGCCTCTTAAGCAATATCAAAGAGGTATCAGAAGGGACTTGGGACTTTTTACCCCTGGCTGCTATTCCTTGAGCCCAGTTTTTCATCTCCCCTGTAATGTGGGTACCCAGTCTGCATTTCTCCAGTCTGCATTTCTCCAGTCTGACACGAAGGATACCTGTGCAAACTGTGCCAAAGTTGAAGTAAATGTTGTTCACCCCTTTCCTATTGTGTGCAAAGCCAGGAATAACATTGCAGAAGGCAGCAAGCTTTGCCAGACAGCCTGGCCTTGGTAAAATTGCTCTGGCTGTTCCAAATCACCTTCTTGTTCATCCTGTGCATAGGTGTGACTGCTCCTGGTGACTGAGGCTAGGGACAGCAGCTTGCAGTTTCCTGGATGCTCCTTCTTGCCTTTACTCAATTAATTGCACTGAGATATTTTTCTCATCTCACATAACAAAATAATCTTACTTCTCCCTGTCAATTCTCTTATGCTTATCTCTATACTGAAGAGGCCATGCCTTAATGGATTTTCATTTTCTGTGTGTTAGAGATAGGAAGTAGGATACTGGAGGAGGGCAGCCCTCCTTGGGGCTTTATGGTGAATATCTAGATGTGCAGAACAAAAGTAGTAGCCTTCAATGGGAAAAATAGTAACTTTTACAAGGAAACATAGGGCTGAAATAGACTTTCTGAGCTCATTTTGACCACCTTGTTCTTATTCGACAGTTTATTCTAGAGTGTAGCTCCCTGTATAAGTTTTCCAGTATCTTCCTTGCTGCAGTTTGTCCCTTGTCTTCACAAATATGGAGCAGAAATAATTTATACTGTTTTTCCACACAGCTTTGTTTGTTTGCCATATGTATTTGGATACTGTTTTCATATCTATGTACTTTTTCTCCAAGCGCAGTGACTCCTATTTCCTCAGGCTTCTTTCTTGGGTAATATATTCTGTACCTGGAGTAATTTAATTTAATTTTTTCCTGAATTTATCAAGATGGTCTGTTTTGCAGTGCTCTGTGTATTTATCTATTAGTGATAAGCAACCTTATTAGAAGTGAGAATGCATAAAAGGACTGAGATCCATTCCTTCAGATTTAAAATAGAGAAGATAACAATTTTGAAACATACCTAGACATGTTGGGGATTCCGAGACTTATAGATTAATTTACAACTAAAGGATTGAAAGTACATGCTGGTTTCAAATTGATTCTGTTACTACAGCTTGTAAATCCTCCTAGCTGTCTAAATACTACTATCTTTAAGCTGGTTTGTCCCTAAAAAATAACGGTGTGCGTTATCAGAGAAGGAGGTAAAACAAAGTTAAAGCTTTAACATTCTCAAACCAAATGTTACAGAATACTCAGCTAAAGACTTGCTCTTTATTTTGCTTGGATTATAGCAAATAGAGTAATACTTATCACAGAAGAGAATTTCAGTGTATGACTACCTTTTTTGTTCTATTAATGCAGATAAACATGCAAATTTCATTTTATTACTGCTTGAGGTTTTTTAAACTGTTGATTTGGAGCTGCCTTAATAAATTCTACAAAATAGAATTTATACTTTCTTGCTATTGGTTATTTTGATATTCTTCTTTTGAATGATTCCTCCCAAAGTGTTTCAAAAGACCCCCAGATGTGTAGTCACGGAGTGAAAAAAAAAGATGTATTGTGGTATAATAAATGGTGATCCCATGTAAGGAACAGACTTCAAATTGGCTGTAGGAAATGAGTCCCTCAGTACAACCTGGGTAACCCACGTAGCAGATTGCCTGTGCACTCAGCAGTAAACATCAGCATCCTGATTGTAAAGTGTAAGAGCTCCCTGCATTCAGCTCTGTGGCTTCAACACCAATTGCTCCAATACATTTGAAGCCTATTGGCAGAGCCAGTCCAACAGCATTTGAATTCTTCACCTACTCAAGTTCTTAGTAGTTTGTTGAGCTTTTCCTACTGAGAAGAGGTTATTAAAGAAAGTCTCTGATTTTATTCAGCTGATCAGCTCTCACGTATGACCACCTTGTATGAGGCCACGTTCAAAGGCCACACTTCTCTTGTCGTGTTTGCATTGGCTGATGCTCTTTAAAGGCTTTAAAAAAGAGAGTTAGACCTAGAAAATTTGTGAGACTCTCCTTGCTCCCCACAGTCTTCTGTTGCTTTTATTGAATATATTTATGCGGAATCTGTCAGGTTCTTTGGCCAGGACAGTTTCCTTCATAGCCCAGCCTGGGTGGAGTTGCCTTGGACTTGTTTCCTTGGACAGGAGAAGGAGCCAGGGCTGGAAAGACAGCTCTTCTGAGCAGGATGCAGTCACTGTCTCACCAGCTCTGTCCAGGTGAAATTCCATCCTGAAAAATACATACCAGGCCAGGCTGGAACAAACAACAACAAATAAGGAGCTTTGAGAGTAAAGCCAGGGGAACATGGCCCTGGAGAGCCTAAAGACATCATATCAAAGTTAAGCTTTATCCTACTGCGAATAAGTGATACATAATCTAAATTGAAATAAGGTTTTCAGGTTATTTTATTAACAAGTAGGTTTTGTCTTGTCCTTTTAAATTTATGCACTGTTCATTTTAAAAGTGTTATCTATCAAAGATTCTTCAACTTGAAGGAGGTTCAAAGGTCCATTGAAAATAATGAATAGACTTGGTTTTGTCCTTATCCTTCAAAAATGTTAAATTTTTCAATGTTGAATTTTATAAATTTTTACCATCAAACACCAGACTACATTTACTAATTGGACACAAAAAAGTAGCTGAATTTTATAAGGTTTAAAATAAAAAAATAAACTGAATCCTACAAGAGGAGCCAGGGTCAGGTTCTTTTAAATCATATGAAAGACATTTTCAGAGACTGTTCCCTTTTCCATCAGAGCTGCAGGCTTGGTTATTTTCTAACCACAGTTTTCTTTCTTGTTTTCAGTTTTGTTTCCTATTTTAATAAATAATGAACAATTATCTGCAGAATGGAAGGTAGAATTGGGAGTTGGACCACTGAAACAGGATCCCAAGTTTAAATCCAGACTGTTTTCATCTTTGCACCCTAAAATTAAGGGTCATTACTTTATTAAGTCAAATAAAAAGTAATTTTGAAAAGAAAAGTTGCCCTCTTTGAAATGGAAGTAGTTTGAAGGTGTAAGCTGAGAGCTCAAGAGTCAGGTTTTTGTAGACAGACATGCTTGTTTGTGTTTTGCACAATTAGCTGCTGTATGTTGGCAGCCTATTCTTCTGAAGCAATGTTAGACTTGTGTAGACATAATAATACTTAAAAAAAAAAAAAAGATTGGGGAACTTCATTTGCAAATGACAAAACTTCATGCAAGGCTGTTAGCTCACCCTCCCCTAAAAAGGTATTCTTGGTTGCCCTCTTCATATGGCACCTACTTTCATCATTCACAGTATTTGTGAAAGTGAATTTCATGGCTAGGAACCTTAGTGTTTGATGCAATCTCTCATGAGAAAGGACCCTCAGCTATCTTATTGGAGAATACAAAGACAGATTTTCTGCAGAAGTGCAGAGTGATTTGGCAAGAGGCACTGGGCACAAACTGGAATACGGGAAATTCCAGTTAGATATTAGGACTTTTTTTTTAAACAGAAGTATGCTAAGCACTGAAACAGATCACCCCAGAGATATTATGGAATCTGTGTCCTCAGAGGTGTTCAAGACTCAGCTGGATGTGGCCCTGAGCAACAACTTAAAGCATCCCTGCTTTAAGCAGGGATGACTTAGAGAAGTTCCTTCCACCCTAAGTTATTCCATTATTCTGTGCTTGTGGCTGCTTTAGAAGTGTGTCTTGTTTATTGTAGTACATAGAAACAGAACTATTTTTAAATGTTTCCCATTTTAAGATGTATTTGGGTTGCAGCCAAACAACCAATATTTCTCTATGTTTGGCAGCCAAAATAAATACAAAAATATAAAAAAGAAAACAAAAGTTTCATAGTTTCAGATTATCATTGAAAACTTGCCTGGTGGTACTATGACACCAGATTTGGAAAAATCAAAGCACTGCTGTGAACGATTTGAATAAATGAGGTAGTGCTCACAAATAGATGGTGCTAATATATTTTCATAAGGCACACTTCATTTGTCTAGCACTCTGGGAGGCAGTGCTGGGTCTTGCCTTCATGCCCCTTAAAATCTTTGAAATGGTGGAAAATAAACAGTTTCAATGTAAGGCAAAAGGAATTCTGGCAGCAAAGCCAAAATTGCTGTAATACACTACAGCTGTATTCACCCTCTAGTTTTGTAGGGCAGAGTTCAAGGATCCTCACTCTATGGATAAAAACAAAAATAGGGCTGTACTTGATCACTACAGACCATGCACACTTAAAGCACACTGATGAGTGAAAGTAGCATCTAAACTTTTAAAAGTTTCAATATTTGCTTGCCTTTGTCTCCTGTTGCCTATACATCCCAGCTAGCCAAACTATAGTCCTTGCAGCTGGATTTTTTGGGCCACTGGTACCTATTTTCTTCTTTCTGAAGAGCTGGTGGTGGCTGGTTCTCTTATGATGCAGCTGATTCATTATTAAGCTGTTCTTCATTCTCTCCAGTATAGGCAGACTCCTTTCCTCAGTGATTCCAACTCTCCAAGTGCTCTGATGCACTTATTATCGTGCTGTTACTTCAGATGTGCTTTGCACAGTTTCTCCTGCTGATCTTGGCCATCAGCTGACTTTTGTTGAAGAGAATACTTGCAGATCAGTGTGGAATTTCTGTTGGCAAGCATGGAGGGAAAGATTGTGTTTCAGAGGTGGCTATAGATCTCAAAATCTTTCATTTGGAAATGGCCTCAGTGTAAAAAAATTACAATACAAATGCAAATACTTAAGAGCAGGGTTTCACTAACAAATGCCAAAAGCTGACACAAATAAATGGAATTAGATGGCATCTAGTTTATCATTCAAGCTTTTCATCAAGGAGATGCAGGGAAAAAAGGTCTCTTGGAATCCTAATATGAAAAAAATATTTTCTCAAATCAAGTAGTTTTTTACCACAGTATCGTAAAAGTTAAGTTCCTATGACTTCTCTTGTCCATCCATTCATATTTAATGAATGTTTATCTGAGTGATGACTAAAAGAGACATATTACTCAGAATGAGAATGCTTTCCTGGTTAGTTGTTCAAAACACTGTGAGATCGACACAAATGAAATCTATATTGCTAATATGCTCCTGGGGACAGTCCCCATTTACTGAGATAATTCATACCAAGATACCATTTATACCCACCTTGCTCCAGGCTGGCCCTCTCTTGACTTCACTGGCAGTGTCTGTGCAGCACGTAGGATTGAGCTCTCCTTGTCCTTGGTTGCTCCACTTCTGTTCATTTGCTTCCAGAAACTGGTCATTTATTGCTTTACCAGCTAATGCTCATCCCTCATTTTCACTGATGCTGGAATGCACACAAATAGGAATGTGGTTTAGTCATATGAAGTGTGGCATCTGTGTTGTTGCTTTAGCAGTTATTTTCCCTGAAAAACACGCAGCTAAGTTCAAGTGAAGGAGGAGATTTGTCTGCCTTGCTCTTTGCTGCTCTTTGGGTCAGGATTAGAAAGACAGGTCCTGCTTGCCTACCCTGATCTCCTCTTATGGCAAGGTCACACACTTATGGATGAGGGAAAGGTTGCAGATATTGTGTACCTTCCACGAGGCCAAATGCTGATCCTGCAGCCAGCTCAGGACAGCCCAAAGCTGCCTGGGGAGGAGACTTGGAAATGCTGGTCACCAGCAGCTGAGCACGAGCCAGGGCGTGCCCAGGTGGCCAAAAACCCAGTGGAAGCCAGGCCTTTATCAGCCAGGGTGTGCCAAGCCAAGCAGCACCAGGGAAGTGGCCACCCCTGCGCTTGGCACTGGCAGGGCTGCACTCTAAATCCTAGAGTAAGTTTTGGGTCCCTCTCTGCAAGAAAGATGTTGAGGAGCTGAAGCTGTCCACAGAAGGGCCACAAAGATGGTGAAGGGACTGGACCAAAAGTCTTATGAAGAGTTGTTGAGGGAGCTGGAGAAAAGGAAGCTTGGGGGGACCTCATGTCTCTCTACAACTGCCTGAAAGGGTGTAGGGGTGACATGGGGGTCAGCCTCTTCTCTCAAGTAACATGACAAGGTCAAATGGCCTCAAACTGTGCCAGGGGAGCTTTAGATTGGATACGAGGAAAAATATCTTCACCAAAAGGGTCATGAAACTTTGGAACAGACTGAGGATGTTTGAGGCACCATCCCTGGAGGTGTCTGAAAGTTGTGTGGTTGTGGCACCTGGGGACATGGTTTAGTGTGGGCTTGACAGTGCTGGGTTATGGTTGAACTTGATGATCTTGATGGTCTTTTCCAATCTAAATAAATTTTTCTTAATGTTTTTTTCCTAAATTCTACAGGGACTCTGCAACACTTTTTGCTATCCAGGCCATCACTGTACTTTAAATTACAGGAAAATGACCTGCCCTGTCAAGACAGGGTGGTGAGGACAAGGATTTATTTTTTATATTTCAAGTGCATCTCCTTTTCTTCTTTCCTGCCTTATTCTCTCTCTCTCTCTTTTTTTTTTTTTTTTTTAATATGTTGTTTCTGTTTATTTTCTGCTAGAACTGTCTTTGGTTTTAAAAGCTCTCTTGGTGGTTTTGATATGCTAGCTATAACAAAGAGGTCTAAAGGGTCTTATCTCAAAGCTACTACTGCTTTGGGATCCCATTTAAGCTTTCTAATTGCAGAAACCTCACTGAGAGTTTTAAGGCTATAATAAAATCAAGACTCTTTGTCACTATAATTGTCTGCTTATGAATAATCAATGGTATCTATCTAACTGAAATCAGACCCAGTTGAATATAATCTTGAAATAGAATTAAGTCTTCAAATTGATGTAAAGTATAACTGAGAGATACATAGATACAATTGTGGGGAAAATTGGATCAAATTATTGTAAATTTAAAATTAAATAGATCTTCTCTAAATTTTTTTTTTTTGGTAAATTTGGGTCTGAGACTGATTAAGAAATCTATTAGGGAAATCAAATGACCATATTTGAATTAAGTTCCGTAAGTTTTATTTTGTTCTTAGACATGAATACCCAATAGAAACCAGGAGACTATAATTTCAATAATGCTTAATGGGTTTTGAAGAATCCATAATTTAAACAGATGTAGCTTACTGTCAGTCAGAGATAATAATCCTAAACTTTGCTGCCAGTTTTTACTTAGTGTCTATGAAGCCCATTAGGGGTATTTGAAGTGTGTTGTGATTTCTTCCTGCTTTGTGCTGCCTGGAGCCTTGTCAATATTCAGTTGCCCATTCTCAGCAGTCTTGTGTGCTGAAATTAAAGGAGCGAGGATGTAATGGAGATTAAAGCCACTACCACCCTTTTCCCCAGGAAGGTGTTGCTCTGCTGAGCGTGCCAGAGAACTGAGTTTTCTAGAAGCCCTGCAGTCCTCTGGAACCTGGCAGAGTTGCTTTCGGAAAATTGTGACAGTTTCCTGGCTGAAGGATTTTTCTTGATCAGTCTTTAGATAAAGGAAGGGAGGCAGATGTTTTCCATCAATTTTACTTGTACACTTCTTTCGGTAAAGGGAAGACGCATTAAGTGTTGGCTTAAGGCTTTACATTCTGTGTGCAGACAACTGCAGATGCTCAAATTGTCTACTAAAACAAAGTGAGGGGTTTGGTCTCTTGGCAACTCTAGTCATTAGAATTTCTCTTAAAAAAGCAGGGTGCGTTGGGGTGATACCAGAGAATCTGAATGTACTTGTCTAGAGAAGGTTTGAGTATCAGTCAGCAATTACTGAGAGAGAGATAGAGAAGAAAAAGAAAGAAATAAAGAAAAAGAGAGAAAATGAAGAAAAAGAAAGAAAGAAAAAGAGAGAAAGTTAGTTTAGTGTCACTCTATCCTATTATTCAATGGTATATTATTTATCATTTATCTCCTAGTTCTCTTAGTTTTTCTTCAGGATTTAATTCCTGAAGTAAAGTTATTGTCTGCAAAATTCTGTTTTTTTCTGATAAGTTAATTTCAACCCCTATGACTGGACAAATGCCTGAAAATCTGCTGGGGATAAAAATTTATTGTTTTGAGACTGAGAAGAGAAATAACAACCCAAAATGTACTAGTCCAGTGCTGGTGTTGTAAGTTTGGGGAAAAGCCAGCAGTTCAACAGTTCTGAAAATATGATAGGCCTAACAGTAACAAGGGAGTATTAAAATTGTACATACCAAGGAAGGAAAAGGAAAAAGCCAATCCTCCCTTACCCCACCAAGAAGAAGCCAAAACACCAACTTATAGCCTAAAAAAATTAGTTATTCTGTTGTGAAGTCATTCTCTGTTGCTGCAAGTTAAATTTTTGCAGATGGATATACAAGATGTTTCTTACTTTATGTGCTGTTCCCCTGGAAAGCATAAAAATGAATGTTTAAAAAGAGTTTCTTCGTAGTTTTGAGTAAAGTATTTATGTTAGTTAGGTGTCCTGGTATAATTCCAAATACAAAATTACATTTCCAGCCCAACAAAGGGGAAAAAAATTGTAGAAGATTTATTTGGATCTAGTTACTGTTTATCCTCTACCATACTTTTTGAGTGTGATTAACTGATTAACTTAATTTTACAACTTCATATTTTCTACTAAGAAGCAAAAAAAGAATCAAGCCAAAAACTTGTACCTTTCTCTCCTATGGGTCCTACATATGGCTAATATGACTATAAGTCTTGCATTTAAAGGAAAAAACACTTGCATTTTTTCCACTTACTTCATGCATGGTTTTACTACTACAGTTATAGATGGTAAAGCAAATGATAATGCTAAACTAGTGGAAAAACAGTCATGTTGGCAAGCACTATTATAGATGACTGTTAGTTCACTTTTAGAAATACATTGTGTTTCCAGGGGACATCACCTATAAGGATTTTTACAGTTGCATGCTATTAGCAAATTAAACAACCAATATATTGCTATATTGCCATGTTCCATTGCTGAATGTGTGATTGCAAGGGAATGCATTCTGATCTCCTATTTTTCACTCTTTCCCCAGTGAAAAGGCAGAGCCTGAAGGTTCAGATCAATGCCACAGACGACACTGTTTGCATGAGGTATCTCCGGCCAAGTCAAGGCACCAAGCTAGAAGGTTTTGTCCTGGGTTATGGAAACAACTTCTTTTCTAATCAGTACATTCCTTTACCTTCAGAAGGAAAAAACTATGTAACAGAACTTGGTAAGACATATTTGCTTTGCATGCTGTTGTTGTAATGAATTATGTGAAGAGGCTGAGGAGAATAACAATCTTTTGTTCACCTGATTTTTTGTTTTATTGGGTTGTTGCTTTGTGTTTGTTTAAGGTTGCTTTCAAGAATTTCAGTGGAAAGTGGAATTGTAGATCCTTCAAGGAGAAAACTAGTTCTTGTCTGGAAATTTTGCTTACTGGTATTTGTTTTCAGGATTTTTGTTTTAGTGAGAGCCTGCACTATACTTGAAGACCTCACAGATCAAATGGGATGGTTTGCCTAAAGATGCAGCTATAAAGTAGAATATGAGGAAAATATACATGCTTTTAACAAATAAAAGCAGAAGCAGTGAAACAGTCTTGAGAATTGTGTGGTTGATTCTTTTTGACAGAAATATTCATATTAACATGATGCCTTTTCTTGTCAGCTATTCCAGTATTACATGTTGTAGATTAACCTCTAGCTTCCATGTCAGACATTACTGATGGAATTCCATGAGCTGTTCTATGGAAGAGATTAAAGCATGTCAAGAATGCTATATCCTGTTATCTGGAATAGGGAGAAGGAAGTATATTATTAAAACATTGATTTATCCTTCTGATTTGACCTTCTGAGAAATCTGTTAAATCCCTAAGGATTTTTCTATTGATTTCTTTAAGCTTTTCTAGCCTAAAATGAATTCATTTACCCTTGTCATTGTAAAGCTTGTGATCTTGGTGTAAAGCAAGGGGGAGGAAAGGATGCATAAGCACAGAAGTCATAATTGCCATGTTTTTGATGTGGTCAGTTAAGGCCATTGTGGGTGTCTGCTCCAAGATGGAAACTGCAGAATAAACACTGAAAAAATAAGATGTTAGACATGGAATAATTAAAATATTAGAGACTGACAGGATCACTGTGGCAAAGGTTAACTTTCCTTTCATGAGTTGGTACACCTGGAATCTCTCTATAATTCTATCCAGTGTTTGACTTGGTAACTATTGGTTAAGCTAGGTCTGGCGTACCTGATTCATCCTCTGTGTGAATTTTGAATCAGTTCACTAAGAATGATGTACAGGATGTTCTGTGGTAGTGAGGATTAATATTTTTCAGGTACTCAAAGATCTTAGGGAAGAGCAAAAAAAGGACAGAATGTAACATTGTGTAAGATCATTTGCACTCCCTATTTACTAAAAGCTTTTAAACCTAATGTTTTGCAAAACTGAAAACTGAAAGCTCAAGGTCACCTGGAATTTCAGGTGTATTGATATTTTATAGCTTCAACCATAACAGTTAATGGCTGGAATCTAGGCACCTTTTTTTAGTTCCACAGCACATCAGAACACCGACCATATGCATATCCATTTGCTGCAGGGTCTCTGGAGAGGGAAAAGCACAAATGTTGAGAAATACTCTTCCTTATGATTATTTCAAAGAAGAATAATATCAAAATTTAATCTCCCTCCTGCTAATAGAAGTTGTCTGTTTCCTTGTGACAATAAATCTATGCTTGTGAGTTCTGAATGTCCAGTAACTAAACATGCAAAATGCAACATAATATAGATAGCATGACAAGCATTTCTAACCTTCAGAAAATGTTGTCTTTGAAAAGACAGGAGTAAAAGAAGTTATCAGCAATATGTACTTCAAGTTGCAAACTTTATTTAAGGCAATTACCAGTATGTTTATTGGAGCTGTTGCTTTTAGTTGAGAGATTTAGGGTTAGATTGAATGCCCTGGGGACTTGTTTATTGGAAGCTGAGAGTGCATAATCTTTCCCATTTCACAAATATTAAACACAGCATTAAACTGCAGTTTGACTGTGCTTTCCAAATGTGTGTGGAACACGAGCTAAAGCAATAAACATCAGTTGTGCTTTTGGCTCTACTTTAGAGTGGCTGGTGTGGCAGAAATGAAGACAGAGTGATTGCTAGCACACTCCCTCCTCCCCACCGTATTTAGGGATCAGCTGCTGGCAGAAACTGGAAGAATTGCAGAATGGTTCTGAGTTCTAGGAACAATGATTAAATTTTATTGTGGCAGCCAGAGACCTCAGCTCCAGCATACACTTTATACTGATTTTAGAAAAAGCAAGGTGTTGTAGAGGGGCAACAAAAATACTCTCAAGAAATATGCCAAAGATATAAACCTGGATCTTGTTCTGGTAGCATTAAAATTGTTTATTCTGTGAAAATTTTTAAGGAAAAATCATACAGATATACTATCAGCTGTAGACCCTACCAAAAAAAAGGCATTAATGTAGGTGTTAGGCCAATGTAAGATAACACACAGACTTCACATATAAGTCATTATTCCCTTCCTAAAATGCATCAGTCTTTTAAAATATAATTTCTCCTTTCTAACAAGGTGTATAGGTCTACAAGGTAGAATGAATGTCTTGCAGACATTTCCACATTTCCCTGATTTAGTTCTGCAACCCTGGTTTTGTTAGTGGAGCAGCATAATCAGTATTCTGTTTGGGATAATTGTCCCCAGTTGGAACTGGAATATGGAAGATGACACAATACATGCAACAATATGTAATTCTAATATGTAGAAATTCCATATTGCCCACAAATTCCATATTTCCAACCCACCCATTGTAGATTAATATGAAATTTACTGTCAGCTTTTCTGCTGGGTCACACACCTTTTATGATCCTTAAACAGGAAGCTTGAAGTCAGCAGATGTATTAATTAATAAAATTACATGTCTATAGATGGATATATATTTTTAAAGTAATTATTAAGGATATGATATTTCCTAGGATTTTCAGAAGAAATATATGATTTTGTACAACAATGTGTGACATTCATCTACATTTCATCCATTAAAATATTCAGCACCTCCCTGCAGTAATTCTTATCTTAAAATTTCTGGTTTCCCTTTGTTTTGCAAATTATATAGTAACTGAGGCAGCAATTGGATAACGTTATCAATAAATTGGGATCTGCCTGCAGAGGGCATGGACAAAGAGAAAAGGGTTCTGTTGGGTTTCCTGAACTTGTAATGAGTTTCTGCTGGCAGCAGAGTCTGCTGGCACTGGTGGATAGATCTGAATCATACTGAAATGTCAATGACAAGGCAGCAGCAAAGTTGGTTTCCAAGAATTATGCCTCTGTTTCAGGACACCAGGTGTGGTTTGTGCTGAATGTACTTTATGTGCTCACATGACAGTAAACAACATAATTTTTGGTCATGAAAGCTATTCAGTGTCAAAAGATATCAAGATGTTAATTCTGCTAGTCTAATAAAAAGGTGAATGGACCCATCCAAAAGCTCTTGGCTTGACTTAAGACTTTATCTTAATTTTTCAGTCTTCCTGACTCATAAAGAAAGAGTATTTGCTTAAGAGATTTGTGTTAGTCTTTTCTAACTTGGCTAGGAAGATTGCAAACCAACATCCTAGAAATTGTTGATACTCTTAGAGAAACCCAAAAAGCTGTGTGGAGACAGGAAAGTTTTGTAAGAATGAACAGCAATTACTTAACAGAATGAACAAAATTATTTTCCCTTTCAGTTTCTAAAACCACCTCAAAGTTGGGCAATGCTTTTGCTTTTCCTTTTCTTGTACAAGTTTGTACAGAGTAAGAGGAGAATGTATTAGTAATCCTGCTTCCCAACAATGCCAGTAGGTGTTGTGTGAATTTTGTGTTTATGTATGTGTATGAGAGGGTTCTAGTACCACCTTGAGCACATTTTAGAAAGTGAACTCAGGGATCTGTGCTAGAGCAGTGCTTAGCTAAAAGATCTTGCTGTGCAGTTTCTTACCAATGCCCAGAACCTGGCAGTTGTATTAGCTACATGCTTTTGAGATGCCAAATCAGGTGCATGTTAATGCAGCATTGTGTTGCCTCCTGCTGACCCACCAGAAGCAGGGTCTCATCTGCTCAGGACCAGCAGATGCCAGTTCCTCCAGACAAGTGAGTGCCCAGCAGTGGCTCATTCATGCCAGCCTTGGTCCCACTTCCCTGTCTTCTCCCATGCTTATTACACTTCAATACATTCCATCCTCCCCTTCTTCCAGCTCTGCCCTGAACAACATCCCATGGGAAGTCTAAATACAGACTAAGGGCTTGCAGCCTGAAGGCAAAAAATATTTTATTTTGGTTTCTGAATCTGGTGATCCATGAATTCTAATGATGCATCTGTGACACTATTTAGGATTTATTCTAAGTTTATCAGTCAGCTCATGCTTACATTGTTCTGCTTTCACGTGCGTATTGGTTGGGCCCTGCAGAGTGTGCTTGAACAGAAGCAGAATTTCCTAACATTTTGTAGTGTGTGTTAGTTGCCTGCTGCCCTGATTTGATAGCCTAGCTCATGGCATGTGAAAGGAAGTGTTCTCCTATGTTAATCTGATATGTCAGTGGCATGTATTTTTGTTACATTCTGGTTGTCTTCATAAGATGTTAAGAAGCTTTTTTCTTTTAATAATTTTACTTATTAATATAATAGCCTATGTTTGGGGAATTATACCACTAATAATTAGGCATGGATTTATGGAGGAACTCTTCTCTGGTGCACATGGGCGTTTTTCTAGAGTATTTTGCGCATAAAAAATTGAAGGTGATCACTCTTTGGACTTTATTTCTGCTTTGAAAGAAGTTCTTAGCCAAGATATTTGTTGTTCTAGCCTTAATAAAGGGGTTAGACAGTAATAAATTCAAACAAGTGGTCTGAGAGTAGCAGCTCTCCAAGAATGTGTTAGGCATCAAGGAGCTACTAAGATTTTCATAGCAAATTTGCAAATGTATTTCAAACTTAACTTGTTAAAGCTTGCATTGTTTTGTAGGGATCCTTCATTTATGAGATTTTGGATCCTCACAGATGAGAGACAGACAGATCTATACTTTGCACCTTTATCATATATGACTCTTTTATATATTGATTCATGTTGAAATGATTTTTGGAGGCAGATGCTGGATTCATGCATCTGTGTCCAGACATTTCAACATTGATCTTAATTATGTAACTATCCATTTCTTATTAAATACAGTTCAATGAAAATAAGAAAAATTCACTTGAAAACAGGATCGTCTGTACTCCGTGATGTAGTTTGCTTTTACTTGAGGTTATAATTTTATTTTTCAAACAAGCTTCTCTTCTTAAATATATTTTCATGCAAGTAGCAGATCTATTCTATGAATCATAATTATATCTAGTCAAATATCCCTATTTTTATGGCTTACTGTCACATTTGTCTACTTATCTCCTATTTCAGCAATTTATCTCTTAGGCATTACACGAATTAATGGAAAGTAAATTATGGTTATATTAAAGTTCTGGTATTCTGCAGAATTTAAATATTCTTCTGTTGTGTTACTCACTTCTCCCAAAGATTCCTGCTTCTTATAGACATGGAACTGTAGAACGGATTATGAATATATAGGCATCATAAAAGAACACAGATTATCATGAAATATTTCCTGTAACTTGACAGAATTTAAGGGTGAGGTAATGTTTTAACACCCTGAAAACAAATTGAGTCATAGTAGCATCAGATGATTTCATCATTGATGACTGATAGTCCTGTTTCTCAGCAAAAAAACTGAATCAGTGTAGAAACTCAGTAGTCTTCTGAACTTACTAAAAGAAATGTTGAATTGCAGTGGAAGGCTAAGAAATAACTCCCAATTCTAATGAGTCAGGGCTCATTATATGATAATGAAAAAGCTCTCTGCATTTTTTAATTTCAGGTGCCTTTGATATAGAATGTTTATCTGCCCAGAATAAAAGCATTTCAAGGCATGTGTCCTCCAGTCCATGCTTTGGTACTGTGCATCAAACCAATGAATTTAACTTAAATCACAGTTGCTCTGCTCTTAACATCTATCTAGTAGCATGGGTGGTTCTGCTCAGGAAGCATGGAATCATATTTCTAAATAAAGATATATCTTAAGTACAGTACAGAAATTTATTGTTGCATCTCAGGTATTAAATTGATTTGTTTAACAAATTCATTTTCTGATTTCAGTTACAATGATCATAATATTGTCTTAAATTCTGTGTTTCTAAGAAGTGGTACTTTTAAAACCTGCCTGTTCTCTAACAGCCTTCTCTCAACATTTAGTCTCAGCCTGTTTTCCTAAATACTTCCTTTTGTAGGTTGAATTACAGAGAAAAGAGCCACGAAGTCTCTGGAAAATTGGAATGTGTTGCATTCTTTATTAAAGCAACATTTGTTAAATTCACCAAAATAAAGGTTAATGAACAGCATATAACATAAAATACTTCCACAGAGTACACTTGGTTACAAAAACACTGCTAGAATTAATGAATCCTGAAAACTGCCAGATTTTGTAGCTGAGATGTCCAGTGAGGCATTTACAGTCTTTGTGTATTGCCATATTTTGTTTAGCAGTTAATCTATTTCTGTACTGCTACACAAGTCATTTCAGATTTCAGCCAGAATTAATTTTTCCATTTATGGAGCAGGGGAAAACTGTTTCAAAGTATTTGAAAAACTTTCTTTCACAATTCTTGGTCATTTGTCCATAAACCCATACATTTTTAGAGTTTTGAAGACAGGCTTTGTAGTTCTCAAACTTTCAAGGTCATGCTTTAATCCTGTTAAATACTTTGTGAGAGTTAGAGTAGTCTCACAAGTGGGCAAAAATGCAGAGCAGAAAACTGGGTTTGGAACAGAGGGAAACAGAATTATTTTAAAGTGTTGCTTATTTCTAATTTTCAGTCTCAATGCAAAAAAATGTCCATGTGGTTACACAGCTCCCACACTTGTGTACCTCTCTAAATATTAAAAAACATCTTTTGTAGATTTAGATGTATTTGCACTTTGGAGTTCCTTTTTTAACTAATTTTTTTTTCCACACTGCTTTGAACAGCTGTTTTCAGTGCTTATCTTGGTTATTGGGTGCAGATGAAACCCATTAAAAAGACTAATTAAACAATTAAAGTACATCCATAGTGTGGGTTTCCAGTGCTTTAGGAGCACAGAATCAGTGAAGCTAAGTTAGAGTGGTTTTCCCCACACTGGCAGAACCTTTTCAGTAGCACAGCATGCTATTGATTTTTTGGTACTGCTTTTCTTTCTCTCTCTTTACAGAAATCCGTGTGTAAGAGAACAATTAATTATTTCTTAGCAGTTCTGTTTAGTTGGTAGAATTCAAGGTGCCTGTTACGCTGAAAAGTGCAGGAAATTCAGTCTATAATTTATAGTTATACATTTAGATAGATAGATGTATCTAACTAGAATAAGAATTCTATGTAGAGTAATCCTTTTTTTTTAAAGCTATAGTAAAAATAATTTTGGTTGGTATGGAGTGAGCCAAATTCTGCCCATGGATCTTGCTGGAATCTCCTAAGACAACTTCTGTCACGTTACAGTTAAGAGGGAATAGAGCTTGGTTTTAAATAATTAAGAAGGGTAGGAATCTCTGACATCTGGCTTTAAGAGTAAGGGAAAAATCTTATTTCTGAAGAGCAATTCCCCAAACTAAAATAAACATCTCAACTTTGCTTTAATTGAATAAGTTATGACTCTGAACTCAATGAATTTTAAAGAAAACAGCCTAAAGATTGTGAAGGTTTGACAATGTGTCAAGAATTCACTGACTACTTGACTTTTTCTTATTAATTTCAGATTAAATTTTTTTTTTTTTTTCAAATAAACAGCAGATCTGTACTAATTGCTTTTTCATTGCTTCGCAGATGCAGAGCCACGGTATTTGGTTTCAGTACGACCAGCACGTGTTTCAAATAACAAGAAATCTTGTTCAGGTATTTTAAAATTACTGCATCTCTTTCTTGAAAGATTTGAAAGAAAACAGACCCTTGTGCTGGGTTTCTCTGAAAAGATGTTTCTACCTGTAGGCATCTCCCTGGGATGCACAAATTCCATGTGTGGAAAGGTAAAATGTAGGACAGTGTTTCCCAGCCACACACATGGTGCTCAAAACATGAAGATGTACCTAAAGATTTTTTTTGTATAAAGTTCTTACAAATGAGAATTGAAATTTAGAATACTGATTTCTGATTTCTGCTAAGTTTGCTGATGCAAGAAGTCACAGAAAGAGTGATATTTCCAACTGAATCTATGCACAGCAGAGTAGAAATCTGAATTTTATTCTCATCTATTTCAAAGCCTTTCTATATGGCTTTAATCATGTCATTAATATTGTTAGTTCTGAATTCCTTACTTTAATATGGGGACTTAATTCAGGATGAGTGGACTGTTACAAAAAATAAACTCATGACCTATCCCTGGAGGCACTTAAGGTCAGGTTGGGCAGATCAGGTCTGAGAAACCTGATCCAGTTGAAGATGTCCCTGCTTATGGCAGGGGACTTAGAAGGTCCTTAAAGGTTCCTTCCAACCCAAATTATTTGATGATCTAAGGTGATTTTTTTTCCTAACTCCTCGTAATGCTCAGAATAAATATTTTCTTCCTCTTATCCAGGTATAACACAATATGTTTGCAAAGTGATTTACTTTTCATATACAACATACATATACAACTCCTGCAGATACAGACACTGACTCAGATCTGCCTGCAGTTAAAAGCAAAAGAACTTTTTTAGGTTTTATTTTACTTCTAAGAATGCTCTAAAAATATTTATTATGTGTAGATATATTTACAGTGTTACTGAGAAACCTGCCAAGAAATTACTATTTTTATCACATCCATGGAGACTTTCTAATGTTCTGGACTCTGTCATGTCTTCTGTGATACAGACCAAGATAGCCAGAGATTTTAATTTAATCTACCTATAGCTTGTTCTTATACTAAGTATACTTCAACCACCAAATGACCATTTTCAAAATCTAGTTTTAACTGGAATACTAGGTTGAAAAAGTGACAAGGGACACTGACACTTTTGTAAATCATGGGATGGAAACAGTGACCATGAAAATTAGAGAACTGTTGTACCTTTCCGTTCAAGCTTAGAAGAGAAGTAAATCTTCATTTACTTAGTTATCCACCTGCAAAAACTCTCCTTTGCATAATGCAGGGGTGAGAAATTAACTTTACATGTTTTTATGTAGGTCGGAACAAGGCACAGAAGCCCCTGCAGCTGGTGGTTGGCACTCTCACCCCAACCTCTGTGTTCCTCTCTTGGGGCATCCTGGTCAACCCTCAACACGACTGGACAGCCACCAGTAACTGTGCTGGTGACAGGTAATCACTGACACAATAATGGGGTTATTGCTGCCATCAGCTCACCCAGTGCAGCTCTCTGCTGGGATTAACATCAGTTTCACAGTAAAAATTAAATGTTGCGAACAATAGTTCTGAATGTGAAGTCAGTTTTTACATTTTCTCACACTAGTGCTTTGCAAATCTTTACTTGACAGCAAGTTTGGTAAGTTCAGCAATTACAAATCTTGCTGTTTCACACTGGTCCTTTGTTCTTAAATGAATGGCCTTGGCTCTACCTTCATTTGTATCTGAACCAATTGAAACTTTGTAAAATCACAGGAAATATTTTACTTTAGAATTGACTGAAAATGTGTAAAAGAAGTCTGTTGCTGTGTTGAGGTGGCGGAATGGTGCCTTGCTTTAACACCGTTTGATTTGTGTTTCCTTTATTTTGTTTTATCACCAAAACTGATACAGTACAGCTTTCATTAATTTTCTGTTTTAAGTAAAAAAGGATCTCTTCTATGTCAATATTTTTGGTATTTACTGGGTGGCACAGTAGGTGGGAAACTCAGGAAGCTTGCCAAGTAGCAAGTGAAAGTAGAAGGTGAAATTTTGAAGCATTCTTGAAGTGACTATTTTCTCTCATCTGACCCTTAGCACTTGAATTTAAAATAAAACAAATATATCTAAATCAAAAAAGTGAAATGATTAGTATTATGCAACTGATGAAAACTACATACCACCAGAAAGAACCATTGGTGGAACCTTTCACAGTGTCCTCAGCTTTCTGACACCAGTGGGAGACAGCTGATGAGGGAAGATGGCAAACTAATAAAATCTGGCTGCACAGCCATGTTCAGTTCCTCTTTTTATTATTTCCAAGGGAGGAAGAGGCTTGTTTCCACTCTGCATAGCTGTGTTCAAACAAATATTACTGGACAGATCTGTCAAATAAAAGTACTGGAGCTTCATGTACTGTCCATCCAGGTCTGAAAAAGAATACTCCAGATTTTTCTTTGTGTTTGCTTTGATTAGAACATCTCTGTAGCTGGGGGTCAAAAAAAGCGGACTTTGATTTTCAATTCTTTTAGAAGAAAAGTCAGGGCATGGAACATATTAGATTAAAGCAGGGTTTATAGATGCAGTAAAATATAATATTCTATTGAGTGGATTGTATAGAAAAAAAACAAACACACTTTCTGAAAAAGAGAGAATACTCCAGATTTTTCTTTCTTTGTGTTTGCTTTGATTAGAACATCTCTGTAGCTGGGGGTCAAAAAAGGTGGACTTTGATTTTCAATTCTTTTAGAAGAAAAGTCAGGGGATGGAACATGTTAGATTAAAGCAGGGTTTATAGATACACTAAAATATAATATTCTATTGAGTGGATTGTATAGAAAAAAACAAACACTTTCAGATACATGCAAAAATAGGAACTTAAAACCTGAAGGTATGTCTTTAAATTAAATACTATGACAAATTCACATTGGCATTGTTTTAATTGGTTTGCCTGTGGTTTAAATGTCCTAATGTCATATTTGCAAGTAGCACAGATTTTGTTTTATTTTGTTTTTGTCTGATGCTAAAAAAAAAAGTAGGAAAAATGGTAAGGGAAAACCAGGGAAGAGTCCATACTTCGACTTTATGTTGTGTAGTACATAGAAGTAGAGTTTTTAAAACCCTAAATTCATGAAGATATGTGCCTATCTTCCTCTGTGCTTAGTTTAAAACTTCTATCATTATGCAGCTGCCAACTAAGTCATACTTTGTATTGCAAGTGTTATGCAATATATATTTTAAACATAGCAGAATTTCTTAAAGGAAAACATAAGCACCAAATACACGCCTCGAGTTTCAAATGGTTTTGAGTTGCTGATGTAGGAGTAAGTGCTAAAAGTTTGTTTAAACTGGAATGATTTGTTGCTGTTCAGTCCCTCCTTCTTCAGAGCCTCTTACTCTTCATTTCAGTCATTCTACTGAAAGTTTTAAGTAAAAGAAGTGAATTTAATGATGATGTAAAAGTCAAAACTAAATTAGAAAGTGCTTTGCAAACTTAACTGGTAAACATCACTGATGTCATTCTTTCCATGTTTTATATATGCCAGTGTCTGCTACTTTAAAGTAAACTTAGCAGTAAAAAAGGGAACAATATAATCAGCTTCATGGGTCAATTTGTGCAATGCTCAGTGTCTGAGAAATCATAGTTCAAACCATTTCTTTTATTGCTTTCTAACATTAAATGGAAGATGCACTTCTAACGAAGTCTAGCTATAAATAAATAAATACCTGGTATGCTGATAGTTTCTTTTTAAAAAATTCTGATTGCATTTCTATGAACAAAAAAAATCAGCTTTATAATCTTTTGTCTCCTGCAGCACAAAATCACAGAGCTGGAATGTTCTTATATATCCAAGGCTTAATTGTTTGTTTAGTGTTACGTGTGACTAAAATAGTTGTGATTATATTGTTTGGAGTTTTGGTTGGGACCTGGTTCCAAATAAATCCATGATATTTATACAAACTGACCTAGTCTTGAAATCTCACAAAACCATCTGCCTTATAAAATTTCCAGTGTTTAATTGTTTGTGTCTGAATATTTGACTGTGCAAGCACGTTCTGGGAATCTGTCTGAAATGAGATTTGGTTAAAAAATGGAAAAATGACACTGGAATTCTTGGCAAAACAGTATCATTCACACTGATAGATGTCTTGCCTATCCATCCTAGAATTCTGCTTCTTTTAACAGTGAATAAGATTTGCTTCATCTCAAAAGCAAAAACCCTCTGTGCGGTTTCTTTAAAATGATCATTTTATTTTGATTTCTGGTGCAATGAAAAGGCTGTCTGAGCACTGCCTTGCATTGTAGAGTTTTGAAAAACAAACTATGTAAGCTGAACACAGAAGAGAAACGACTTTCTGTGTCAGGCTGAGAGTCTTTTGCATTGACTTTGCAGATATAGTCATCACTACAGTGGCTGGCCTGTGAGTGATCTTGTGCTCTTGTGGCTTCCTCCAAATTATCAACTTGGTTTTATTTTATTTCGGCCATCACATTTTATGTATGTCTTTTGTGGAGGCAAGCAAAGTAAAAATATCCTCAAAGTCACAGAGTTCCAAGAATACAGACGCTAAACATTCCATGATTTTGCACAAATGCACATGGAGAGAGGCTTTCTTGATGAATGCAGGCTCTTATTGCTCTGCTATGGTGGATTTCACTTTTTTTTTTCTCATTATTACAGTGATTAATTCTGAGTCCAACAAAACCTCTCACCTGCCCATGACATCTTTTGTTTTAAATTGTTGGAGTTTTAGCTGTTTGCTAAAAAGAGAGGAGGTAAAATTTTTCTACAGTTCCTAGGATGGCCAGGTTGGTGGTATCTTAAACGAGTGAAGCACTGCCTGTTAGTGGGAGAGAGGGAGGTCCTAATTTTTATGGAGTTTGACAAAAGAGCTGTAATGTTTTATAGAGTGCTAGCTGGCAAAGAAACAGAGTAACCCCTGCAAACATTTGATTAATGTTTGTTGTAAATATAAATACAAGAGTATTCAATAAACATTTTTCTGATAAAATGTCCCCCACCAAAATACCTAACAAATCAATAAATCAAAATAAAATGCTAAATTAAGTTAAATTTTGTTAGGTCTTTATACCTGCTGAGAATCTAGATTAAAATAATTTCTGATCAAGTGTAGCTGGGTGTGCCATCTCCTTGCTGAGACATCAAACCATATTCACAGGTGGGAATACATTCCTAGGAGCATTGCACAGCGTAGTAGCTGTTAGAACCCATGGTGGGCAATCAGGTTTTCCTTTTCTACCTGCCAGAAATAATGGGAAATGTTTTACTGAGAAACATGCAGTGCAGCTTTCCCTTCCATGGCATGTGGCAGCACTCTATTTCTGCCTGCCTGATGTTGTTTGGAGGGATCTGTGAGGATGTTTTGCTGCATGTTTCCAGTTCAGCCAGCTGCACTCATCCTGTGCATGTGTGTCAGTGCCACGAGGGGATTGATAGATGTGAGTGGTGACTGCATCTTACTGCTTACTCATGGCTGCAATTATATGTGCTGACTGTTTGATATGGTATTTTTGATGAAAGAAAGGTTTGAAAAGGAGAGAAATTAAAATTACAACAATATTCAATCAGTGTGTTCAGGCAGACACTGAAATTGCATTTTATTTGGCAGCTTGTTGGTCTGGTTTAACAATGAGTTGTTGTTCTTTGATGACAAAACATGGCATTTCTGAATTTTTACTCTATAAACAAATGATTGCATTTCCCCAAAAGCACATGTAGATATTTAGATATTTTTAATAGTCAAATGATTGTGACCTGCAAATTCTTAAATGGGACTTCATTTTTATTGCTTTTTATTAAAATGGTTGAGGAAATTCTGTCATCGCAGTCACTGTTTTTAATACTCACTATGGCAAGTTTCCACTGAAATAATTATACCCCTGGTGAAGTTTTTATAGGCTTGGAAATCTTGGAGTTGAAAGCACATTTCTTCTGTGCTGTTCTTCTGGCATAGTTTGGCACAATTATGAAAATCTTCTTTTCAGATTTTATAATAGTCTTGAATTTAAATTAAAGATGGGGGCTTCTTAAATTTTTTTTTAATTTTTTTTGTGTATGTGTTCTTAGAATTTTAATTCATATTAGAGTGAAATACAGCATGAACTAATTTCCAGGCGTGGAGACAGCATTAAAAAGTAGAACACTTTGTCCACTAGAAGCAAGTGAGGACAGCCACTTAAAAGCCTGTTCGTTATCAACAAGTTTTCAGTGTTTTTTTTTCCTCGATTCTGATGCAGCTGTTATTTTAGGTTGTTCAATAACTGAACTGAAACAATATACTCTCTCTTTTCCATCACATGCAAACACTTTATTTCTATCCCATTGGATTAAAATAGGAGGAAAAGGTAGGGATGATGATGAAAATGAATGAAAATTCCTCTTTTAGGCAAGGGGAAAAGGTGACTGTTTCCACTTGAATTCACATCTGATGTCTGTCTATACTTATTACAAATCCCTCACCAAAAGGCTGTATGGGGACCAGTAAGAGGCATTTGTGCTGAAGATGGAATGTTTATTGAAGTTACATCCTTTGCAAACAGTGACAGGGAGTTCAGAGAAGCTTTTCCTGTTGGTTAATGTCTCTGTGTCTACATACAAATAGATTAAGAGGATAAAGGAGAAGAATTTTTCCTTCTTTTAATATTGCCGATAATTGTTTAAAATGTTCTTTGTCAGTTTAACTGACAATTAGGTCTACTATTGGACATTTGATTAGATCACAGCCCACAGAAGTAAGGAGGCAGATTATTACTTGGTAGTCCTGGAACTGAGAGAGGATATTCACTACTTGTCTGTCTTTTTTTTTTAACTTTCTTTTTTTTTTCTTTCCTTTTCAAGTTTTAAGTTAGACTATATCTCGTTCTGAACACAAAGTAGTACAGTGAATGAAATTATGTGAGCCAACATAAATACTGATGCTGTAACCTGGATGAGTTGAATTGTAACTCCGGGTTTACCAGGAGAATCTATATTTTTGGTGCCAAGAAAACAAATTTGACAGTTATGAGATAAAATATGTAAATAAAGTTAACCATTATGTATGGAAATATTTTCCATGAGTGATACTTGTCTTAGGTTGTTTTTTAAAAGTGAAGTAGGAATTTCTGCCTACTTAACAGTCACATTTCATGTAAACTGTACTCTGAAAGCACTCTTCTCTAACTTCAGCAGAAGCAGCTTTATGAATTGACTGTATGGTTTGGTCCACTAAGTAATTTTAATCTGGACTTTTGAAACTTTTTCAGTTGTTTAAGGACCTTATTTTTGATTGGTTTGGGTTTTTTAAGTTCTCTCCCTTTGTCTCTATATAACTGTCTATATAATGCCTGCAATAAATCTTGCAGCCTTGAATTGCAAGCATTAAGTTGTTCTATTTAAGTGTGGCAAAATACAATTGGACTGAATTCGTCCCTTTTCAGATGATAAATGTGAGATAGATATAGATGATGGATATGAATTATTTATGGTATGTGTAACAGCTTTCAGCTATACTTGGATTAAAAAGTTGCCAAATCTCTCTGAGATTTGCTTTTCCCAGAAAAGAAGCCTCCACTCCACTCTGGTAGTGATTCAGCACATATATTGAAAACGAGACCAGAGTCAGCAGGGGAGTTTTGTGCTGAAGCTCTCACCATTTACACCTTTTTTTTGATTGGTTAGCATTGCAGTCATGCTTTTTCAGGGTGGTGCTCCTTGACAGAATTGGGCAATTTCTGTAGAAATATTTCCTAATTTCACAGTTGGTTAGTATTCATCACATTATTAATTTAAACTGCTGAAAGTTATGTCTTGGTTTATTTTTTTTTATTTGAAGTGGCGGCAATACATAATGGGATATCTGAATGAGGAATGTATTATGCAAACAATGGATCTTACTGGTCTTCCCTGGAGAATGTTTTTGGACTAATTTTGATGGGAACACCTTTCACTGGATGAATATAGAAGATTTTGAGAAATCTTCATGACTAGCAGACTCATGATTCAATTGGCTGGTTCTGGCAAATGTTGGAATCACAGGAACTGCTTGGACAATGAGCTTACACTTTGTGGTTAGAACCCCACACACAGTGGGTGTTTGTGAATGAGGAGCATGTCCTTTTGCTCTTTGTGCAATACTCCTAATGTCAGGGCCTATATGATGTGGAATAAGTCTGGCTTTTCTGATATTTGGTGACCTTAAAGAGCCAGAAAGAATAAGAACAATAGAACAACATCATTATTATTTTTTTATTATTATTACTTCCTCACAAAACTTGTTATACTGAATTCCTTTACCTAGATCTATTTTCTTTTCCCAAGCAGGTTCTATACAGTTCGCTACAGAGAAAAAGGAAAAGACAAGAAATGGGTTTTTCAGCTCTGCCCAGCTACAGAGACAGTGATTGACAACCTGAAGCCAAACACACCTTATGAATTTGGAGTTAAAGACAATGCAGAGGATAGTATTTGGAGCAAGACTTTGAATCATAAGACAGTTCTCTCTAGTAAGTATTTGACAATAGGTAATCAAACAGCTGCTGATTTTGACAGTATTTTTACTCTATTATGGTATTAATTAAAGTAGGCTACTGATCAAGTTTTTATTGTTTAAATGCCATCCATTATGCCCCTAAAAATTATTTTTATGAATTGCTGAAACTAGAAATCTTTTGATTTTGAAAAATTGCCACCTAGTCTTCTGGAAGCTGTTCTCTTATCATTGCAAATAGAGGATCTGCTGCAGGTTGATAGAATTCTAATGGTGTTTAGTACAGATACACATCAAGTGTTGAGTATGAATATTTATACTTCTGACTGGATTCTAAGGTTTTTCTTTAGGCCATGAATAATAAGATGATCAAGTAATGAACTAAACCATCATCCAACTAATCTATTGAATTTCTTCCATGAGCTAGTATGAGTGATGGAAATTATTAGCATGTTTGAATCTTCTTTTACACCTCCATTTACATTGAAGCTGGTCTCCAAGCTAGACAGGGTCTGTCCTCAATGGGCCCTTTATGACTCCACTCAAAAGTTGAATAGGAAGCTAATTTTCAATCAAAGTATTCTATGGATCATGTCTGAAGCATGCAATGTCGTGTATACTTTTGTTTTTGTTCTCATGGAGGCAGTGTATAACACCTCTGGCTGGCTGTCATTTATATTTTAAGGTTCTCTGAAATCCCAAGACAAGGCAGGAAACGCTATGTCAAATTAACCCTTGTAAAAACATGTACTGCTGAAAGAATCACTCTTACCATCAGAGGAAACAGGCATCAGTAGAGTTTTCCTCCTTGTAATGAGGAGAAGACTTAATAGAGATTATCCAATTTGATTTATTTTCCTCAAGTATTTGCATAAAGGTATTTTAAAACAGATTGTTGCTCAGAAGATGCTGGAAAGTCCTATGCTTAGTATTTTTAGCTTGACTCAAAAAATAAAGAATGGGAATTCTCATTAGAGAGCCTTATTCATATGAGATTTCCTGCAGAAATTTAATTTGGACTTCAGTTTGGACTTGTAGGTGAGTTACAGAGTTCAATATACTTGAGGATAAGGGAGGGGAGCAGTGTGGTGGCTTCTAACACCTTCATACTGCCTAATAAAGAGCTTTGCTGGCCTTCATGATGAAGTACAAAGCAGTAACTTTGAACACCTGCCCAGTGTCCATAGGGATGTTTTAGCAGCCCAGAACAATGCACTGCTAGGCCATGGCTTAAAGAGGACCCTGGTGGTAGCCTTTTCCTATGCCTGACTCACAAAAAGCTCTGTTTCTCAGCCTTACAGTTATCTTACCAAGTTTTTTTCTGGTTTTTTTCTACCTTTGAAACATGAAGTTATCCGTAGAGCAAGCGATTAAATATATTTCAGCACTTAGAATAAGAGGGAGTGATGAGTGCAAGATGTTTATAGTTTATTACTTTTTCAAGTCTGATGAAAGCATCACCAAATTTTATTTTTCTGTGTAATGGATTTCTAACTGGTGTTTCCTACAGACATTTTATATTTTTAATAAGTCAGGAGAATCATCCATTGACTTTGGTTGGAGGATTATTTCTTGTAAGAGTTTGTATTCTATTTACATGAGATTTCTTTTGTCTGCAATGTAGACTTGTGTATTCAGTGATTCTTCTGCAGCAGCTAAATCCAGGGAGTTTGTGATTACTCTGCATGTCTTATTCTGGTCTACTGACAAAGAATCTCATAATGGGAAAATTGTCAGCACTCTTGAATTCAAGCATTTCATATTTTTAGTGTATAGAAGGTAGATACAGGAAATGTGGCCAGTGAAACGAGAGCATGTAATTATAACAAATGTATAACCAGATGCCTGTAAAGGTTATCAATCAACACGGACACCTCTGTGCTAATTGCCTGATTTTTGTCAAGTACTTCTCATATAGGAGAAGCATCTCAACCTAAAACAAACATCCTTCTCTGTAAATGTTCTTTCTTCCACTGAAGAATACATCAATCATGAGAACCTGAAAGTTCTTTTGCACGTTCCTGGATTTGTTGAATCTGCAGGCTGAATTTTTGTTATGTTGGGAGGGGCTGGGACGAGAATCTGCTTTTAATTCATTGTTTGAGAGCACATGAAAGGCATGGCAAAAGTTCAGCATTTATTTAACTGATTTTTTTCAGAAGAGATGAAAGTAGCTGATTTCATAGCATCTTACCATGATTTTCTCATGAAGTCATTGTGAAACTTCTGTCCCTTTTCCCTTGAATGTAGGCCAATAGTAAGTCCTGATCTTTAGAAGTACCAAGCACTTTGAAAGACTTTTTTCCAACTTAAATGAATTTCAACTGATATTTCTTTAGAGTTGAAATTTTTTTTCTACTTCTCATCTGTTTTGGATGGAATTTGACAAATAATATAATTACATGTAGCTTGACATGTAGTCAAACATGTAGTTTGCATATCCATTGTTAGAAAGGCAGCAGAAAAGTGTAAGGGTGGAAGTTACAGAGAAAGTTTGAAGCAGCATGCTAGAGTAGAGTAGGTGCTAACAGGAATTCTTCTTGGCTTACTCAACAGCTGCATCACAAGAAACTTCTAATACTTAGAAACTAACAGGAAAACTTAAGAGAAAAAGATTCAGAGTTTAAATCTGGGGGTTTGTTGATACACTGAGATAAACAAAACCATAAACAAAACAAGAAGAATATATTTTATTTCCTTGCTGTCAAAATGTGAAGGGAAGACCTTGCAGATGTATTAATGGATCTGGAGACAGAGGACAAAAAAATTTTTCCACTATTTGTTTTTATACAGGCTATCCACCCTAACAAATAAAAGGTGAATAAACTTGGTTTGCTTTGCTTTGGGCAAAACAAAAATTAAATTCTGTGTATTTATTTATCTTTCTGTCAAAACAGGTAAAAAAGTAAACGGACAACTCCAGAATATGTATAAGTTGGTACCCAATTCCCAAACACAGGTATGCAAAACAGTCTCTTTTTTCACCTGATTCATGTTTCATATGATCAAATTTTTAATTTTCTGTTAGTCTTCAGTGAGAAAGAAATTATCAAGGCCACAAACTTCCAATATAGAAAGCAATCTGTTAAATGCACTGTATGGAAAATGTTTAAATGTGCTGATGGACAAAATAATTGAGGACCATTACTGAGATGATTGCATACACTTATTCCAGCCTATCAAAGATAAATCTGATGGTTCCCATCTGCAGATTCAAAACTTAAAGGTTGCTTATCCCTTTGTAGTAGTCAGGCTTGTTAAACTGTGGTGGTTGTTGTGATCAGTTAGCTTCAGAATAACTTGGTGACGTGATTTTATAATAATAAAATTATAAGTAATAATTACTTTTATAAGTAATTTTGTATCTATTCAGGTCTTCTAAATTAATCATCCCACTGAATTCAGTGATAGCTCCCACATGTGAGGCAAGTGTTTGCAGAACCAGAGGAAGCTGGAAAGGGCATCTTAACCAAGTTTGCTAGGCTGTCCATTAAATCCTTTCATGTGGCATTGTAGACTTTTTAGCATTCATTAAAAAATTAATTTTTATAAATAAAGATTTTTCCCCTCATCTGTCTTTTTCTGTAAATGTTCTAAAGCAAGCATGGATGGATTTAATTTGTTTATGAATTCATGTACCCAGATATTTGTTTCTTCCAAGAGTTGAAGCAGAAATGAAGGCTCTCTAGATCAAACCAGCTAGTGAGTTTTAATACAAAACCCGTTTCTTTAGTGAAAAATAGACATTTTATTAATAACTGCTGTGCATTACTAGCTCTACTATGAGCTTAAATTGGTTTCTTTATATTTTCTTTCCTTGTTTTTTCATCAAAGTGCAAGTTTCAGCATCTAATGTTCTGGAGGATTTTTTTGTTCTGCTTCTTCTTAGGTTGCTATCCCTGAGGCAGACTATAGGATAACTTGGCAAGAAAAGTTGTACAAATCCCTCTTAATTTAGAGATTTGAGAGGGTTAATTAATGAGTGTTAATTATTACAAAATTAATTACTCATTCTTCACAATTCTGTCTGAAATTTTCCAAATGTTTTCATGGTAGGAAATGGTAATGTATGTTTTCTCATTGCTTGTTTTTCATATTTCAGAATATTATAAATGGTCTGTAATTCTCAGACCTGGAATTCCTTCAGGAATCAAACCATAATTCATTAAATACATTTTCTTCTAGGAATAATTAGGTATGCACAGAATCACAGAATCAATGAGGTTGGAAAAGATCTTAAATTTCCTCAAGTCCAACTGCTAACCCAGCACCACCACCATGTTTACCATTAAACCACGTCCTCAAGTGTTCTACCTATGTATTTTTTAACACTTCCAGGCATGATGACTCCACCATTTCCCTGGGCAGACATTTCCAATGCTTGACACCCCTCTCTGTGAAAATGAATTTTCCTAATGTCTGATCTAAACCTCCCCAGTGCAACCTGAGCCCTGTCTATTTATTTAGGGCACTAATACTTCAATAATTGCACTACATACAGAGTTAGATCAGTGGAATGCTTACATTATTGGAAATATACTTATGTCTTGAGTTCACGAGTAAAGGTTTTATTTGTGAGCAGTATAAATCCAGTTGGTTGGATATTCAGGAGGTGCTCATCTCATGATGTTGATGAAGTTAACTTTACTGTTTTTCCCTTGGTCCCACGAGTGTCTTTGAAGCTGCACAGCCCAGGACCAGGTAATTAATTCTGGGATATGGAAGTGCAAGCTGAGCTCCTTTGCTCCTCTAAGCAAACCCTGTGTGCCAGAACCCTGACTGCTCCACTGCTTCTGTGCAAGCAGGGATTCTGTTTATGCAGGAGAAGTCCTGAGAAAGTGAGCTAAAACAGTTCTCCAAATATTTGCACAGCTCAAGTATGAAAGGAGGACTAGAGCCAAGGTCTGGTCTTTTTTGTGATCTTCACAGGGCTCAGCTCCAGAGCAGTACTGCGTTATCACCCTCCACAGAAATAGCATGAAAACATACCATAGATTACTCTGAAAATTCTCTTATCATTCTTGCTTTACTGGTGCAAAAAGCCAAAATGCAGATAGTTTACGTTGTTCCTTCAGTTTCCACAGCACTAGGTGGGGTATGTTACAGTGGTGTGATCAGATCATTGATGCAAAGCCAAAAGGAGTGTTATTTAGGCCAAGTTTATTTGTGCTTTATTTTGCTCCAAAGACACAACTGACTCATATCAACATGGTCCTAACTCTTCTCTGTAAGGACATTTTTAAAGGCTGTTTATTAAAACAACGTTACCAGCCCATCCAGTCATTCTGCCCTTTCAACATCAGCCACATATCATCTTATGTTGCTTTTGGCAGTTTCATCCTTTAAGTTTGTCTGAGCTCCCGGGGCTGTGTGAGCAGCAGCTAATGAGAGTGTGGAAGAAAAGGAGTGCTCTAGAAATGCTCTCTCCTCTTCCCTTCACAAACAAGGGGTAGTGGTAGGGCAGAGAAAATGCAGTAGAAATTGATTCCCTCTTCTTTCTGGTTAAGTTCCTGTAGTTTCATGTTGGCCTGGAAGGTGAGGTTCTCCCCAGCTTTCCAGCCAAAAAGGACTCAACTTCTACCATTTGTTAAACTCTAGAAGGAAACATTCCTGCTCTTCCAAACCTTATTCAGTCCAGACTGACCCTGATCCTTCCTGGAGAAGTCTCTTATGTGCATGCCAGTTAGTTTTGGCTTTTTGAAGTGTCAGAATACAGCACAGAAAGAAAGAACAAGTCTCTTAAAGTAATGTTACCATGTGCTGTTTCACAGAACGTTTGAGATTTGCAGTCCTGTAAGAATGTGCTGTATGTGTATGGTGAGAAGTGAGATGCCTGACCTGTGGTATAATTTACATCTGTAAATTGTATGTATATGCTGTATATGGTTGATAGTGCCATTCCCACAGATGATGGGATGGCATTTCCAAAATAGTTCGTAATAGTAAATATTACTAGGGATATCTAATTTTTTCTGAGCTGATTTACTTTAATCAGGCTGTGCACCCAAGAGTGCTGATGGTTTACAAATGTGCACCTGGTTCTGGAATAGTCTATGTTCCAAATATAGTATTGCTGAGAATATGTTTCTGTCCCGTGACCAAATTGCAATTACATGTTTCACGTGTTTTGCTGTAGTAAAATTTCAGCTTTTCTTCAGCATTCTGGACTACTCCCCAGTGAGTGCTCCAGAGATCCTTAAGAGAATAAAGAATTGGGGTTTCCTAAAATGTCAAATACTATGTTTTTATTAAGCAAAACATCTCAAGCTGCTAGAAGGAGATCAAAATGCAATAATAACACATTAGCCCATGGGAACTGAAGCAATAGTACAACCATCAGGGACCAGGGCCAGAGCCATCTCCAGTGTTAACTTGGGACAGGCCTGGTATTGGATTATTTTTATTACTCAGTTCAATTACTATTATGGCAGTTCTCCCAGGGCTCTACTTTTATCTTTTTTTTCTGTTTTTTCAGATTATACTGAGTGATAATAAGAAGTTGGTCCCTGTCACAATAATCAAACAAAGTAAGTTTGTGCATTTTTTAAAAAAATTATTCTTAAACTCTGCAAGACTAATTTGAGATTAAAATGAGTGTCAGGGCAATGGGATTATTATAGGGTCCTGCAGCTGCCCCTATGATAACATAAGCACAGAATGTCATTTAACCAAAGTTAGTATGCCAGGGGAAAGAGATGCACAATTAGGAGATGATGTAGAGGAAATGCAGTTTGCTGTCTCTTAAACTGAATGTAAATACAGAAATAATTAGGATGGTGACCTTATCTGCAAATACTGCGGAAAGGATTTTAGAAAGGATTTTAGAGGTTTGTTTCAGTTGTGGTTTTGTTTCTTGTTTCATTTTTTTGTTTCATTTCTTTTAATTAGCTTCTAATATCCCTGTGTTGTCTCCACAGTTATTCAAAATCGGACACAGTCAAAAGCACCAGATAGTTCTTCTCTCCCAGGAGCAATATTAGGTGACTAGAAGATATTTTTATTATTTCTCTTAACCCCTGGTTGAAACTTAGAATTGTGCAAATGCTTTTCATTCTCTTGATCTTAATTGTTTTTCCTTGCATACCAAAGGGTATTTTGCAGCTGGTGCAGACAATATTTATTACATTATTATTTTGGTACAGATGGTTCAAGAATTTTGTAGCTTAAGTGAAATAGAATAATTTTATTGTCATTGTATTTAAAAGAAGACACTGTCACTGTTTTAGCCAAGGCGTTCTTTCATACTTCAAATGAAGTTTTATGGCAAAGATCTTGTTGAGATGAGAGCAGACTGCTTTCATGTCTTCTGGAATTAATGGCACACATCTTTCTCTGTAGTGCACCTTATTGTTCCAGGTCTCAATGAGAGTCAGCAGAAACTTCCTCCTCTCCTGACAATAGATGACATACCTCAAGCATCCAGGAAAAAACTGGGTAAGCAGAAATGCTAAACAAAATAGAAATGCTGAAAACCATTTTGCACTGTGAAAATAATGATTCATAAGTCATTAGATCCTTGCTGTAGGTTTTATTTTAGAAGTATATTTAATGAACAAAACAAAACCAAAAGCATATGTGTTTAGCATAGCTTGTTGTGACTGTGCGGTGGAAGTTCATTGGGTCCTAAAGTACTCAGCTATCCACATTTATCCATGTCAGCTTACTTAGTCAAGCTGAAGTGGAACAGAAATAAATCTGTGGTAAAACTGAGCAGATACATCTTTTTAATTACTCTCTAATGTCTGTTCTTTTAGCTAAGAATGAAACTGGAATATGGCCTGCTGAATCCAAAACACCAGAAGTTCAAGAAATCTCCCCACAGTCCCTTCCAGGTAATGAAAATTCTGTTTTTAGAAACTCTGTGGAATATCTTTGCCAAATACATAAACTAAAATGAAACCCATCTTTGTGCTCTACAGTTAAAATAGTAGTTGGAAAACAGGAGGATAGTGGCTGAATTAGCAAGGAGTGGTAATGTGGATAAAAATCTGAATCTAATTTTGGAAGAAAGATTCAGGTAATATAATTATTAGGTTTATAAAACTACTTAGAATTAGAACCATACTTTGTGGCATGATGGATGCCTTGAAATTTGAATAATGGCAATGTGAGGGTTTTTTGTGTAACAGATTACTTTATGAATTTGTATGACAAGTACAGTCATATATTTTAACATTTTCAGTCTGGGGGCGGGGGAGGAAAGGATTGGAAAAATCTGAATTGTTCAGAGTCAAATGATGAGGATCACCCACTTTATTGACCCACATTTCAGAATTGTTTAAGAAGGCATATGCCTATCTTCATTTTCTATAGTCTGGTTCTAATCCTTTAATGAGTCTGAAGTCTTGGTTCTGCTGTCACAAGAGACAATAGCTGCCTTCTGCCAACTTCTTTGTGAAAGGAAGAAGGGATGCTTCAACAGTGACAAGAATTTAAAATTAAAAAGGAATTTGAGGAAATAATGGCCAAAGGTTTGCTTTGGTTTGGATATATTATGTGATCTTGTTGGCATTGCTCTCTTCTGTCTGTAAAGTCTTTGCTGGCTGGATGAAGGAGTGCAGCATGTGGCTTCTTTGACATCACACGGTTCAGACAGATACTGCCCTTAAATATGATGCGTTTATTTTATTCCTTAAGTATATTTAAAAATGCTATGCTTAACTTCATACCACCTTGGTCTTAAAAAAAAAAAAAAACCAGAATAAATAACCCTCCCTAAAAAATACATAGGGACTCAAAAAGGTGCAAAGAAATGCAGCAATATCATGTAACCATTGACAACAATCTTTCAGACTAACTGATCCATATTTTTTTCTTCTGTGAAAAGGTTGGAGCTTTATTTCCTTCTCAACAGATAAATATATTTTCCAATTCTACTTTAAGCCATTTCTTCCTTTCTGCAAAACCTTCATATGGATGCCTTTTTTCTGTTCATCCTAAATATTAAAAGGGAAAAAAAGTATGCCTTTTCACAAGAATTTATTATCAAAGGATGCATTGAAAATGTGTGGATCCTTTTTAGAAAGATGTAAGGAGTCTTTTTAGGTTGTTTGATTGGTTTGTTTTCTCTTACAGTTTAAGGTCTCTTGTGAAATTAATTGTTGTTACTATGTTAATAGATTATTTACCTTGTTTAAGTAACTGCTGTTTAAGAACTAGCAATCTGAATGTATATTTTCTAAAACTTTGCCATTTTTTGTGAAAGTGAGAACTGAATACATTTGTAAGGTTGGTTCTCTGGCAGAATCCATGTCCTCAAATCTCAGCCCTCAAGCTTGCATTCATCTAATTAAAATGTGTCATTCCTTGTTGATGGAATATATTGGTCAGCTAGAGAGAGTGAAATGTGGCAGCTGGGGAGGAGAGCGTTGGTTCATTCCATTTCCTCTGTGTCTGTAATTATACTTATATACCAACATGTAGCATTTCTAACCATAAACATTGTCATGTCTGGCATGGCACAGAATTGTATGTTTATGAAGCTGGATAAGGTCTCATTATACTGGTAATAATTGTCAAGTAGTGTCTTTCCTTGTTTCAATTTAGTAAAAATTTGTTGCAACTAAACACATTCTTATTGCTCTCACACCAGTAGTTATTGAAATATTTAGAATAATTTTCATCTTCCATTTCAAGCTTCCTTTGTGGTTTTGCTCCCATGGTTTTTTTTCCCTGCAGTGACCATTCCTTTCAGATATTATTTTTTATCTCAGCACCAGTGCCTCATGTTAAAGTAAGAGTATGTCCTGCTCCATTGTGGTTACAGTATTTCAGTTAAAGAGAGAAAAAAAAAAGAAGTCAGGAAACAGGGAAGTGAAAATGAATCCTTTAAAAGACATATGTTCTTTGAGTGTAATTCTCTCTTGCCATGGAACATGGAAAAATAACTTGTCTGGCTAAAATGCTGAAGTATTCTTTTATGAGTAACTTAGGTGAGAGATCTGAGCACCAACACTTTGCAAGGGTTGCATTTAAACAGTTTAGTATATAGACATAATTAATTGAGTTCAGCAATAGGATCTACTTCATTATATTTCATTCAGACATTGAAATTTGAAAAACCACGCTGGATTCTTTGAGCAAGGCATAATAATGATTTGCTGTGGAAGGTGCCAGCCTGGCAGGAGAGTGGTGGTTTAGGAGCTCTGTGCTGTAGCAGCTCTTGTGTCTCCAGCCATGCCAGGGGGGAAGAAGGGAGCTCCAAGCATTTCAGCAGGCAGATATCTGAAAGGCTCTGAGCTGGGCTGCTCCTGAATTCCACTGGCTCTTCATCAAAGGGCGTGTTCTGTGATGTGACACAGTTTAGTAACTTTTTTTCATGTATTTGTCTACTAGGCATCCCATAATTTTCTCAATTTCAATCCTCCCCTCCCTTGGCATGCATTTCCTTGGAAAGACTTGTTTGTAAGCTCTTTCATTCTTCGTTTTTGCCAGGCTTGTTATAATATTTTCCACTCAGGACTAATTTATTCTTAACACAACTGCTCAAATCTCTAGTGCTTTCCTCAATCTTTGAATTGTTGTCTAATATACCTCAAACTACTGCTACAACTGTTTTTCTCTGCTAAATTGGTCTTTCTGCTAACTTCACGGGGAAATTGGAGCTCACCAACCCTTAGAAATATAAGCACATTAGTCTGGGACATGAAAGAACTAGTTTCTCTTAAAAAAAAAAAAAAGAAACAAAAGAAAGCTATTTATTTCTGTGAGGGGTTATACTACAAATGAAGTGAATTAGATTTGTGAAATACAGAATAGGCTTGAAATGAAAAGTGCCACCTGTGAATCCATTAACTAGGGTTAGTGTTCAGTTGAAATAACTCCTTTGTTGCTGTGTCTCCCAAGTTCTGTGCCTCCTGTCCTCATTCTGCCCCCTGAAGAGTTCCCCATGTGCTCACAGGGTGTATCAGGACTGAGATTAATGTTTTTATCATAATGTCTAATTCCACTTGTAGATGAAAAGAGAGGCAAGAGAAATCAGAGGAAACAGTTTAAGAACCATTGCTTAGGTGCATTCCTGCAGTATTCCATGCTGTGATGATAAAGTCATTTGGCTATGTTAATGCTTTGCTTTGCAGACAGCCTTGAACCATTAAAACAGGCCTAGCTTGCCTGCTAGGAATAGTCAGAGGCATTTCTCTTTTCTCTAATTTAACTTTCAGAGCATAAACTTTCTTCTGCCTGTCTCTTCTTTTTAAGAAAAATATCTGTCTTATTTTCATGTCATCCCTACAATGTTTTGTGCAAAACTGAGAGCTTGGTTTCTTTTATTCTAATTCTAGGCATGTTTTATCTTGTTCAGCTTGCTCAGCTAAGACACATTTCATTTAAGTGTAAACACTCTCACACCTAAAAAAAATCCAGAACATTATGAGTTCTGTATTTGCTTGTATTTGGGTTTTTTTTTTTCACTATTGCACCTCACCAACAAGAAATGTTAGATTTTGAACTGCTTCTGAGGTAGAGGTACTTAGTTGTTGCTTCAGTATTTCTTATGAGTGAATTCTCTCCCACGTCTGATGGAGGGAAATCGCTCTGCCTTCTCTGGACAAGGAGCTCCTCCTTGCACTGATGGCAGTGACAGCACCGGGCTGACCCAGGAGCTGAAGGGAGCCCTAACAGGGCAGTGTCTGTAAAGGTTCCAGACTGTGTGACACATTCTCCAAACTAGAGCACACTGTAATTGTTGTAGGTGCAATAGCATCTGAATCCCACTGCTTAGTATGTGGGAAACAGCACTTTTTTTTTGCTGAATGAAATAAGATTATAAACCTCCACGATCAGCTCTTGCTTCAAGCGTGTCTAGATTGTGGAAAAAGCTTGGAGAGCATGCAGGAAAAACCAAACTAATGTGTCTCAAAAAGAAAGTGATCTTTGATTAAATTAATACTAAAACCTAGTGCTATATTAATGCCAACCATCAATATTAAAGATCTCTTCCAAATAGCAAGGAGAACTAAATGCACTAAATACTGTGCAATTTGCTTTCTGGAGGGCATTAATGTGCTTGTGGCATTCCAGGCTGAGACCTTACATTCTGTGTTCCACACCATGGGCCTTGGCATTTTACACTCTCAGATGGGCAGTTCTGAGTCCTGCATGACTGACTGAGCGCCCCTGGCATCTCCAGAAGATGCAAAGGACAGAAGTGACCTTACTTAGTTATTGTTGGCATTAATTGTCATGTGAAACAGCTTGCAGAGTATAGTTATGCAGTAGTATATTAAAATATGGCCAGTAATTCAGTTTAGGTGCATTTAATTGCTGTGTAATAAACTGCCTGTGTATTACTATAAAAATGTACAATTAGAAGTATGAATGGAAATCAAACCTATTTTAAATTACTAGAAAACTGAAAGAGCTGATTACAGGTGAGTATTTATTACATTCCTGAACATTTTTATATTAGAAGGATTAAAAACCATTCAGAATAGCAAGGAAAATATTTGTAAATGCACTGTGTGATGTAATGGATCTTCTTTATAATCTATTATAATGAATTCAAGAGGCTGTAACAGAAGTACAGTGTGAGTTTCTGGCCTAAACTTTGCAGTTCATGACTTTTATTTTCTTTTGTTAATATAAAACTGCAGCAAAATACATCCAAAGCATCCTATAGATTTCACATCAGAAAACAAAATGATGGTTTTGAGCTGCTGTAGAAATCATTCTAATCATGTGATGTGAAATGGTGATAAGAAAAGCATCAGGCTTTGGGCAGTGGATCAAGAAAAGTTCAGGGGGATTTTAAGTTACATTAAGCTTCTTTCTTCTAGCTCAGGCTGAGAAAACACATGGACCTGAAGATTTTAAATCGACGCCTAAACCCAAATTGGTGCAAACTCAAAACATACCGGGTAACTAATTTTCTGCTTTTTACATTATTTCTGTATTAAACACTTTTTCAGCTTCAGCAGAAGTTTTCTACTCCTTGCTGTAGAAAAACTTTTCTACTACTTTTCTACTACTCACTTTCTACTCTTTGTGTTGGCTCCAAAGGAGGTCGTGATTAAAATATTCTGGTTTCTTATGGGGTTCTAGTGACTAATACTGGAATGAATTGTAATGCAGGATGAACCTAGCTCTGGATGAACTGTGCCTTTCACAGATTTCACTGTGGGATTCAATTTGACTTTTGAAATTAATGCTTTCTGTCTATGTGATCTGCATGTTTGACATAACATAAAATTTCCATCTGTAAAATTGACCTCAGTGATAGAGTTTAAATAATTACCTGCTTGATTTTCTTCTGATTACAGGTTCATTTAGGTAACACCAACAGTAATGAGTAACAACAATTTTATTTAGCATGTGGTGGGATATAATGGTATTTGCCTTGAAGGAAAGAGGAGCTCTACTGATTTTTTTTTTCATTTTTATCTCAGTGTTGTATGGTTGGTTTTGTGATTTGGTGTAACACCTGTTTAGTTCTGGTATTCTGAATTCTCTAATGTTGATTTTATTGCTTGTACTTTCTTCCCTAAGCCACGCAAAATTATGAGGACAAATCTAAACTTGAGGTTGTATTTAATTCTATTTTTTTTTAACTTTGCTTAAATTCTTCTAAAGCGCAGCTAGCCTGCATTCAGGAGGATTTATGATAAAGGGAAGGACCAGGAAAGTTTGCAGGACTGAAATGCAGATCTTCCCACAAAGAGGACTGCTAATGCTTCTCAATAAATGCATTTTACACAATCCTATTGATTCACATTAATGTCTTACTTGCACTTTTTTCTTATTTTCATTTACATTTTGACAGCAGATTGCCAGAATTTACTGAAGTGAAACCAGCAGTCAATCTAATTTCATTTTAACTTCTGATTGTCTTTTTTTAACCATACTCAACTTTCCTTGGTTTTGCTATGTTTCAAAGATTAAAATATGAAAACTAATCAAGATGGATCATTGATTAATTTTAAACTGGGTGCTTGCAGTTACTGACAGATGTTCATTGTCAAATTCCCATGATTGATAGATCTTTGTTTAACAATTAGGGGAAAAAGGGCATCCTTCATATTCTGCATATCTTTTAAAGTGGCAATTCATGTGGGTTTTTCTCTAGGTTGGAACTACTTTTTTTTTAATTCATTATAATTTTTTTCAGGAGTGAGTGGAAGCCAAATATAAATCCATGTTGTGCCTTGTATTATTCTTAATCAAGAGATGTTTTGGTTATTTTTCTTACCATAGCTTCTAACGAAATACAGCTACTTCCTTCTGGATCCAGAATCCCCGATGCTCCAAAAAGTCCATTGACAGAACTTGGTAATTACTTTCTTTGTAAATATGAGTAAACTTTACTGGAAGACTATCTTCACAAAGCTTGCTCCAATAAGAGAAGTAATGTAATTAAACAGTCACACACAGACTTCTTCCATTGCATCCTTTTTGTGGTGCTTTGTGCATTACATAAATATTCATTGTTCATTACATAAATGGACCCTCAGCTCAGTGCTTTGATGATTGTGTTGGTGGTGAGGGGGGATATTTCAGCAAGTTATGAGCATCTGGATTCCTGTGCTGGGAAGAATATGATGTTTGTGGGGATGCTTTCTTCCTCCTCCCTTCTTTCTTGCTTTCTTCTGCTGGAGACATCTCAGATGTGAGCTCACCACATGGGGGACCATTTGTGTATGGTAGATATTATTTCTGGGTCCTTGTTGTTACCCTAAACTAATTTTTGTCCAGTTCCAAGTGTGCAGTTTTTACAACTGATGTTGTTGAGTTGTTTGTGGCAGTGCCAACCCTCGTCCCATCTTGCACCATCTTGTGCCTCTGCTTCTCTACATTGTGCCCTGTGTCTCCCTTTCTCCAGACCTCTGATTTCATAACAGGCCCATATTTTCTTTGTGGTTGTGTTAAAATAGCTCATTCTACCAAAACTATTGCTTGTTGCTGCTTTCAGTATTAGCAGCTATTACTCTAGTTACCTGGAGGGCCCTTGAATCAGATTAATTTATATTTCATTAAGCTTTAGTCAAGAAGTTATCACAGAATAGTGATGGTTTGTTAGGATGGCATACTTTTGCTTAATGTATTCTGCCAAATTTAAAAATAATTTCCAGGAACCCCTCTTAGTTCTTGAAATGCATATTTGAAGCAGGTTCTTAAGAGCGTGAAAATAATCTTCACAATTTATCCTTAATTTGTTATCTTTTTGACAGCTCTTTTCCAGATATGTTTGAGGGGATGGAGAGAAACATTTGGCTAAATCCAAGTAGCAGTAGCACTGGAAAAAGAGAAACACGATGATTGAAGAAACTGTTTGCTATAAATGTGGCTGAAGAACTGACAATAATTAGGGATTATTAGGATTAGGGATTATTATTAGGGATTATTTTTTCTTTCTGTTAAAAAAAGGGAATAATAATCTAATCCTATGTTTTAGTGGTAAAGGTAGAATAATAGCAACACTTAAGGAAAAAATAAGTGTTTCATTCAAGTGGTAAAGGTGTTGTTTCTAACTTCGGCAATTATTTCACTGATTTCATTGTACTACTCTTCTCTTATCTTTTGCCATTACAACTCCTTTAAAAATAGTTATGCATATTGCAGTAGTGACTAGAGACCTGCAAGTGGTGTGAATATCAAATATTGAGTTGTAGCTGCCTTGTTGTGAATAAAATCCTCTGAAATAATAAGGATTCAGCTTGATTAGACAGGGTATGCTAAATATGAGTGGAGTAGAAATTGATGGAACAAAGAGACCTTCAAACAAAAAAAAATACTTGTTAGGTACAGTTGAAATCAGATTTGTATCACTTGCCAGAAGAGTCTGTCTTGGAATGATAAAATTTTTTTTCATGTTTGCTCTTAGCTACTCGGAGTCCTGCCTTGAAATCCATATCTCTACCTTCTGCAGCAACAATAGAGATGGAAATGGGTAATTAGAAGATTAGTTCCATTTTTTGTTTCCATTATCTTAGTGTCATGTTCATCTGCAAATGTTAATCTTGGCTACCAACATTCACAGAGAGCTGCTTATTCACCATTCTTGTGTCTGTGTAACCGCCTGAAAAATGGATTTGTTGTCATCTTAAAAACTGCCCAAAGACAGCGTTGTCATATCTCATCGTCATATCTCATTGTCGTATCTCATCGTCATCTTATTTCTTTCGGTATTGCTGCAGCTCTTACCCAGAAAATTTAGTAAGAGAGAATTCCTTGCTGCTAAGAGCTCATTCAAGCATGTGGCACCTGCATTCCCAGGCCAGAACTCTGTTTTTCCAGCCATCCCCTCCCGTTGTCTCACGTCTCACTTGGGGCCATCTGCCGTCCTGCTGAGCTCAGTGTTCCATCACCTGGAAATGCACAGCCCCACTCAGCTTTTGATGCTGATCCATCGGGTCACAGCTCTCTCAGCATTTTAAGCTTAGGTTCTTTTTTCAGCTTTTGAGGAAAAACAGACTGTTCCTTCAGGATCCAAACCCTCCAGTACCATGGAAGTGCAACCAACCCCACCTGGTAATGGTTTCTCATGAGCTTAATCCCCTGACAGCTGGGAATTTTTGGAGGAGACAGTGCCCCTCATGAAATACTTTGTTCAGTTTGACATAAATGGAGAATAGGTGTGGGTATGAAAGTGCTGCATCTAGTATTAGATCTCTTTATGGCATTCTATGTGAAATATTAAGCTAGTAGCTCAGGGGGTTTTCCATCTTTGGCAACAGCATGTAAGTCTTAGTTTTAAAATTAAATTGGACCCACTGTAAATATCAAATTTAAATAGGACTGTCCACACCTGAGTTTCATAAATTGAATATCCTGATTTGCTGAAGGATTCTGAGTTGTAAGAGATTAATGGAAACTGAAGAAATTCCAACATATTTTGAAACTATCACTCTCCTTTTAGCTTTTCTGTATAAACATAGACATAATTCTGCCCAGATTTCTAAACCAGCATTATAAAAACATATCACTGAAGATTCAGATGCTTTCTAGTTGCTCTTTACAAAATTTCTGTTATGTGTTTCTATTATTTTATAGATGTTATTTGCCTAGGGCAACTGACAGTTTTCCAAAATAAGGAACAAAAATAATAAGATGAGAGCCAGTTGGAAAGATTTCATTTCATTAGCATGCCAATAGCGTAATGCCTGATGCATATGTCTTTGGAAGAAACTAACATTGAAGGAAATCCATTACTGAGCAGCAGATTGATTACAACAGTCAACTGTTCACATGTCTGACAAAAGACAGTTTCTATGTTTCCTTTGGTCCAGCTCCTGTTTTTTCATCCTTTTTCCTTCTCCAGTTTGCTCCTTCTTATTAATCATTTGTTCTCCTATTTTGAATAGCCTTGTATTTTCTTTTTTTATCTCTATATTTCACCCTTTCGTGTGACTCATAACAATTTGGTCATAAATTGCATTATGCATCAATGCATGTTTTTGGAAATAATTTTCAAGTCACACTTAATAACTTATTGTACATTTCATTCTCTACCTTTCTGTGGAACATAATAGTTAAGTATTACCCAGAAGTTTTGTCAGTCTTGTTACTTCAAAACAATACAGCAATTTTTTTGCTTTTATTTTCCAGCTTCACATGACTTTCTTCATGCTATTTCTACTCCCCAGACTTTTACCTCTTCAGAAATACCAGGCACTGGTAAATTACAATAATATTCTTTCAGAAGCCTTTCATGCCGTTTTGATTTGTTTGTGAGGAAAGGTTCGTTGCTGCTTCCATGTTGATGAATTCAGACATTTTCAGCTATTGCATGCTGCTTGCCTTGGGTGTTGCCCTACATCTTATTTTTTCAACTCCTGTATCACCATCCCCGTTCCTGTGTTCAGGCAGAGCACAAGTTTAAAGCAAGCCTGCAAGTAGCTTGCAGAATAATGCAGTATTGATCAAAGAGGTGTGTCAGGAAAATACTTAAATTTTGCAAGGCTTAAGGCTGTTCCAGTCAAGTAAAATACCATGCTTTTTTGTAATAAGTTTTTTTTGTTTATTTTATCCTGTCAATTTTTCACATACAGTTTGCTGTATGTGAAATTTTTTTTTCCTAGGTATTGTGTTAAAATAAGTAAGTCAACACAACTAAGGTCAGATCTTTCCAGCTAAGCTATACTTTGAGTAACAGCTTTGGGAATAGATTGGTTTTCCTGGAGCCTAGTTAGGTGAGGATGCCCAGCTTAAGATCTTCAACTAAGTAATTAGTGATGGTATTTGAAACAGACAAAGGAGGTTAATTTTTAAATAAATAAGTAAAAATAATAAATGCAGAGTTGGAAAATAAAATTTCTCTACACCAGATGTTCCTTCTTTATTTACTTGCATGAAATGATTTCTCAGGTTGGTTTGTTTGTTTGTTTAACAGCAGCTAGAGGTACTACTGATTTGGAAATATCTGTAATTGCTACAGAGCTTCAGCTGTTAGAATGGCATGGGGTAAAACTGATAAGTTGGCTTCATTATAGTTTCAAAAATGTTGTTTTCTGGTTTTTTTTTTAACCTTGCTGCTGTTTTTTGAAGCTTTGCATTGCTTTAGTTGTCACCAGCACAGTAATTCATACACTTATTGCTGTTGTTAACTAGCTTCTCATCTGCACTCATTATTCGTCTTTGTAGATGGAGGATGAGAGGCAAAGAGGAGAGTTCCCTTTAACTGGTTGTGTTTGGTTTTCTCATTATTAAGACTCCCAGCTGTGGACGTGCCTTCCTTAGTTTTGAGTGGCTTTTTTCCTGTGCTGAGAGAACTTAGTTGTGAGAGGGGATAAAAATCTTAGACATTTCTGTGTAATGTTTCCATTAAAAGGCTAGCCCCTGACTACTTTCTGGATCCAAAGGTGTTTTCTTACTATTGACCATGCATTATATGCTAAGATTATTAAATAATAAGAATTCTCATCAGTATGAATAATTAGGTTGCCTCATTCCCCAGGACTTCCACACCAGCCTAAAAGTCCATGAGACAGAGTTATGCCCAGCTGACCTGCAAGCAATTTTCCCTGTGCTTCCATTTTAACAAAGCAACATCTCTTCACCATGTCCTGAGTTATTCAGGTAGCTCTGAGGCAATTGAACCTTTTAACACAAGATTATCTTTCCAGATTTAGGTGAAAGGAAACCTTCTCCTTCGAGATTCACAACATCTGACAGGCCAGAAATGCCACCAGTCTCAGCTGGTAATGATATCTGTCTTCTCTGTACTTCTCTTCACATCTAGGCAGCCTCTCAAAAGACACAGCAATGCTTTGCTGAACAGAGGGTTTGTTCTGACTTGCTCTGTATAAAGCTGGAGAGACAGAAACTAGCTGCATCTGCTTCAATGTTTGAGACATTTGGAATTAAATACTGCAATGATAAGATTAATTTTTTTTTTTATGTTGGTAAACAATTAGCTTGTCTGGTTTTCTTGTGAAGGATTTTTTGTATTTATGGGTATATATACATATGTGGAGGCCCATTGTTAGGAGTGGGTAAATAAGTGTTCACATATCAAATTTGTTCCTTTTGCACATTGGAAAAGCTCCTCCACAGGCAGAAAAAAGATTTATCTTCAGTTCTTAAGCAGGTGCAAACGCTTTGGTTAGTGAGTCGTTGAATGTTGCTAGAAAAGGATCAAGTTGAAGAGACTTGAACAGAAGGATTTCTGTTTCCAAAGTCTGGGAATGTCAAAATATCCCAGAGGAATCACTCAGCACTATTTCCTTATTGCCTTCAGCTGCATCCAAGGGCATGTTTGTAAACTGTCATAAGTCTTGCCTGCCTAAAACCTGAAACCAAGCCTAAAGCAATGGGCAAATATGCACAGTAGTAGTGAGTACACAAGTCAAGATTTAACACAGGTTGTGCATTCTTCCTGTGCAAAATTAGAATAACGGGGTGTGGGGAGTTCACTTGAGTAACAGGACATGTTCTTCAGTGTACAAGGAGAAGTTGAGTTGTACAAGTGTAAGTTGTAAGATGTGCTAGAATTTTGTGGGAAATTTTCCTTTTTTCACTTGCTTGAAAGAATTTATATACAGACAGATAAATTCTCTACACTGTGTTTTATTAGTGCCAGGGACAGTAATTTCTGACTCATAGAAGGAAGGATTTCATTGATTGTAGGAAAAAGTGAAATCAGATCTTGAATTCTAAATACATAGTTGTGATTCTTAGTTATCATGTTACCTCTGCAAGAACTGTTAGAATCTGTCATGGACATATAGGGACTGTTTTGGTGAAGTGGATATTTTGGCATTTTTCTGTGGATGTAGAGCCATTTAGCTACTGAGGCTCAGTATTGTGGTAGCTGCAACCACAGCAAGACACTTGACTGCAGGTTTGAGTCACAGGGTGCTGCCAGGAAAGGGCACATGTGTCCCTAAATACGGACATTTAGGGTGTTGTACTGCTGTGGCAAGGCTGAGTGGATATCTCAAGATCATTTCTGTGTCTGACCATAGCGACCGAGAGCCCAGACCTGGAATGGACCTCGTCTGCCCCACGGGAAACCACAAGGATGGGTAAATAGCAGCGATTCCCTCCTTCACTGCTGCCTCTGGCCATGCTCTGCTCTGCAGGGATGAGCTGTTGAGATGTGCTGCTGTCCCAAAGAGTGGCTCAGTGGTGTGGCTGGAGCCTTACGGCTCCTTACCAAAAATCATTCTACCTGCAGATTTCCTGGGGAAGCCTTTCTAGGTTTTCTCTCCTGCCCTGATGCCAGTGCCAGCTGAAAGGCAGCACTGTGCCACCCCCGTGGGCAGTGGAGCTGTGCCATGGCAGCCTGGCCCAAGCAGGGCCACGTGCCCTTCTCTGCAGCTGTTGTTGATGTGAGCTGTGTGACAGCAGCCTGTGAGAGGCCCTGAAGGTGCTTTCTGTGTTTGATCGCAGCTGCTCCAAGACCGAGGCCGAAGCCCACCACTCCTCCCTCCCCGGCAGCTCAGCAAACTGGGATGGGTAATGGCACCAGCCTTCTTTTCCCATTTCTGCCATCCCTTTCACCTGCCATCACTCCTCCCAGCCCAAACCCCCCGGCACCCTTGGCGTCTCCCGCGGAAGGACGGAGCCTTGCTGTCAGCTTGGCTTGCCGAAGCGCTCGCCACACGGCTCTGCAGCTCTCCTCCTTGGTCCCACGCTGTTTCCACGGCCACGAGCATCTTCTGCAGGAAGCATGTGGCATTCTGCAGAGACCACCTTGTTGCCCCTGCCCTCAGCTCCATTGCCCTGCTTCTTTGTGTTTGGGTGGTGGGTCTGGCTTTCTCTGACGCGTTCCAACACAGCAGCGCTCAGTAGGCAAACCCAGCTGGGCTGGCACGAGGACGCAGCACAGCAGCTCAGCCGCCCTCCTGGGCACGGCTGCACCTCTTGGTTGCCTCACCACTGCTTTCCAGGCAGCTGGTTTTCTTTCTGCCTTTGCACTGCCTTCACGTGGACATGGGAATGCTCTGCTCTGCTGCTGCATTTGAGGTTTTGTTACGTTTTTTAAATTGATACCTCATTTCATCTTTTGGTGAATATTGGGATGTTTCCTCATGGTTTGAGACCACAGCCATTGGTACTAACAATATTTCTTGCAGATCTGGCAAGTCTGCAAGGCAGCAGTGTCCCAAGAGATATTGTTGTGCTTTTAGCCAACCTGTTACTTCTCTTGGGCCTACGTGGGGATAAACCTTCAGTGTAGATATAAATGGGGCCATAAAAGCAAACCGTATTTAGTTCAGGCATTGTCTGTGGCTCTTGGTGATGGTGATGGAGATGCTTGTGGCAACAGTTTCTTTGGCTGGTGTGCAAGACCAGTCCTGTGTCCTTGCACTATTTTGTGGCCCATGGGGTAACCAAATATTACATGAGCAGGCTGGTGTGCCTAAAATCTGAAGTTGAATGTGAGTTTAAAATGTAATGAACAGTGAAAAGTGACTTGGCACTTTTGTCTGGAGCAGTCTTACTCTCATATCAACTGGGATATTTCATACACTTCAGGATCTTTTCCAGGGAATTTACATTCCCTGCTTTGCACTACTTGAAGTAATTTTCTGAGCTTTCTTGTTTTTACAATGGAGAAATCAGATACTTGTAATTATAACAAGGCATATAAATTTGGCTGGGCTAAGGATATTCATTTCTGTTTCTGCCTGGTGATGTTGTCTGAATCACTTTTTATGTTCTCTTATTTTTGCCAAATTTTTGGATTGGATTTCTTCCAGTATCTTCATCTCATAAATTCACTTTCTCCTTGACTCCTCTTGGCCAATGTTCTTGTACTTTTTCAATCTTGCATTCCTTCTAACCACATGGGAATTTTTTCCATATTCCTGTGTCATTCTGTTTAATTTTTTTGCATTATATTTTTGTGGTTTTACGCATCTTTGCATATCAACATATTTCTTTTTAAAATTCTGCTAATTTTGCAAAATATATATTTTTCCTGTTCTTTGTTGTTTGTACTCTAAACCACTGAGTCCATGGTTGCAGATGATGCCATGGTGTGATGGTTCATGTATTTTTAAAATAATAAGCCACCATTTTTTCCAGCCTCACATGACTTTCTTCATGTTACTTCCACTCCCCAAACTTCTACATCTACAAAAATGCCAGAGCAAGAGACTGGTAAATGGCATTTATTTTATACTCTATCCTTGATTTTCTTTATATTTGAGTGGTACAATTTTGATGTCTGTTATATATCTTGTATTTTTGATGTTGCCTCCAGTGGTCTTTCATTTGTTTGTTAGGGCTTCATGTTATTTGTAATAATTACCTGTGTATAATTAGCAGTTCTAGCCTCAAGTAAGTGATCCTGATACCACCTGGCACTTTCAGCTAGTATTGTATTACTGAAGGGTTTTGGTGTGGTCAGTGGGGCAGAATTCAGCACCTAAGAGTCAACTCTTGGCCTCTGATGAATTTTGGGATATCAGCATAGCAGTTATGCTTTGCAGGGGAAGTGTTTTTCTTTACCTAGTAAACACCTTTTAAGGAGCTTCATTGGTTGGACTTTGGTTTCCTGTTAAAACTTTTTGAAGTAGTCTCTAATATTTAAAAGGCTGCTTCAGTGCAGCATTTTGGTGCTAAAAATTATTTTTACAGTTACTTCTGCTAATAATTTATTATTTCCCTCCATTTATTCATGAAGAATATAGGTTTTTAGGCACAATTTAGTAATTAGTATTTGAGTGTGAGATTTTCCCAGAATGTGGTCATAAAAAACAGTAGAAGGTTGCTGGGAGGTTCTCATCCTTGGTTCTGTTCATGCTAGCATGATTTAACAAGTGACATTTTATTACATCAGTGTATCAAACATCACTCTCTTTCTGGGGACCAATCAAATGGAATTGGGTAAATGAGCATTGACGTTGTTTGTCATCTGAAGATTAGCTAATTACAGCATGCATACACTGTTTGTGTTTTTTCTGGTCTTCTTTGGTTACAGTTTGGTCAGTGTTCTTTTAGCTTCCCTTCAGAGATAACTTTAGAAAAGCTTTTATCTATTGCAGAATTCACACTGAACACAAACATGATGCAGCTGTGCTAATACTCAGTGGGTGGTGCTGACAGTTATCTTGCCTCTGCATGAACACAAGGTCTTTGTTCTCTTTTGAAGCTGAGAACTCTATCTATCCAAGGTCATTTCTATCTTCAGTAGACAGAAAACTTTTAGCAGTTTATCATGCATGACTTTGCTGTCATCTGCAGTATTGTCCCCATCAAGTTACTACAGCCTTCTCTTTTGATTTAAAAAACTGGGCTATTTAGATTACTTATTACTTGGCCTTGCACTTTATTAAATCATGAGTGTCCTTAAGAGTATCCACTCTTCATTTTTTCATATAATACCACTCATAGAAATGTTTCTTTCATGCTCTAGGCTGCATAATTTCTCTAAGGGAAATGGTGGTCTTAGGGGCTGATAGAATCTGGGTTTGTTGGGGCTTTTTGGTTTGGGTTTTTTTGTTGTTTTTCTTTTTTGGATTTTTTATTTGTGTTTTTATTATTATATTGTCAGAAAAAAACATTAAAATATTTTAAAGCCATTTTCTGGCATAGGATAACCTGTCTCAAAAATCCTGCTTCTATTAAAGTAGTTTTGTGGCAGTTGCAGGGAAAATCTGATTCTCGGCCAAAATATGAATTTGTAGGAAAATGTTTTGATATCACCTGTGTGAAAACTGTGTGCATGCTATTTCAAAACAATATTGGGCATCTGCTATTCCTTATTTAAAAGACTTGTCAGGCACATCCAAACTAAAGTGCAGGGGAGAAGGAGTTTGCTGTCAGCTGTTGCTATTGGATTGGATTTTTAAATCAGATGCAGACAGTTGGCCTAAGTAGCTAATACTTAAAATTAGATGTTATGTATCCAAAAAAAAAAAAAAAAATTGCCCCATGAGACAAAAATGTAGTAGGCTACCGCAAATATCAATTAGAAGTGTGTACACAAGAAATATAAAATGAATATATGTCCCTGCTAAGGGCTGAAGATCACCTTATTTACTGTTTCAAGATTATTTTCATATTTGATCTTAGCTACCCGGGACTCAGGCCTGAAAATCACTTCTCACCCCTCCGTGGAAACCAGAGGGAGCGTGATGGGTAAATAGCTTCTAATTCCATTAGCTTTTCCACTGCTTGCCATCCCTTCCAGCCGCTGTGGGGAGTGCCAAGCTTCACTCGGACACGTTGCTTCGAAGGCTGCTTGGTGCTGATTTCTCCCCACACTCCTCCCCACCTGCTCAACTCAGCCATTTCTGTGCAATCTAAGCTGGAAAATAATTCCCCACAGGGACTGAATAGCAATCTACAAATAGACCTCTGCTACCTCTAGGTTTCTTTTGGCTGCTGCAGTTTTCTTTCAAAGAATAAGTATTTCAAAAAAGAGGCCAGTGAGAAGATTGCCTCACATGAGCTACTGGAATTGACCCTCCTTCATTTCACACCAGCTTCAGTGTTCATGTAACACCTCATTTCTCAGCTGATCTTTACAGCTGCTGTCACCTTGCTTGATCTCACATCAATGTTGTCTTGAACTGCCCAACAGCTACTGGCCAAATACTGTGGATCTGAAGCCAGTTCTAATTTTAACTCCAGATTTTCTTTCAGCTTTTGATGAAACTCAGCACATTTCTTCAAGACCTGAAACATCAGGCTTCCAAGAAATACCATCAGCTATACCTGGTAATACTTGAAAAATGTGATTCTAAATAAAAATTGCCCCAGAGATTTTAATTTTAAAATTGTATATTGTTAGTTAAGATTAATATTACTCAAAATATCCTCAGAACTGTTGTAATTAGTTGATCTCTCAAACACCAGACTAATTTAGGAAATTTTGCATTAAACAGTAAATATTCTCTTCTAATTTTGGCCTATATTCCTGGTATATTTACAAGTCTGTATTGCTGTGTTTGGTTTTAATAGGCATGTCTTATTCCATAGAGTTTCTAAGTTGCAATACTGCAGAGGGGTAGAGTGAAAGGTAACTAAGTTTTGTATAAATCCCTGACCATTCTGAGTTGAAACTGTTGAGTAAGTCCATAGAAATAGCAGTGAACTTAGCAATGAAGATATGGATTTCAAAATGGTGGAGAATAGACTCTGAAATACTTTAATTTGAATATATATTAAAGCAGTAATTAAGTCAGAGATTTTGCTGTAAAAAAGGGAGACTGCACAGGCATGAGACCAATAGAAACAAAAATGTGCCATGGCACATGTAATGCTATATTGCTTGAGTCCTACTCCCCAAATACAAGGCACAACGCTGTAATTTAAAGAAAACATTTGCAGCAAATTGCTCATGGACACTCCATGGTAGATCCGATGCTTTCAAACACCCTTGAAACCTGTTATACTAGACCCCAGTGAAATGGAACTGGTAGATTGATGGTATTTTATTGACATTTAAATTAATTACACCTAATAATGTAATATAATAATCTATATAGTTTTCCTGTTCTTCCTTATCAGCATTTATCCTTTAGGCTTCTTCTACTACCTCAATTCATAAAATAGCTAACTTACCAATACCTTACAAAATGGGACACTGAACAAATGCAGTTCTGTTAGTGCTCAAGGTTCTGTTTCGTTTAGTGTCCCTGCAAGAAGAAATATTTAATTTCCATTCAATAATGACAATTCCCTCCAAAGTCTCTTTCAAGCTTTTACCAAAACTCCCTTGCAGCAAAAAGTAGTTTAGGTTTAATTTTCATCGCATTGCCACTTGCTGCCTTTTTCTGCTGTGAACACATTTTCTTCTAAATCCAAATGGCCAGCCTATTAAAGAACAGGTTTGTATATGCCACTTCTTGATCAGCAGCTAGAAAGCATTTTTGGTACAAGGTGCAAAAAGATTGATCTTTTGCACCAACTTGTATGAATCCCTTCCTCGTGTTACTGTAATTTAAACTCCAGAAAGTGTAGAAGAAGATTCTTAGTTCTGTCTAGAATCAGATACTGGATCTTCTTGTCACCCTATTGAGCACATGTCTTTCTCCTTATTCACATAATACAGAAAGGACTTTGAAGTGTCCAGTATCTTGCCTGTGTTTGCAGTGACATCATCTTGAACAGCACAGCTTGTGTGTTTGCTATCCCAGCAACAGTCAGATTCCTCGGCACTTCAAATCCAGATTTTCTGTGCAGCTCTTAATGAAATGCAGACAGTTTCTCAATTCCCATCTAAAGCATCTGGAGTCACGGAAATGCCATCACTCAGTCTGGAATTGACATTTCTTGCAAAAGGAGTGTTCTTGAATTATTAAAAGGGTTCCCAGGGTGCTTTTGGTGAAATGTTGATTTCCTTTACTTTGGGGATAAGAACAACTGCAAGATAAAAATCCTGCATCGGGACTATTTTTGTTTAAGGCAATATCTATGATGTTTAAAATACTGGGTTATGATCTTCTTTCCAAATTCTGAGTTCACTTTTACAGTACTAATTGGTAGTATTGGTCATGATTGCCACTGACCAATTATGTATTACTTAATGTCTTAGAACTTTGCCATGTGATACTGTGGGGCTTGTAAGCAAACTTTAATTTCTCTACTATATGAGATGTATCATGATACAGATAGCTGCTGTATTACTTCAAGTGATATCCTTTTTTATTTTCTAATTACTTTGTCATTACAAAAGTGTATTTCTGTCATTATTGGTATTTAAGACATTGTCCTGGTCAGTTACAATGCTGGGGGCAGAGAGCAAGAAATTCTCTTTTTGGATTTATCTTCTATAAATATTGTTCATGTTCAGTTGTGGTTTTAAAACAAATTAATGGTTGTTGAAGTTGTAAATCATGAAGTTGCATAGAATATTCAAGCATATTTCTCATTAAGGTGGACTCTCCAGCTATGACAAAAGTCCTTTTAGGGAGATTAAAGGTAGCACAGTGAGCATTGCAAACCCAAGTTCAGGGTTAGGGGGTTTTTTAAACAGCTTGAGACTTGATAGTCTAGCTGTATCTAGGGGGAAAAAAACCCACCAACTTTATTTGGGGATATAAAGGTTTGTCAGCTTTCCACATGTTTCCTAAATGATCCAATCAATTTCTTTCATATTTTCTACCTCTACAGGACAAATTTAATGCTGAACACAGGAATTCTCCTTTTTTTCTCTTTATATATTCTGAACGTTACCTCCTACTGCAGATCTCTATAGATATTTGTAAATGTTCTATAGTATCCCCATTTACATTAACAAGTAGGTACTTCCTTTTATATTTGCCATCATAACGGTTATGTTGAACACTTCTTTAAATAAGTGGTAGGCAAGGAGAATATATTCAGAACATGGAATTGTGAAACTCTTATTATTTCCGTTTTTCAGCAACAAAATTAAGATGGAGAGGACAGTAAGAAGCCCTGTGCCACAGAGAAGTGTGTAGTCAGATGAAAAGGGATAAATTTGTGAAACTCTTTCATTCTATCCCCTGTCAATTTACCCTATAAACTTTTATTGCATTTGAAAGATTTTATTTGCTAAGACTGGAGGAGTCTAACAGAATTTTCAGAAGAACTCTTTGTTTGAAAAGTTCTTTTTGTTGGTCCATCCGATATGTGCTCTTCTTCTTTTTCTGTACTGTGTCCTTAAAAGCGTGGTGACAATGTCCAAACTTTCATTCCTTTTTCTGAGATAAACTCTTTGATTATCATCCGTTTGTGTTAGGAATTTGTTCTATGCTTTTATTAAAACTTTTTTCCTTTTCAATAATGCATTCTTAGACAAGAGAAGGGATTTTTATTGTGATCTTTGCATTCACTGTTGTAATTTCTTTACTTGTTCACTAATTGCTGTGTAGTAAATGTGACTCTTCTTGTAACTTACCTTTGTCTTCCAGCGTCTATATGAAGTTCTGTCTGTTCAAAGTACTTCATAGTACTTCATACCTGTTCAGAATGAAAAGTTGTAAATTAATCAAGTTATTCTGTTAGAGATTCTTACGGATTTTGATTATGAAGGCACAAGTTGGTTTTCTTCTACCAGGGTGCCCAGCTCTTGATGGAAATCCTTATTAATTTCACCTTTATACATTTCTCAGTGAAGAACCTATTGTTTCTCTTTGTTTTTTCCAGGCATAGATTAGTTTTGACCCAAAGTTCATTTTTAAGTGTGATGAAGTATACAATAAGAAGAGCTAGTTAATAGCTTTTCAGATTAAATATAAGGTGGGCAGTATCTTTGATGCAAACAAAAGTTATGGCTATATATTCATTGACTAGTTTGCAATTTATAGTTGGAAAATATTTGATGCCTGAAAAAGGAATTTGGAATGTGTCATTTACTGCACTTAAAAGGCAGCTCTGGAGCATCATAGCTGTCACTATTGTGCAGTAGTAGCAGTGTTTAGCTGGTGGCTGGGGGTTTGTGGTTATACCAAGTGGCTATAAATTGATGTAGGATTTATTTGGTAGAAAGAGTATACATGAGAAACCACAATTAAAATATTTACTTAATTTGGGTGTGATTAAAGTAATGCTTTCATATGCATAGAGAGACTGCCATAACATCTCAAGATAGTTTCCATCTCTAATCTTAGTTCTCCCGAGACCAGTTCTGGAGCCCACATCTTTTCCTTTCCTGAAAACCACGAGGACAGTGATGGGTAAACAGTTATTCCATCCTAATGTCTATCATTTCACAATACTTAAATTCTTTTATTGATAGTGGCAATGCCAAACATATCAGCAAGATTGTCAGTCATTTATGTAAATGATGAAATACTTAATTATTAGGCTTCTCAATTACTCTTCCTAGTTTTCTGATCTATAGGCTTTGTTCACTAAAAGATTAACTGTGTGTATACTACACTAACTCAACTAAACCCTCCTGATTTTGAAGTGGAATAACCTTGAAATGAATGCAAATAGTTCTGTAAAAGAGCTGAGTGTAATATGGACTTTATTCACACAGTTCTGTACTGACACATCTTTAAAAAATTAGAGTTTGTCTCTCATTCTGAAGGAAGTTTTCTGGTTTAATCTTAGTTACTCAGAGACCAAAGCTGAAAACTTCTTCTCCTTACCTTGCAAGCCAAGGACCAGTGGAGGGTAAAAAGATATTTTAATTTTTTTCTTTTTTCTTACCATTGTTTAACATAATTTTAACCTGCTTTGAGCAATATCTGCAGTTTGTTAATGCATTTTAAATTCCTTGTCATACTAATGACGTTATCATGATGTTTGAACATATGCTTTTTTCCATCACTTGAAAAGTCAGTTTTGAAGGGACCAGTGACAAAAAGAATTTGACACAGAACTCCTGTGTGACTCTATCTGCAGTTGTTATTTTTAAAATTCTTTCTAGAATGAAATAATCCAATATGGCAGAACCATATTTTTGTGTCTTCTTACTGATGAGAATTTGCTAGCATGCAGAATTTCTTTTATCTTTTTGAATGGGAACTAAAGTTCAAGCTTGCTGAATAGGCATGTTAATTATTGGCTTAGAGACTAACTGTAAGGAAGAATGGGAATTATATTTCACAGGGAATTGTAACACTTTTCATTTGAATGATGAGAAGTTATATATTCTATGTAAAAACAATAATAGTGAAAACAGTAAGAAAATACTTACTTGCATAAACTATTAACCATTTAAGAAAGGTGGGAGTTATAACTGAATATTGATAGCACAATGTGCAGTTTATTTCTTCATGCTAGAAACATTAGTAATTACTATTTGCAGCTGTTTGCATTGGAGATGTATCCAGCACTTGTCGTCCTGAATTTTGAATTCTAAGATGAGTCTTGATTCATGCTCTGTCCACATTTCCTGTTGGTTGTTCATCTTCCAAGGAACTATAAGGACTGTTTTGGTGAAGTGGATATTTTGGTATTTTTCTGTGGATGTAGAGCCATTTAGCTACTGAGGCTCAGTATTGTGGTAGCTGCAACCACAGCAAGACACTTGAGTGCAGGTTTGAGTCACAGGGTGCTGCCAGGAAAGGGCACATGTGTCCCTAAATACAGACATTTAGGGTGTTGTACTGCTGTGGCAAGGCTGAGTGGATATCTCAAGATCATTTCTGTGTCTGACCATAGCGACCGAGAGCCCAGACCTGGAATGGACCTCGTCTGCCCCACGGGAAACCACAAGGATGGGTAAATAGCAGCGATTCCCTCCTTCACTGCTGCCTCTGGCCATGCTCTGCTCTGCAGGGATGAGCTGTTGAGATGTGCTGCTGTCCCAAAGAGTGGCTCAGTGGTGTGGCTGGAGCCTTATGGCTCCTTACCAAAAATCATTCTACCTGCAGATTTCCTGGGGAAGCCTTTCTAGGTTTTCTCTCCTGCCCTGGCTGCCAGTGCCAGCTGAAAGGCAGCACTGTGGCACCCCCGTGGGCAGTGGAGCTGTGCCATGGCAGCCTGGCCCAAGCAGGGCCACGTGCCCTTCTCTGCAGCTGTTGTTGGTGTGAGCTGTGTGACAGCAGCCTGTGAGAGGCCCTGAAGGTGGTTTCTGTGTTTGATCGCAGCTGCTCCAAGACCGAGGCCGAAGCCCACCACTCCTTCCTCCCCGGCAGCTCAGCAAACTGGGATGGGTAATGGCACCAGCCTTCTTTTCCCATTTCTGCCATCCCTTTCACCTGCCATCACTCCTCCCAGCCCAAACCCCCCGGCACCCTTGGCGTCTCCCGCGGAAGGACGGAGCCTTGCTGTCAGCTTGGCTTGCCGAAGCGCTCGCCACACGGCTCTGCAGCTCTCCTCCTTGGTCCCACGCTGTTTCCACGGCCAGAGCATCTTCTGCAGGAAGCATGTGGCATTCTGCAGAGACCACCTGGTTGCCCCTGCCCTCAGCTCCACTGCCCTGCTTCTTTGTGTTTGGGTGGTGGGTCTGGCTTTCTCTGACGCGTTCCAGCACAGCAGCGCTCAGTAGGCAAACCCAGCTGGGCTGGCACAAGAGGACACCAATGGCCATCACCAGGAACTGGGAACACTCTGCTCTGCTGCTGCTTTTGAGCCGTGTTAGGGTTTTAAATCAAAACCTCGTTTCGGCATTTGGTTAATCATAGGATGTTTCTTCACAGTTTGAGACACCAGCTGCCTGTGGTAGTAATGACATTTCTTGCAGCTCTGATAGTGATGTGAGATGGGAATTTTCCCAAGAGATATTGTTGTGCTTTTAGCCAACCTGCTACTTCTCTTGGGCCTAGATTTCAGCAAAGCTGCAGCACAGAGGTGAAAGGGGTCATACGTGCAAAACCACATTTAATTCCGGCTTTGGCTATGGCAATTCCGCTGCTCTTGTCATGTCATCTCTTCTTCATATTTCTTCCAGCTCCTTCATCATTTTCATCATCAGTGCATTTTCATACATTTACATTAGAAAATCTGTGGCATGGTCATTTTAGATGTTTTCCTTTCCTGAATCCCTAGTTTCTTAGTAATGTCTTGAAACCTATACAGTCTATATGTTTGGATGACGAAAAAAATATTTTGTTTTGGTTTTCTTTTTCCAGCTTCACTGGACTCTAATCATATTAATTTCGTGTCCCATACTTTTGCATCTGCAGAAATATCAAAACCAGAGACTGGTAAATTGTATTTATGGTACTTCCGTTGCTTAGTGTTTGGTTTTGCATCAAGGATGTTTGTTACAGGCTGTTTGCTCTGATTGCTTGGTGTCTGAAGCAGAATTTTGTTTGCAGTGTCTGATAGGCTCTAGAATTACATGGTGATATTTTGTGGTATAGGATCAAATACATCTGAAACCACAGGAATTAATATTTTTGTGTGGTTTTTAGCTGTTGAATAGATTAAGACCAGTAGGACCAATAGCTGGATGTGTTCATTATCAATTATAAAGATATGTTCTTGACTGGGGCATTTCACTATGGGGGATTTTTTGTTAGGCATATCATACATATTATTTTGCAGTTTTCTCTATTCATAAGACTTTTTTTCAGGTTATGTTGCTATTGCACCTTGAAACTTTTATTACTGGGTCATGTTTCAACAGTTTTGTGTTAAATTTTCTGCCTCAGTCTGTCTCTTTGATATATCACAGAAGTTGTGTTAATTTATATTATGTCAATTAGATAAAATACCACAAATGACAAATTGCATGATGTGTAGTATGTTAAAACCTGTTAGTCAAAATACTGGCATTTGCTATATTGAAACATGCAAAGCTTTGGCAATAGAAATACTTGGTTGTACAAATTAATATTTGCGTGCATTTTAAGTATATAGGTCTCTTTCTGTGGGTGCAGGTGAAGTCAAAAGCACAGGCTTTTTCATGTTACATGGATACAGATCAATTGACTCCTGTTGATAAATCTGCTTTTAGGGGAACTGCAGTTCCTGTCAGGCTGTGTCTGTTATAGGCGTGTGACATGTTCAAAACTTTGAAGTTTTGTTACTTTCTTTTTAAGCTGGAAATTTATGACACTCTGTTAAAGTGGTGTCGGCATCTTGCAAAGCAGTGTAAAGCAATTTTTTTTTTCTGATTTTTGCCCCCCCTTGCTATGTCTGCATCAATATGCATCTGTCTCAGGAATATTTACATTTTTCTACAGTTACAAGTTCAGCTGACCTGGAAAAACCTTTGCCTCCTCTTTCCAGAGCACCTCAGGTGCTAACAACAACTGCGGGTAATAGTAATGCTTTAGCTTTTCAGTTAAACCCCTTTTGGTGTTTGGACAGCCTTTCAGCCTTTTCTTAAATTTCATTAACCCTAGATATTTTCATCATCTTCTATGTTGCTTCTGTGCGAGTCACAATCATTGAAAGCATCCTTTTTTACATGAGAAGTTGTGCTTTCTGCTGAGAAACTCACCTGGTAGTGTTTCTGGTCTCACATTCATTTCTTCTAAACTTCTAGGGCTATTTGGAGATATACTTACATGAAGTAAACCTGTTTAATACTACTAAACTAGGTTTAATACTACTACTGACTAAATCTTATTAAGAATACTAAAACAACGTGTTGTTGTACTATTGTCTTGTCAGCATAGGAAGCTCCTTTCTTACTATTTTCTTTTGCTGGTTAGCAGGTTTTTTTAACTTTACTCTTGTTTTTCTTGTGTGACAGATTATATAACATTAAAATTCACTAAAAAAATATTGATGCAAAACAAAGCACTGAAGAGAACTAAGGCAGGTGCTTTTCTTCATGGAAATAACCTTGCAGTGCTTTTTAGTTTTTATAGTTTTTGTTGGCGGGGGGATTGAGTACTTTATAACTGTGGTATCAGAAGTTTTTATCTTTGTATTGTCTGGGTTGCTTTAAGCTGTGTGGACCATGTGATCCACAGCAATGTTAGCTGTGGTTGGCTGACAATTTAGTTTTAGTTTTCACTTTAAGCACTACCTTCAGCTCACACTCTAATCCAGTACTGCTCCATTCCTGAGGTAAGGTGTGCTTATGGTGAAGTGCAGATTATGTGTGCCGTAACATATTATATTTTTGGTTGTTTTTCTGTGATCAGAAAAAGCTGTGTGTAGAATTAATAATCACAGACCATGTGATGTGGTTCTTTTATAGCTTTCAGTGATATTCAGCCTGTTCTTTCAAGTCCTGTGGCACCTAGTAAGCCTGAAATAGCAGAAACTGGACCAGGTACAATAACCTCTACCTAATTTTTAATTCAACAGCTCAAGCCATGCTCTAAAACTCAAGTGAAATTAATACACTGCTGTTATTTTCAGTAGACATTTGGATAAGCCCCTAACAGCTGTTTTCAAACTTATGTTGCTGCTAATGGTTGAACTTGATGTTTTCTCACAGCTATAATCCATATGGCAACTCAGTCACATGATTCAGAATGTTAAAAAATGTGCCACATCAAAAATTGAGAAAACAGTATTTGTAGAGTAGTTCTGATGAAAACACTGTGATGTGAACTGCAGGTTGAATTTTATTATTGTAGCATCACTAAAAATGTGATGTGCACTAATATTAGTGCATCTTTAACAGCATGAAATTGGTTAATAGTTACAGACATTCAGTGGTTTTGGACTGAAACCACAGCTGGATCTGTTGTCAGATTTCTATTCCAAATTTTATATTTTTAATATGTGACTAATTGATTGTTCAACATGTCCTCTTCATTAAATATCTACATTGTACACGGTACCACCTCCCTTAAGTATTGGACCAAAACTCAAAATGTTCAGAAGCTCTTCTTAAAATCTTACTTGGCAGTGGTTGAGATCCAGACCAGTTGCAATGAAAGCAAGAGGAAATAAATATCCAGAAGTTTTGTGCATCACAGATGTGCTGATTTATAGTCACTGAAGCTCTGTGCAGTTCTGAATTTCTCCCTAATGCATACTAAACTGATAAATGTCCAAACATTCGTGAAATATTTGTTGTTCTTCTTACAAAAAAATTATTTTTGCTCATGAAGGAAGAGTTTCTTCCATTAGCTCTTTGCTCTCTTATGACTGTCATCATTTCTTCCAGCAGCAGCAAGTGAATCCATTCTGGAATCTTTCACACCTAAAACTTCCCGTCCTTTTCAATGGCCAAGGGTAACATTAGGTAATGTTGTTTTCACCCAGTGAAAAACTCTGTGTTTGTTTTGAGCACTCCATCCCATATGAATGCATTCCTTCCACATATCATTTCACATGCATAATCATTCTTTTTCCTGGTTAGAGAGTCTTGCTCTTCCATCATTGTTATATGGATTGTTCTTGACATACCTGTGTATGAGAACAAGCTTCTGGGTGGATTTACTGTCTCAGAGAAGCAAAACTTGTCTCTTGCATGATAAAACACCATCATCCTTTTATTAGTGTTCTATCTCTTTTACTCCCAATGCACACGCATGTGCAGATTGTCTCTGATATGTAAAGCTTTCAAAATGGAAGTTTCAATTGTTTTGGATTCACAGAATCTTATTTCTGATCAACGTACAGCATTTCAGTATCATCTCCATTCCACGCTTCAAAATCTGATTTCATCGGCTGGCTTTGACATTCCATACTAAGTTGTCTTCAGTATAAACATGTGACATGTGCTGTTTGTTGTGGGAAATGCTTGTTAAACAATTTTTCATTGCAAACTGAGCTCTTTCTTTCAGCTCCAAAAGAAATACCACTTATTCCTTCTAAACCGAAACCATCTGCTACCCCAGGAGTACAACGTGTGAAACCTGGTAATTGTGCACATCATTTTCATTAGCTGGTATGCAGAGACAGATGTCCTCTAAATACCTAAGCAAAACTTCCTAAAAAGGACAGGAGCTATACAATATGTGAGCATCCTGACCAGCTCATCACTCTCAGATAGGTCATGAACTCTCATTAACTTAATGAGAGTTCAGCTCCTCAGTTTTATGTGTTTGGGTCCAGTGATAAAAATATTAACCAGTTCTCTAGTGTTGTAACTTTTTTAAAGGACTGAAATGGAAAAAAATACTTTGGGACTCTGGGTGGAACAAGGGTGTTTTAATATCACTCCTATGAGTAATAAATATGATTATTATTTTTATAACCTCCTTTGCCACTCTCGGTCTCCCATTTTCACACAGACATACTATAGCAAATATGACACCTTTACTAATAGTGTAGGAACATAATCATTGTGTTGTGTATTTTTTGCCTTTTGATCAAAAAAACTCCAGACCTCTACTCATTTTCTTTGGATTTGGGATTAATGGAAATTAATTTGCCTCCTTTCATGATTTAGGTACTGGACGAAAAGCTATTGTGCTGTGGATTACTTGAAACCCAAAATGTTTCTGTTGTCATGTCTTATAAACAGATCAGTAAAAAACAGGAGCTGCCTTTATTGTCTTATACCTCTCTTACAATTAACTGCAGGTACTGATTTAGGATTTTCAACAAAACTTTTGCCTTTAGAAGTTTCTTTCCGTATAGATTCTCTGGTGTTCATTACAGACTACATCTTTTCTTCCTTATCTCTCCTTTCTCACTATTCTCCCATAACAGAAGAGAAATTAATTTGCTGATTGACTGAAATACAAGATGAAAAATGTCCTGAAAACATCAATATAAGGAAGGAGCTTTAGAAGCAGGCCCTCATACATTCATTCAGTGTGCAATTTTATAGGAAACAAAGCTAAAAGGGATGTAGGGTGTTACACACAAGACTAAGGCTTATCTAGACTGTTTAAAAAACAACTCCCCTGAACTACTGGAATGATAACACTTTGGGCTTCGTGTTGATACACCTACTGATTGGTTTGATTATACTTGAATTTTTCTCTTCTAGCCCCTAAACCACCACTTTTGGAGCCTAAAACTTCTGAGACTGTAGAACAACCAAAAGCAACCCTAGGTAATACATGTTTCTGTAGCTGTTAGTCACTCTCCTTTGCAGTCCAAGCCACAGTTTGTGCTGCGTTACTGTATCCCATAGCTTTTGCTCTATTTAATCCGTTTCTCTGAAACAAGAAGAAAGTTAGGAGATAAGCACTCAGAAATGTTTTTCCAAACTTAAGAGAAACCACTTTCTTCATGCAGCTTTGCTAGTTCCATGGTACATAAAAATTTTTGTCTTCCATTTTGCTGAGAGCTTTTCTACACCAACACTCTTTATTCAGAAAAGTCATTGGAAATACAATTGAACTGCCAAGTGTAAAGGTAGTATTGTGGATGTTAATCCCAGAACTCTCAGGGAAGGATTCCTGTGGTACTAGGCTAGCATGTTAATTCCACTGCTTTATGAATCCTTCTGGATGTCACTTTGGCTTAAAAAACATCTCTCAGTCTCCTCATGGCTCACTCCTCTCTGCTCTTTTTGTAAACATCAAATATTTTTTCATTGTGTCAATTGCTATGAAACATTTTAATGGAAACCATTCTCATAGCACTGCTTTTTAAAAATGTACAAAGTTACTTACCTCTGCCTGAAACTGAGATTGCACTTTATCTGAAGTCAGACTAACAGGTGGATTAACTAATTACAATTTCAACCCGTGCATGTTTAGTGGAAAAAGGTTTTCTAGGACTCATTGCTTTTAATTTGTACCATTTGCATGATACTGCTATTCTACTTATATTATTCAACTTATATTAGCTACTTCTATTCCACTAGCAGAATTCAATGACTGAAGCTATGAATCATTTTTTTTAATTGATTCCATGTTCTTTCAGCTGTTTGCCAGTAATTTCTTTACTGTGCCAAAAAATGAGGACATTTCTGTATCTTTTGCCTATATATGTCTTCTTATGGCTTAAAATTGACCTGGAATTCAAAATTATAAAAAGCATTATTGTTTTATCTCTTAGGTATCTTGTGAAAATGAATTTGCTAACTCAATGAGAGGAATGTTTGGATATGATTGCAAACTTCCACTGCATATTTAAATGCAATTACTTTTACAATGAAGGGCAAACAGATTTTGCTGGAGTAGTCAATTCTTAGGAAGATTTTTGAAAAGCCTTCTTGGCATATCTGATTCGACCATTTGCTTTTGTTGCCAGTAGCCATTCATTGCCTTATTTGATTTTTTTTTGTGATACAGTGGAAAACATACACTTATAATCCAGTATATTTCTTTCAGCTCCTAAAGAAGCAAAGCTCACTACTTCTGCATCTAAACCTAGACCATCTGCCAGACCCCAAAAGCCACGAACTAAACCTGGTAACTAATTTCCATAGTAAACATTTCTTATAGCGTATCACTTAAGTAGTGCATTTTAGCTTGAATTTCTTCGGTGTTAATGTGAATTTCAGCACTTAATCATCAAACAGCTGAGGAATTCCTCTTTGAGGAAAAATATTTTTGTATCGGATCCCCAAAAAATTGAAGCAAAGAAATAAACCTTTTTACTTCTATATCCCAAGTCACCAACTCATGCAGCCAGACATCAAAGCAAATTGTTTTCCTGCTTTTAATTTTGGAATAACAAGTTTTCCAGCTTAGTTCATCACAGGGTACAGAAAAAACAAATTCTACTGTTGTGCTGATGGTTATAGCATCTTACATATAACCACAGGATTTTATTGATTCAGTGATCATTAGAGCATATGTAGACTTAGCTGAAACTGTGAAAGAATGGAATTTTGTTCTGCAAATCAGTAAAGGCATATTTTATGATCCCAGATGAAACAGCACCTTCACATCAAGGTTAAATTTCATCTATGATATATGGCAGAGAGTAAAACACACCTGGCATTTTCTGGACCTGGAGAATATATAAATAGAGTTGTAAAAATATTTCTGGTGCTACATGGTTTATAATGAAATTAGAAAGTTTGAAATTGCATAATTGTTTATTGTAAGACTATATTACTCAATGCTGGAAGAGATCAGATGATTTTATTAAATTATTTCCAGGTTCCTTGCAAATTATTTTTTGCTCATAAAAAGAAATTAACTCTCTTCAGGCCAAATTATTCCCTGTGAAGCTTGTTAAAGGAATGACTTATGACTTGGAATTGTCTCAGAATACTGTGCATAATTAGATTTTTATGCTGATTACAGCTCCTGCACTAAAATTATTTTTTAGTGTAGAAAATCCAGTACTGTATTAGAGGAATCATTACTTTTGTCCCTACTGTAGGTGTCTATGTCTGAATATAAATCTGAGTCCTGCATGTTGTCTTTTGAAATGGCTGAAAAAAAAAAGCAACTCATTTGGAAACAGTTGCATAGATTTGTTTTATACCCTGGGACTGACAAGATCAAGATTTTTTCCTGGCATTTTCACACTGAGTGGCTCTATAACAAGTTTCTGTATGCCTACAAGGAAAATGGAATTATTCCATATTTGTACACATGCCTCTGGTTTTTTCTGTCCCAGAGTGGTCTCAGAAATCAATCAGGTAGAATCCTGAGACACTTTTTGATCTGGATGAAGCTTGCCATGATTCTCTTGTAAGCAGGCAGTGAAACTGGCATATGTTCTGAGGTGACAAATTATATCCTTGTTGAGAAAATGTTATTTGAGCCATAAAATATGCAGGGCATGGGGATAAGCTGACTTTTTGGGTAGGTGGCAAAATGGCCAAAAAGCAGGAGCCACTCTGTGTTCCAGCATCACCTGGAAGTTTAGCTTAAATTAGAAACTTGATCGTGTCCTGATAGTGGTTGTCACCTTTCCCTAAGAGTGAATCAAAATAATGAATGATATATGTACTGAAAAATAACTGCCTTTGGGTAAAGCAATGAATTTTGACTCCATTATTAACATGATTTTTGTGCTGTTTCTGATAAAGTATTTGCCTTTTTTGGCAGTGGACAAAAAAAAGGCTTCATTTAAAAAATCCCCAAACATTTAAATAATTTTCAGATTCTCCAACTAACCACTGTTTTATTCTCTCTCTTGGCATTTAGATAACTGAATCTGTTGCCTGCATAAAAAAAAAAAAAAAAAAGGTTTTGTTGCCAATATGATCATGCCCAGTCATTGTCCTCACTTTTACTATTGTTAACATGAACACCTCTCTAAACATTCTCCATTTTTCAGAAAAGGAAATTTTAATGATGGATTTTCTATTGTACACACAAACATTTACAGAAAAGTTTTAAAATATCTCCAGGGATTGAGGCTCCACAACTCCTCTGGCCATTTACTTAGATTAAAAAATTATTTACCCTGAAGACATCTTGGAGTATTTTGACTTCTTAAAATAATGGCAATATTATCAAATACAAAAGCTGTCTAAGCTATAAAAATGTTCATAAAGAGGGAAAATTTGGAAATCTGAAATAATTCAGTCTTTTAAATTTAAACACTGTCCACCCAGGTAAACCACCATAAACCTTCATGTGGGGAAATAGAGACTTTTAAATTAAGAATGTGATTTTCTGTCTAAACTGACAGAGTTTTGGAAGTGTTAGGTCTCAGATTTCATTGTATTTCAAAATTTTAAGGTAACCTCTTTTAAATAAGTTTTCTTGTGAGTCCTAAAATGCTTGTGAGTTGCAATATGACAAATTGTTGGTATGTCCATAAATATAGTTTGAGGCACATCATACAATATTTATCAATCACTTTTTCTTTTCCTAATTAAAATCTATTGGGAGAAACAGAGGCTAAGAGTCAAAACAGAGTAAACAAAGCAAAATTTAAAGGGTAACTACAAAGATTACTCAATGATAGTAGATGTGTTTAGAAATGAAAATGGATTTTGTTTGTAAAGTCACACTAATATCAAACAATTCTACCAATTTTGACTTCATAGTTCTTTATATTTTTCAGAGTGTTTGGGTTTTATTCCTTTCAAACCCAATTAAGTACTCTAGATAGAGATGAGAAGCTTGTCAACTTGATGATCTATGTGCAGTGGCACTAGATAATCTGCTGGGATCCTCAGCCTTGCTTTCTGGGACTTTACAGTTATTTACACCTGAAGCCTTTCATATCTGTCCTTTGTATCACTATGGGAGAAACCCAGGAAAATTAGCTGAAAGATTTACCAAAGAAAATTGAGTTCTCTGGAATTGTTTCCTTTTGGTGATCTACAGCCATAAAGAGATTTTTAAAAATTCAGTAAAACAGGAAGGTGAAGCTTTAGAGAGCTCCTCTCCCAGTGTGTTCCTGTAGCATAAATGCACTTTTTATTTTCCAAAAGCAGCAAAAGGCACATTGGGTGATTTCAGTAAATTTATCATTCTCTCAGTGTTTCCATTTGAAGAGCTTTGAAGAGGTGGATTTAGCTGGGGAGAAAGAGCAGTTGAGCTGTACCAGCAATTACAAAACAGATACAGATACACCTGTATTTCTCTTAAGAATATTTTCTTTATTCCAACAGCAGCCATGCCAGGGTCAGTCACTTCTAGGAGTCCCTACCCATATGAACATCCCAAGACTACAGAGGGTAATGATTGAGTCATCCTTAGTCATTCTTCTTTTCATTGCTCTCATCATATGTGCAGTTGAAAACAGCATTTCCTGGAGGCTTCTTGCTTATTCATGTGTGGTCCAAACCCAGCAAATGGAAGTCTGATCTTGGTGCTTGGTTATTTCTCCATGTTTCTAACATGGACATGTCTTCTAAAAGACAGGATATCACTTTAAACATATTTACTTGAAAGTTTCATTTACATTAGAAGAAGAAAGAATAAAAATTACTGCAAGATTTTATGGAATATAGAAATAACAATCTAAAATGACATTTAAAACTACACACTGCTAAATAATTCCTGCGAAAGGAGTTTTATGGCATATTGCTTGACAATTTCTCACATGTGTGGAAAATACTGCATTTATTCAATTAATGCATCCAAACCTGTGTTCAATTTAAAGAAAAAAAAAGTAATTTTGTTTTCGATGAGGAACACAGTTTATATAAAGTAATATATGGCCTTTTTTAGTATGGGAATATATACAATGTGTTTAATATATACATTTTTAATGCAGACAATGAACAAGGGTCTCTCCTTAGCAGCAAGCCCTGAAATGCTATATTTAATGCACAGGAAAATTTGGATCACTGTTTGCATTTACTGTGCAGGCTGTATTCTGAGAAGGGCTTCAAGATGTTTTCAGCAGCTTTGGTCTTTAAAACCTGGATGAAGCTGACTGCCTATATGATACCTCACAGGACAAAGACAGCTTGAAGCCTTATTCAAATTATTTGATAAAATAGAATCAGTTTGGTTTGGTCAAGTAGCAGCAACTCACTTAAACTCATAGTTTTCAACTGCAACAAGTTCTACACCATGAAATACTCTCAAAACTCTAATGGCATTGATTTGTCAAGGTCAATGTTACATAACAAACTTTTCTTAGCATTGCTTGTTCAGTCTTTTCCTTGGCTTTTGACTAAACTATGAGAAGTTAATTTTGCTGCACAAGAACATCCAGCTCTTTGATTATCCATAAAATGGATAATCATTGCTTGTTTTTTTCATATCCAACAACATTTCATGCAGTGAACACATGTTGCAATTCATTTTTCTGTGGTTGTTCATTGGTAGGGACAGAGGCTCATTTCCTAGACTTCATTTCTCCATTGCTGAACCTGAATGTGACTTATTATGGCACCATTTACTTTCAGCTTAAATGCAGGTTTTCACAAAACAAACTTTTCCCACTATTCAAAATACACATTCCTCACATTTGAAGCCCAAATGATCTGCTAAGATCAAACACCTCAAGCTAAGTCTGATTAGGCACTTCTTTGGAAATTAGACTTGCTATTAGTGCAGAAAGTAAAGAAGAGAACTACTATTGTTTTCCTCTAGGTGGGGAGAAGAGACATTCAATCTTTTTGGATAATACTTGTACACAAGGAAACCACATTGCTCCAGAAGACAGTTTGCAGACCTAACAAATAATATAAATATCTTTCTATTATTGGAAGCTCTTTTTCTCTTTGTAAGAAATGACTGATTTTTCAAACGCAACCTGAAAATAGAAATTGGTGTTTTCTATATATTTTCTAGGAAAATATATTGAATTTGAATTCAAAAGATAACTGATGAGCTTGAACAATGGCAAAGTCTTTGCAAACCAGGCATATGTAATGAGGACATTTGAAAAATTAGTGACTGGTCTTATATTTCTGTGGAGTATCTGGGCACTGTCAGTATAAGTTAATACTGGTTGTTTTGGGTTTTTTTCTTCATTTGCAGCAATATTAATACTATAGAATATTGTACTGTGTATGTTAATAGACATATAATAAATACTTTAGTATTATCCCCCTCAATTGCAATCAAAGTTTTATAGTGTTATTTACTGTGAAGCCCATTTTTAAAATGGGTAGATGCATAAGAAAGTTTGGGAGATAAGTGAATGTGGGTTATAGAACAGGTTCTATCTTTAGGTGTGTATATCTGTGTGTTATATGCTACTTTAGTTGTTACTGCCTTGAGAGGAAAGAATTAGTGCATTAAAATTCTTTTATAAGGTATTCTTTATTGCCAAGAATTTTTTATAGATTCTGCCATCTCATAATTTTTTGTCTCATTTGGTACAGTTTGTGATCAGGAAAAGGGCATGATATGTTGGTTTTGTGATCCAGATTGTAAGTGGATATGAGAAAAAATGAACAGGCTTTATAAATGAATTTTTTTCAGATTATTAATAAATACAGCTCTACTTATAACAGCCTTTTAGTCCTCGGCTTAATTGCTCACTTCAGAGGAAAAATTCAACTATTTTGTCACAGTCAGCACACTACTTTCAAGTAACAGAGTTCAGTTTGGGGACTCCTGACATTCTGTACATCAAAATCTCTTGCTGTCTCTGAGTTAAACTCTGCAATCTCTTCTCTTGCTTGTTCTTGCATTTACTGATTTATATCCACATATTTTTGCTTCTATTGCCATCAAGTTTGTCCAATTACTTATTTCTTGTTTTACCTGTATTATTAAGAATTTTAATTGCCCATGATTTAAAAGTCAGCTTGAAGATCCATATTACTGTGGCGTTGTGTTAGTGCCTGCTTTTCTACCTACCACTGGAGTAATTTTAAATTTTTGGAGCTTGCTCCTTACTCACTTTGTCACACTGTTTCTGTTGCAGTCTTGGATCCTATTACACTTAGAATTGAACCACCAAGGTCACCCATAGGTAATAATATTTCCTTGGCAAGCTGTTGTGTTTGCTTTATTTACATCACTGCAAGCATCATTGAAATTAGTCACATTATGCCTCAGGATTGTTTCATTTAACCTCATTTTTATTGTTTCATTTAACCTCATTTTTATTGTTTCATTTAACCTCATTTTTATTCTAGGTAATTATCTTGCTTGGCATTCAAAACAGTTGGGTGTATTGCTCTCTTCATAGCTGGAATGTCTCCTTTAAGGAAAAAGGAATTATGCTGGCAGCTCTGAATCACCTTTCTCATAACTACGCTTATTTGTGCTTGTTCCAGTTTTTATTTTAAAAACACAAACAAAAACTGAGCTTCAAAAATGACTAAAATTCCACTTTCTTGCTTAGATTGTTATAAACACGTGGAGTGTATTACCTGATTTGCCTACTTCTTCTCAGTTGCAGGTGTGAGGTTTCTGTGCTTGTGTGTTCAGCTGCTATCAGATGCCAATTGCTGTGCAATTTAATTAACTCATTGCCCACATTTTCTCTTCCAGCTCCAAAGGTGACTCAACGTGTTCCTTCTAAGCCTAAAACTTCACCCAAACCTCACATCCCACAAGCCAAAGATGGTAATCTACTTTGTGATTGTTTCTAGTACGGTTTATTTTGGATTGAAATGTATTTATGAGCAGCTGTTTAGTTACCTGAGCCAGTTAAAACAGAATGGAGTTCTGTTCTGTTCAGCAATTTAATTGCAGTTTTCATGAGTAGTGACATTTGCTAGGTATTATTCACTGAGCAAAAGAATAAACCTCTGCTACTTCAAGAAACAGGATGAGAATAGTGTTATTACACTCAGATTAATCTTGCTAACTAAAGCAAATACAAAGCAATTAAAGTGTGTACTGAGGCTACTTGGGAGGTAAAATTCTTTCCAACGTTGCTTTGCATTGTTAAAATAAATCTGTTTCCCTTCTAAGCCACAATCAATTAATTTCATGTCATTATTATTTTCTGCATGAAGGAGTAAATTTGGCCCAGTTATACATACATACTTAGTATTTGCTTATGAACATTTATTGGCATTAATTATCCTTTATATTGTATCCCAAAATACTGGATTTTTATGTCATTAAATGTGTTAAATTCAGTAGTAGGCAGAAAAAGTTACTTTCTGTCCCATGCTCTCCCATTGGAAATAGCATCAGAAAATTTCAAGGGTCTCAAATATCAACATCCATTATCCTTTGGTAAATGAAAAATTTAAGGATAAACATTTTATTGAAGACATTTAAATTGTAGACACAGACCAATATTTTTGAAATCTGATGTTATCTATTAGATGTGATTTCTTCATGTAGCAAACAGCCAAAATCTTTGTCTTCTCATAAATTTTTAACCATGGCATCTGATTATAAAACATTGTTTCCAAGTTACACCTTAAGATGCCACTTCTCATACGCCCTCTTTTTCCCCTTTGTGACCATTTTTCATTGTTAGGGTAGTCTGGTTTATGGTTTCAGCACCCAAATTTTATGAGTTTGTATTGATCTGTGTTTAAAACAAACTAACAAACAAAAACAAAAGCCCCAACAACTTACTGTTTCTTCAAGAATCTGTAATACACAGAATGTTTTCTACAGCATCATCCACTTATCTTGTAATTGTCTTAAAATACACAAAGACATTTCTTATTTTTTTTTAACTGTAATCCATACAGAAGAATTGACAGAGAACTGACACATCAGTTTCACATCCTTATGACTCTAAACCAATGGACTCCAGATCCATTCCAGTTTAGAGCTGAATTATATGACTGGCAATGCAATACACCATGTAATGCTCTTTAATAAGTGTACAGTACACAAGCAAGTGCTGTCTGATTCTAGCTGTGTACATAGAGTGCAATGGAAACACATCACCCAGGGAAGAGATTCGTGTCCCTAAACATCCATTTTCTGAATAACAAAATGAAAATATTTGGATATTTCACTGAAGTCTATGGGAGAACTAAGCTCACACTATGCTGGAGGTTACGCTGCTTTCTCAGATATTTATTTTAATACAACTGTTTCTGTATGAGGCAGTATACAAAGTACATGATTCAGAAAGTAGTGCTAATTGTGGCTTTTCAACTTTCAAAGCATCTTTTCTGTTTTGTTTCTGATACAGTCCTGGAATCTATAACACTTAGAACTGATCAACTAAAACCAACGATAGGTAACAGTTTTACCTACAGGGTTAATCACCTGGGGACCATCACATTTAGCTTTTTTCTCACTGGCCATCACGAGCACTGCTTCATTGCACTCCACTCATAACTTTTTTACTATTAAAGTTCATCCTGTAAGGGGGGGGTCTGGTGATTTTCACTAACAATTCATAATCGTCTTTTTCTTTTTTTCTCACACAAATGTGTTCTGCAAAGGGGATGAAAGCACCACAACCTACCTTTGACTGTTTGTCTCTATACTCCATTTCTGTCATGTGCTGCTTCACCTTTTATACTGTGCAACCATACTGGCCTTGTTTTATATTGTCCTGTTACAGAGGTTTTCCATCAGCACTGGGGTTTGTTATGTACCAAGCCTCCATATTCCTCCATTACTCAAGTTTTTTGTGATTCCAAAGGGTCCCAAAGGCATGTGTTCTTCTTTAGTGTTATGCTTTCTGTCAGTATCAGTTCCCAAAAAATAAAAAAAAAATCTAATATTTGCTGTTTTTTTTTTTTTAGTTCCTAGAGGACCACAGTATGTTCCTTCCAAACCTAGAACATCACCAAGCCCAGAGGTGCCACGAACAAGACCTGGTATGTTCACTGTTCCTTTACCTTTTCATGCTGACACATGTGTCTTATGGATTCTGCTGTAATCAGTGGAGCTTCAGATCTGTATGTATTCCTTGGGCATATATTTTAGAACATTCCTTGAGGGATAAAATCCAGTGACATGTAGAATTTATAAGCAACCTGGTAAGTTGAAAATATCTTCAATTCTTTATTACGTTGTAAGTCACTGCAGCAATGGATGTTTTCTGTACAATTCTCAGTGAAAGTAAGTCTTTTCTGTGTAATTTGCTTGTGTTCTGGCAAAGTGAAGGTGAGAATGAGGGGTGTCATTGCAAAGAGGCAGGATTCTCCTCTGTATTTTTTAAATTGTGTGCCTGTTTCTTCATTTCCAGAATTCATACTTGTTTGTTCACTTTTCCAGAGCTCTTGTGTTGTTCAGAGATTTAGGAATGTGTAATACTTCCTATAATTGTATCTGCATGGGTTGTTATACCCATATACAACCTTGGGGGAACTAAGGAGGGAGAAAGTAAATTATGCAACTCACATTTGTGTGATGTGAGGCACTGCAGTGGGTTGTCCCTGGGCAGAAGCTAAGACACACTGACCTCTCACTCATTCCACCCCACAGTGCTCTGGGGAGTGAATCAGAAGAGCAGAAGGGGAAAAAAAAAAAGGAAAAGAGGGGGAAAAAAATCATAGTTCAAGATAAAGACAGTTTAATAAGGAAGGATAAAAAGAGGTGGAAGAAAGCAAGTGGTACAAAGCAGCTGCCCACCCCCTCCCACAGGCAGACCAGTGCACCACCAGCAGCAATGGGTGCTTTGGAAAGTTTTGTTGCTAAGCATGACTATATGTGAGTGGAATATCCCTTTGGCCAGGGTGGTTCTGCTGTCCTGACTGTGTCCATCCTGCCCACCCCTAGCCCAGCCCTCTTGCCTGGGGGCTGAGTGAAAAACAAAGACTTCTTGGATGCTGTGACAAGGTGTATTCAGCAACAACTAAAACATTGGTATTTTATAAGCACTTCCTTGCCCATGAATCCAAAGCAGACTACCACAGGGGCTGCTATCAAGAAAATAACCTCCATCCTAGCCAGGCCCAGTATGGGTATCCAAGATACAGGGAGTGTTGGATGGTGCTGGTGAAGAGATGGGCAGAGAGACAGGGAGTCAGGTTCCTTTTCTCCCCAGTATGTCTGCACCTATGGCTTGAAAACAAACCTTGAAATAAGTCAGGAAAGCACACAAAGCTGAAGGTACAAAAAACCACCCACAGTCTCTTTGTGGCATTTAGAAAAACTTCAGATTTCTATTTGGGATCTGTTTTGTATTAGCGCTGTTACCTTAAACTGGAGGAAATTCTGAGGAACATAATACTTCGATGTTGAGTTTCAGGGAGGAGTGAATATCTGTCATCAGCCCTAGTAGGGATGGAATTATTATTGTGCAGACAATGATTGTTCTTAGTAATATTTTGGTTTTTTGTTTTATTATGCTAATGCAGCTCTGGAAACAATTAGGTTTAGAACTGAGAAACTAAAGGCAACCATAGGTAATGATGCTTTCTTGTTTGAATGGTCACATTGTCGTTCTTCTTCAGCACAAATTGTCAAAAGCAGACCTGAAAAAATTTTCATCTTTCTTTGCATGTTCCTTAATAATTTAACAGTCAAGGTCCTCAGTCTCTTCTTATTTTTATGAAATAATTGAGGAGAATCCTTGTTTCTTTCAAGTTGTTATGCACATTAAATAGGAAAATTTCCTTCAACATTGAATGGTAAGAAGCAGAGGGCAGATCAGAGCAGGATCCTAATCCTGTGTTCTCAGTAATCCTGTGGAGGTACACCATTGCAGGGGCAGGGCACCATGGGTGGGCAGAGCTGCATCCTGAAGGTTTTCTTTCTCTTCTTCCCTTCCCCTCCAGCTTTGTGAAATGAAATTCAGTCCTTCATAGAGGACGGAAAAATAATTCTGTTCCACTCAAACCTCAATTTTACTGTTAGGACACAATCACTTCATTCATCCTGGGTCATATGATTGCTTGAGGCAGATCCATTTAACTAAGGCATTTTTGTCACTTGAATCTGATATTGTGAATCATTCCAGGACAACACCCATTACAGAGCAGTGTATTTGTATTTGAAGCTATTTATTACTTTAGTAATGCTTAACCCAGTTTCTTTCTTTCAGCTTCTAAAGACACGTATCACAGGCCTTCCAAACCTAAAACATCACCCAGTCCACGTGTTCCTCCAACTAGAGCAAGTAAGCTTATCAATATTTTGTCCTTTAGTGCGTGAAAGTTTCATCACTTTGAAGATCTTCAAAACTTAAGTGCTCTCTGAAGACATACAGATATTTATTGTACAGGCTGTGCTTTGCTGTCAGAATCAAATTTTGCTATTCAGCTGGGATAAGATACTCAGCTGGATATCATACAGGTCAATGACACACAATGGACAGGTGTGGGTTAACACCCATCCTTAGCCCTTGCACACAGGAAAATCTGCATCTTGATTTCCTTAGAGTGTGACAGAAATATTTGTGACTTGCTTCTTTAAAAGTGTAAAATTACAGTACTTTGCTGTTCCCAAAATATTGGATTGGATATAGCTCTGTCAATTTGAAAATAGAGGTAAATTTCCATGTTTCTTCTGCTTTGACTGCTTTGCTGAGGATTTTTGTTGTTTTTTTTTTTAAATGCAGAGTTGATTTGAATGAGCAGCAGGTTTTTGGAACATGAAACACTCGTGAAGCACAACTGGGAAGTATTAGAACTACAGCAGTTTACACTGTAGAAAGCTGTGTTTGTTATTGATGTTAGGAGTGGAGAGTTGATCTGACACTGCACTGTAAAAATCACTTTGTCTTTGGTCTCTGCACTGGCATTGTATTGATTGCACTAACAGGAGATCTCCTTGGGATTATTTTAAAATGACAGAAATAATCCATAAAAAATTTCTTAGCAGAAAACGAATCCTCTGATTCATCAGAAAAACAGAAATACTTATGTTGAATCATCTTCCTCTACAATGTGTTCAAAACTTTGCACATCTTCACAGGTCCAAGAATCATCATCCTCAATAACAAATTCAAACTTTGCTCATTTCCACAGGTCCCAAAGAAAGTCGACGAGTCCCTTCCAAGCCCAGGGCATCACCAAGCCCGGACTTACCACACACAAAACCTGGTACATACATTGTTGTTTTGTTGTGCCTGAATATCCAGGGGTTCTTTTGGCCTCTCTTTCCTCAGTGAATCAAGTGTTGATTAACTTTTCTTCATATTAAAAATACATTCTCTGATGATCATTAAATGGGCGTGTCAAGGAAAACAGAGCTGATTTCTATTTTTAATGTCTGAGTTTTAGTAGTTGCCTCTGCTTTTCTGCCACACAACATCTATCACTGATGAATAATTTTTGCATCAGGGTAGACAACACAGAACAAATATTATGAGAAGTTGGAAGAAATTGCATTTCTTTTGTGCCTGTCAAAAGATGCTTAGAGAAAAACCTATTTGAGGGCCTTTATATATGACTCCAAATACTCTCTCTGAAGTTGCTCATAGGTTTGTGTGACCTGGTAAAGGAAGGTCACCCTTAAAAATAAACTTAATAGGAATTTACATAGTAATGAACTGCCAAACCTCTGTAACTTCTAACAGGTCTGAGAGTATCCATTGAACATTATTTTGAGTGAGTGTATATTCACTAATTTTACAAAGAAACAGAAAAAAAAAGAATGTGTTCCAGAAAACAAAACAGTCATTTTAAAGGAAGTATTTTTACTACTAACTTATCCTCACCACTAACTCTGGGTATCTTATTGTTTTTATGGAGTTTTGGCATTTAGTACATTTACAGTTGAACACCAAAAGACAGCAGCAGGTAAATTTGTTACCTTGAACTGGTCATTATTATTTTTTCAGTACTCCTTGGGCCAATGCTTATATATCATTAGTCTGTTTTTCACATAATCTGTTTGTGGTTTTGAATTGTTTTCTTTTCTACTACCTGAACTACGTTCTACTCTGTTGCAGGTATTGAAAGATTCCTAGCTGGTTTCTTGTCTTCACATAAAATCTTTTTCCCTGCCACACACATTGTAATTCCTTTGACACTTGTAGGAGACTAGCACACCATGAGTATTGCAGTTATGAGTTCTGAAATACAGATGGAAATATATTCCCTGTAATTGTCTGTGCTCTTTCAGGCTTTGTTGCTTGACTCTAGATTTTTCTTACCTGATTAATTTTCCACCCATATTTTCATTCAGGATTTTGTTTTCTCTTGAGTTCCTGTGTGTATGTGACACTCAGTTTTTTAGGCTGTCCTGTAGGGATTGTTTTTTCTTTGCAAGCATGTGACATACAGTGCCTGTGCAACACACCTAATTTTGTCAAAGTGTAGAGCTTTAAAACAGCTTTTTTCTTTCAGCTCTTAAAGAACCACAACATATTCCTTTTAAACCTAGAGCAACTCCCATGCCGGATGCTCCATACAGGAAGCCTGGTAAATTATCTGGTCTTTTTGAAGCTTCAGTGGATAATTGAGCAATTGCTTTTGGGGTGGCAGTGGGGGGAATAATCATCAGTGCATCCACTGTTACCTGGTTGTTATTCTAAGTTAAGAAACCTCTGCAGAGATGCAATTAAATCTGACAGAAACTTCAACAGTTCGAGAGTTTTTGTATTTTATGCAGATATTAACAGAAGAAAAAGTATCTACCTATATCTTATAATCAAGGATAAAAAGTTATTTGCAGCTTCTATTTGAGCAACATATTTTAGTAGTTTGCACAATGTTTTTGAAGCTCTTATGAGAGAAACCTAACGGTGTTGCATTGCTTTTTCTTTTTACATGTATTTTCACCCAGATTAGAATGAGGATTCCCTTCAGTTACATTTTGCTTAGGTGACTCCCCATCATAAATTAAACAGATCTACATAATATAATCAGTGATTTTACTGAAGGTTTGTTACTGTTGTTTCCTAATCATAAATTTCTGAGAGTAAATACCATTGCTGTTTTAAAAATCCCTCTCCTGTTGTATACAGTATAGTACTGAAAGGTTTTTGGAGAAAAGGAGGAAAGGGAGATGCCTTTCATTATTCAGATAATTTATTGACTTTTTTTTTCAACAGAGATTTTTCCAAGCTTTGATGAACACGATACTACTATGATTCCTCATATTCCTGAAAGAACAAAAGCAACATTTGGTAACTGTTATTTCATAAATAATTATTCTATTTTCCGCCTTTTTTAGAGAATATCGTCTTAGAGCTTACAAGATTTTTTAATCTGAATAGTGTGAAGATAACAATGCTAAATCATTCCCACAAAATAACAAAATAATTTAATTTAGAAATCAACTTTGACATAAATGTTCCACTGAAAAAGGAATCCTGTCCTCATATACTCATGTGTGGCAGATGAGGAAGACCCAGGTTACCACTGTCTATTTTTGTCCTATCACAGTATGAAGATGGTAATGATTCTATCCCAGACTGCTTGATGCAAAGCTAAAAATTTGTGTATTTTTTTTAGAAGTCTTCTTGTATAAGCAACCATTTAATTTGTTTTCCTTTCTTTGCAGGAATTCCAGCTTTCAGTTTATTCTTACATAATCTGCCTTATTCTAGATCAGATCATACCTACGTTCCTTGTGTGCTGGGAAAAACAGTGCATTTTTTCAATTATTGTTTTGGGTACTTTTTCTTTTTATTCCAGCTCCAACTGAAAAACAGTTCATTCATACCAGACAAAAACCAACTGAAAGACCAAGAGTGCCATACACCAGACCTGGTAATGGAGTCATTCTTTTAATTTTGTGTTTAATCATTCTTTCCCCAAGTTTCAAGTTTTGTGCTTCTTAATGGGATTACTCATAGCCAGTTTTGTGGTGAAACAATGCATTAAATTTCATATGATCAATCCAAAATAAGCCAAAACTGCACTACAAATAATAGTAAATATGTATAACATATACAATGGTATTCCTTTGTCTATTGCACATAGCAAATGATGACTGAAATGTAGTAATGTGGGTATTGACAAATTTCAGTGGCTAGGCAGACTGAGTTCTCTGATTACTGGTAATCTTGGGTGCTCTTCTGTGAGCATTTTTTTTTTCATTTTCTTGAAATGCAGCAGAATTTCTTTACAATGTGCTTGTGCAGTTAGTAACAGACATTGTCTGCTGCAGTGAAATGAAAGTAGCTTTAAAAATAGTTATGGAGGGCTGTGTGACTTCCCATTTTTGGTATAAATGTATAGGAGAAGTTAATAGAGATATGTGTGTCAGCAGTTGATTATCAAGATATTCTGCTACTCCTTAGTTTGGGACATTTTGCAGGTTTTAGCAAATGCTAATTTGTTTAGATTAATATTCTAAGATTTTTCACATTTTCTCCTTAACAGCAATATATCCGACAACTCCACAACCAATTGTTACAAAATCTTCTACTACCGGTCCATCAAGGGCAACAATGGGTAAATAAGTTTCCTTAACATTAAGATGCAGGTATTTCTAATTTTTCAGTGGAGAAATTTCTAGAGACCATGCTCCAATGTGGTATTTGTATAACACCATCCACTATCATTCATTCTGCTGCCACGTGCACATATCTTAGCACAGGGGATTCTCATTTCTGTTTGTCAAGTAAAGCAAAAATAGCCTACAGCTTATGTCTGGTCAGAAATATGTATTTGTCAGATCTCCAACCAAAATCAGTGGCCTAATTTTTCTTTTAGAGCAAGAATTTTAGTCACTAACTCAACTTATCCTACAGCACACTGCTGGGACTTTTCTGTGCTTTGGCTGGTCATTTTGTTTCAGGTTCCAGAAAGCCATGGAATTGTTATTGTCTTTTTTTCAGGCATTTCCAGGCATTTCAGGCATGCATTTTCTGTGGGCTAAGTATGGCATTGGATCATGACTCCTGAAGAATACAATAATAATCTTTTTCCTTTTCTTTCAGCTCCAAGAGAAACACTGCTCATTCCTTCCAAATCCAAAACAGCTGTTGGGCCAGAAGTACCACAAACAAAACCTGGTAATTTACAGTTTGTAACTTTAGAAGTGTTGCTGTGGCACTGCCTTAGTTATATTTCTGCTGTCTCACTGAGTTTTGTGGTCATGCAGCATGCATAATAAGTAGACAGAATTTTATATCATTGTTCAGCTGAGAACTTGTTCATAAATTATATCAAAGTGAATGCCCAAGAATAGCACCAATTGCATGGAAAGCAGTTAGATGGGTTCAGTAGCCATCAAAACATGTGAGAAATTTAATTAATTTTAGTAAAAATATATTTCTATGCTTAAATTCAAAAAGTTCATTTGTTTTGGTGGAATTTCCTTATTCTGAATGCATTTGATTCAATTTCTCAAGTACTTCTGAAAATCGGGTTACAGAGTTTTAGTCCAAGTTATTTACATGCTAAGAGTAGAAATGCCTTCAATACCAGTGATTTTTGCAGTAGCCATGGTAGATTCAGGGATGCATACCTATAGTGAAGGGTGGTGATCTCTCCAGCTGTACCACTGAGTGATCTATTTCAATAAAAATTGCTGAGGAGGAAGGTAACAGGAGAAAATACAGTTAGGTTAGGAGAAACTACAGAGCAGTTCCTGAACTTTCCTTCTCTCTGATCTAACCTCTGAATTGATAAAATTTTATTCTTAGACAAATAGCTTCATGAATAATTTAGTAATTTCACACCCACTTCTTTCTCCTTGTCTGCTTTTTATGGCCAAAAGGATTTCAAGCACAGACCCTCTTCATTCAAGAACTATATTCTATCTACACATATACCATGTGAACATATATATTACTGTGAACATCAAACGGCACAGTCCAGGAAAAAGGACGGAAAAAGGAAAAAGGAAAAAGATTTTGCAAGGCTGTTCCATAACCAAGTTAGATTCCAAGTCTCAGTTGAATAAGAACTATATCCAATCATGTCATAGTTAACAAGTGCCATCTTTTGGTACCACTACAAATTTAGTTTTAGGGAAATAACTTTAGAGAACAGAATTTAGAGGCTTATTTTTTGCCTTTTAAAGTTTAAATCACTATAAAGGTGTAAATGCAAAAAAAAGCTACTGGTAGGAAAAATTGTTAACAAATGTTTACTGCAAAATACAATGTAAGTAGGTTATTTTCCAGCTTCCATACTTTTACCTTATTTCTGAAAGACAAAGAGCCACATAGTATGTGCCTCTGCCTGCCAGTCTGTCTTTTTCATCCAGTAACTTAGAGACCTTTCAATTCATTCAAATTCGAGTGGGGTCTGAAAAATAAATACATTGCTGAAAACTTGTAGAATTTTTTTGAGAAGTGTAAGTTAATCAACAAGATTAAAGAACAAAGTCTGCCAGAACTCCAGGTTTAGGGCAAGTGTTCTGAGGTTAGTGGGGGCCCTGCAGAACAGTTGCTCTTGTCTGGTTGTCAGCATGAAAATACATCCAGACTAATCAGAATGTGTCTGCCTCGTGTCTGTTAAAATTGTCCTAGCAGATGTGCAGATAGGTTTTAAGGAAACAATGAAGACAGATCCTTCATGAAATCCAACTTCTTTAATTTACCTTCTCACAGAACAATGGTTTATTTTTTATAGCTCCAAGGGCAACACACCTGGGATCAATTAACCTTGTAACAGTTCATGTTGTTGATGGGTCCAAAATAACTTTGGGTAATGAGAATATTGCATCAGTTTATTTTTCATCAATCTTTACTTTCTCTGCTTTTGCTATATGGCTAAACCTACACTTTAATCAACAGAAATACCTTAATATATCTTTGTCATGTTCATTTGTTAGTTACAGTCCAGTGCATGTCCAAAATGTTGCTGGTTTTAATCTTCCAGCCATTTTTCTTATTTGTGTGATTCTTTATAGAAATAAGTACTACATGTACGAGGCTGAAGAGTCATGTAAAAAGGCATTGCCTTATCATCTTTTCTGGTTTTGTCTGACTTACTAATGATATATAACTTACCAGACACAAGAAGCCTTTTACATGTATAAAAGCATGATTTTCAGCCAGATTTCTAGCACTGACTCTTTTGTTTATGATCTGCACAGACAGTTTGAATTTCCTTTCCACCTGTGATGTTGTATGTTTAAAAGACAATCATTTGCATTTGCTAAGCAGTAATATGTCCATTTTCAGTTCCCAATGAAACATACCACATTTCACCCAGGCCCAAAATTGGTCAAGCAACTGAAATTCCTTGGTTCGATACAGGTAATTTTTTAAGATTTTCTTAAGTTGTTGTATTGAGAGTTTGTAGGTCTTAAGTAAAAACAATGCAGTTTAATGGTCTGTTCATTATTACCTTTAAAACTGCTTCAAATACATATATGAAAACTTATTTTTCCCCTTATCAAATATTTTAGTTTTTTGCACTGAAAATGCAATTTGCTCAGTATTGCATCAAATATCGAAGATTATATGAAGTTTTTAAACAGTATTAGAGCTGTGTTTTGTATACTCATATGTATACAGCATTACAAACATCAAGTTAACTGAGTTCCAACTTTTTCCTTGCAAAATCTACATCTGTAAAACTTCCCCAATCTAAATATCAAAAATGAGTAGTATGTTCTTTCCTGTATTTTCGCTGATGTTTTGGAGAGGCTGAATTAAGTGTTACGGGTCAAATGTTTATTTGTCTTGAATATCAAATAGCCAGCTCTACTTAAAAGAAATTAATTTACAGACGTTGCTAATTGGGCACAAGATAACAGTGACTACTGCCTATGCTTTCAGCTTCCACAGATCCCATAGCATCTAGACTATCAAAATTATTTTGCAAGTGAAAGGCAACAATAAAAAAAAGGTTGAGGGTTTCTGATTTCAACCTTATTGATGACACTGTGACTCAGCTGCCCTGCACAGTGTCTGCATTGGATGCTCCCAGTTGTTTTCTCAGCAATATTTTGATGTTGCATAGTTTTATCTAAGTCTTTGGTTTGGGGGGCTTCAGTTCAGTGTTTTATTTTGAGGTTTTTTGTTTGTTTGTTTTTTACAGAACCTAATTAAATGTCTTAAGGCCATGGATACCTTGCAGAGCTAACTCTGTATCCATATACAGTTGGGTAACTGGCTGTAAATATTTTACATCTTTTTCCTAAACCTACATATGAATGTAACTGGTCAGACTGCATGATGGAGCCATCTGGCCACTAAAGAAACTAGCATTTTCCACATGCATTTTGGATTAGAACTCATAGAATTCTCATGTGTCCATTTTGCTGTATCACATTGGTGCATGGACCTTTTTTGTCTGGCAAATTGCACTGCTTTGTCCATGTTCTGTTACACACAGCATTGAAACAGGACCTTATTTCTTTTAGCACCTCATAAAACTCGTCTCACTTCTGCAAGACCACAGCCATCGGATAAATCACAGACCAGACCTGGTAATAATAATGTTTATTCAGTCTGGGATGGGGAGGAGAAGAAATAGTTAATTAATTTTATCTATACTTAGTGGAATTTTAAATCTTGCTGGGAGGAAAAAAAGGGGGATATTTTTCAATCAATTAATAAGTCTAGTGGTAAAGCCTTTCCCAGTCAGAAAAAAAAGTGAAAAAAGAAATGAAACCAAAACTATGTCTGTCATCACAGCAGGTGTTACTTCTTCTCTAGTGTGGAATTCTTGGCATCACATAGAAGTCTATTCAATATTTTTCTCATGCAACTTCTTTTTTTTTTTTCTTTTTTCTTTTGAAACTCTCTCACAGCTTTTAGTAAAACCACACTAGCACCAGCCAGAACAAAAGCACCTGCACTGCCAAAGTGGATTGTGCCAACAACAGGTAGAGTTCTGGGTTTGGGGTGGTTTTTCTTAATTTATCAATAAAAGATTGGAATGTGACTTCCCCAAGTCATCTTGAGCCCTGCAAAATATCTCATCATGTTTTATTACAGAATTTAATTCCTCAGAGTTCCTCAATGTGTAATTGCTTCTACTAATCCTGTTATACAATTCTCGAGGGTGATTGTGAAATGATATTGGCACTCAGTCTGTGTAAATTTACAGATTGATTACTCTGTGGCTGCTCTTTACTAATGTTTTCTAGATGTCAGATCCACAATAAGTACTGGAAAATGCCTCATTGAGAAAGATCTCCCATTTGTTTGAGTCCAAGTCAGGAGGCTTGGCAGGGAAGCCTTAAAGCCAAGTACCTCTCTAGTTACTCTGTGCGTGTGCTGTGCTCACACCAGACCTGCTCACATTCAGACCTTGCACTGTTTGGCTGTGCAGTATTCAGCCTTGGCTACTTCAGCACCAAAAATTCCATGTTGGTGGATAGCAGGTGGCAGTGAGAGCTTCAATTTACATATCCTTAAATAAACATCCCTAACCACAAAGATTTATTAAAAATACAGGTCTGCTTAGGGAAAAGATAATTTATCCTTTTTCAGTTGTTCTTGATTTTTTCATCCAATCAGCATAATATTTTGCATGGTAATTCATAATGAATCTTTTTTTTTTTCCATAGAGCATTAATTTATTGCATCAATACAAATAGCATTGTGGATTTCTGTTTTTATCCAGCCATTGGTTAATTAAATATATCTTTTTGGGATTCCTCATCACCAGTTCAAGTTTAAAATTATAAATAAGTAAATAATGTACATATTCAAGACAAACTTTTGACTGACCACCCACTAAAAGTGCTATTGTCCCATATTATTGCTGGCTGCTGTTGCTATTTCTATGCTAGCTAGATTAGGATAGCCAGAGTGATATTCCGTGTATTTGAAACATTTTTGCCTGTATAATGTTTCTTTCTGGTATATTTGGCAATTTAATACCTGTTGCTGATTATAGACTGTCTTGAGCTACTCGTTCCTGTGCATTTTCACAAGCCCACCGTGGTGTTGGAAATGGTAAAAACTCAGCAGAGATGGTTGTATATTTAAACTGAATTAAATTTGACATGTTTAGAGTGTGGCATACATTTCTGTATTACACATGGAGTGAATGCCTTCACTAGAGGTACGTGTTCCTTGACATTTCATAGTCCTTCTGGTGAATTAAATGAGGCCATCAAATTCCAGGACATCAGAGCCAGTTAAAGCAATAAATGCCTGATTTCAGTAGTTGTGGCTCCAAAGGTTTTGTTGTTAACTTGCACTAGAAATCACCTTACAAGTGAGCTTTCTAAGGTGTGAGTACTGGAACAGGAGAATGCACACTGGTCTGCAGGAGTGATTACATTATGAAGTTATGCACAATTACATTACACGGTACATTGAGCTTTTCTCTCCTCCCCTATAGTCATAACCTTGGCAGAGGCATTGGTAGGTTATTAAAAACACCACCAAAAATTAATACATGCTAAGTACATCAGTAGTATAAACATAATAGTAGTTAACTGTTGCTTGGAAGTTTTTGTGCTTAATGCTGGTTTACGTTGCTAAAGTATTGTTTTAAGCAATCGTATTGTAAGTGGCCCTCTTGGTGTGCCCTCCATTTGTTATTATTTCCATGTCTTTATAGCAGTGCCTGTTGCCAGGAAGAACTAGAGTTTCTTTGTGGTAGATGGTGTCAGAAGTCGCCACAAAACTACTAATTACTGGGCATGCTATGTGTACTCACTGGTAAATAAGTACCTTCTTTTAGAATTCTTCTGAAAAATGATACTTCCAGTAGTGGCTTCCACTGCCAAGTTAAATAAGTATATTTTTTCTCTAAGTTAAATAAATATGCTGTAGATTACTCTTAGCTAAATTTTGTGTGCTGCCAAGTGAGCCCTTTAAGTCAAACTTGGTATCCAAAGTACCAAAGGCCTTTGTTATCTCCTGCCACTTCTTTGTACCTCCAACCCCACTGCCACAACAACTCCTTGACACCTTTCTGTGAGGCTGCACCTTTCTTCTGGGAGGTGTAAGAGAAATCACCAGTGAATTTCATACATTTATGGCATATTGAGAGGGGACTGCATCTTGTCACAACTTTTCAGTCTGTACTTTTCTGGATGATCAGTAAGTGAAATCCCAAGTCTTCTGTAAGGCAAGTACATCACAGTATTGTGCCAGTGTCTGAGACACAAGGCTGTTTGTGCCCACAAAAATAAATTTGCACAAAAACAAATTCAGGTAACCAATTAAAGAAATCTTCTGTATCTCTCCCAAGCAATGTACAGTTAATTACCTATTGCAAAAGAATTCCTAAGTCTGCAAAAGAGACTTGGGAAAAAACTCTATAACCTGGAGCCCCAAATCCTACCAGCTGAGCAAAGACAAAAAAGTTCCTTTTTCACTATTTTCTGTGGCTGGCTTATCAAAACCCTCAACTTTTGGCCTAAGATGATCAGAATTTTTAAATGGGCTGTTTGGAATATGTTATATACGTAGCAATATGTTTTCAGAATTACCTTTAGACATGACATCACTTATTCTTGGATATTCCATTATTTGGACCCATTTTGGATGTTTTGATTCCCTGCTGGACTGGCACTGCTGTTGATTGTTCTCCATTTCTTCCTCCTGGCTGGCTCCTTGGCCTCAGTGCAAAGATGTTTCACCCCATGCAGAGGGGGCTTGGCACCTGCAGGCCCAGATGATAACTGGAATTTGTTTCTTCCACCCAGCAGATGGGTTGTGGCTGTTTTCCTGGCTGTTTTCAGCTCCTGGCCAGCTGCAGTGCCAGGTGCTAAACTGCACTGTGGAAAAGGAGCAGGGATTGCTTCTTCCTCGTGGTTAGCATCCCTTTGAGGTTTTTGCCATGCTTTAGCCATTTTCTCTAGAATGCCATTTTAGTCAGAAGGCTTTTCATGCTGGTGTATGTAACTTACCTTACTGGGTTGCTTTTTAATGTAATCCTGACCATATACATACTGCTCCTGATCTACTGAGCTTCCTGACAAATGTCAGCAAACAAACTTCGAGCAACTATTTCCCTTGTGAAAGGGAGGCATACATGGTTTTCATTAAAATTGCCATTAACTTTGTGTGATATTTTCTTTTTATTTTTGAAACTGGGAGTGTATAGCCAAGTTCCAGAGGAACTCAAGTATAAAGGTATTTCAGTTTATTTTATCAAGGGCACTTTTTCCATTATTTCCCTTAAAATCATCCACCCTTCTGATAGTATTCCTACAATGAAAGACAGAGAGGTTAGTTTAACATGTTCCAGACCCCATGAGTGTTTCCAGGGGAAAAAAAAAAAAGTAAAATTAAAAGAAGACACAAAGACATATGCAAGTAATAAATCTATTCTAAATTCTGGTAAAAGCTTAAATGAATGTGATAAGTGCTTTAATAAGCATGTTACATTAGGTAGAATAAGGCAAATGCTATGACAAATACAGCAAACTTTGGTTGTGTGGATACCTCATGTGAAAACACAAACTTTTATGTAACTTTAAAGTGTATTGAAATACTCAAAATAGGAGATTTGGTCAACACGAAGATATTGTGGTTTGAAACTTTGTCTTTCTTTTCATTACTGCTTTACTAATGGCAGAACAGCAGTGCATGTTTCTGAAAAGAAAACAAAACTACTTCTTCCAACTAGATCATGTACAATATTTTGTTCATGCTCAGCTGACATAACTCAGAAAAGATTATGAATCTAAATTAGGTTCTTAGAAGCAGAATAGAGATAGGTTTCTCTAGAGACAGTAACATGCACAAATAATTTAGACTTGTGATATACACTTGGGTGATTTAGTGTGACTTAGTCAATGTGCTGCCACATTTTGTTTATGTTCACTAAAAGGTGAGCTGAGAAACTAAACATGCTCTAACTATACCTCCTGATGTACAAGTTTTTGGGTTTTTTTATGGCTGGTGCTGGTCTTCTCATGCCTTTTCTTCCTTGAACATCATTGACATGAAATATTGATTATCACTCTGGTGCTTTGTATAGCTGAAGATCTAATTAATACTTTTAATTACCTGAAGACAAATTGCAGTTATATATATATATATATATGTTCAAATATTTTAGACATGGGCACCAGGTCACCTGCATCCTGTTCCCAGCTTACTGCAAGTCTAACTCCCATTTTACTTTAATCTTCAGTAAATTATTTATCATGTATGGACTGTGGATTTGTGAGGAACATGCAGCAAAAATGATCAAATAGTAAAGTAATTGAAAAGTTATCTGCTGCATACCATTAAAATACTAGTGAAATATCAAAACAAATTGAGAACCAGATGATAAATCTATGAAATCTTTAGCTAGAGTGATTAGATCATGTTGGAACAGGTTTGGAATTTGATAATTAAAGTAATATTGAGATTTTTTTTTTCCATAATGAATTTTAGGGGTTTTTGTCTTACATCATGAGCAAGGGTGCAGAGCAGTTTTTCCCACAAACATTATGAAGTTGCAATGCATCTTCTTGCTTTACTATATATACAGTCTTTATAAAGCAAACATACTTACCTTATGTAGAGACAGGACATTAATTTAACAGTTTGACTGCCCTATAAATATCAGCACATGGAACAGTTGTTCTTTACCAGGAGTTGTGTTGATTTTTTAATGCCACTTACTTTTTAAAAAATGTGTTTATATAACTTTTAAGTAGGACTTTCTCTTATATACAAACTGGATGGTGTGTATACTTTGTCTCCTGTACTCCAAATATGGTGAATATATTTGGTCCAGAATTGCTCTAACCTTTTAATATGGAGGATGACCAGAGATCATGTAATGAGGAGAAGGAGGACTTTGCCCTTTGCAAGAATCAATGGACATTTTATTCTTTACACTGAAAAACTAGAATGTTCTCTCTGCTCATTTTTCCATCTTGGTTTAACTCATCTGTTACCTCTTCATTTTATTAATTTTCTCTTTCCAAATATACTTTACTCAAGGAATGTTTAAAATTAAACTGCAGACTTTGTAGAACCAGATCACTTTCCACTTATCTGAATGAGAAGATAATGGGTTATCAGTAAAATCATGGGTGAGACACACGTTGGTTTTGCACATCATGTCAGCTGGAGTTTGAACATATTCAATATACAGGTATACCATGATTTGATGCCACACTGTTGATACTTATTTCATTTCCTTTTTCTCACAGATGACTTTTATACACCTGAGGCTACTGCCAGACCAATTGACCTGGGTGTCAAAAGACCTCCAGAATACGTTGACACCTGGCAAAAGCCAATTTCTGGTAAGGTTAATAAAAGTAAACAATAGAGCAATTTTTAACAGTTGTTATTAAAAATAAAAATGCTGCCTTTTCTGCACACAAAGCACCTCCACTGAGAAGAAAAAATAATTCTTAATCATCCTCATCAATACAGTCTTATGGCTTCAGGATGCTACTAAAAGAGATAAAAATAGGAATAATTTATAGCCATACTTAGTCACTACATATGGTAGAAATTTTCACCACCAGAGTTGTATCCTTATGATCTAACAGCTACAATACTGTAAGCACTGATTTTTTTCATACTAAGAGTTTCCACATAGCACAGGTGAATAAGGTAAAAGCATAATCAACTTGTATGGGGAATGTATGTGCATAACCAACATATATGAGGAAGTTTCACTGAATATTGGGATTGGAAAAATTAGAACATTAGACTTGAAGGAAAATAACAATGTGGAGTAAATCAGGTTACAGGTTTTTTACATGTGTAATACTTATAAGTTTCACTCTTCTGGCAAGTCTTGCAATCATGTTTTCAAAACAATCGAAATATTTTAACTGGAACATAGATACAACAGGTAAATACCTGATGTGTAAAGAATTTCCCTATTTCATAAGCATATTCAAGGACTAAATTTGCTTTAGCTGTGGTTTTTTTCTGACATAGAAACTGACTGAAAATGAAATCTCTTCTTTTACTCTTGGATTTACTACTCAGTTGCAGATGCTCCTTTTAGGTAGCTTCATCTTTGAGAACATGTTACTGTATTTTAAAACACTATGTTATAAACTGCTGTGTGTTCCTAATCCATGTTGAATTTCCTTTTCACCTAATTTACCTCTACAAAGATAAGAGCCTATCTTGATGGCCAGGTTCTGATGTTTTATCGTTTTTAAGTTTATTCAGTCTGACCACTGTACTTTGCAAAGATTAGGTCTAGTGTGGTGTGCTATTAGCAGCTGAAGACAAAGTGTAAACTCAAAACAAGGATGATACTCTGCACTTTCTGTTACTGAATGTCAGGTAGTGGAGTTTTCTTAAGTAAATCGAACTTGTGATTTGCAGAAACTTGAACGTTTTTTATGCGCATAGATTTGAAGGGACATTAGGACCAACTTTTACTTGTTTTATGGCATTTGATGTCTAAAGTTAAGCTTTTAGAGTTTTGAGGTCAGTCAATACCTTCAACTGTAGTCATGAAAGGTAGTTGTGTATGGTTGTGAAATTAGCTACTACTGTTTCATAATTTTCTTGTATAACTGCAATCTCAGCTGTCTTCATGAGGCCTTCATATGTATATCAATATTCATGGGATTGTAGAATGGCTTGGGTAAGAATGAACCTTTAAAGATCAAAGAGTTCCACCCCAGCTGCCTTGGGAGCGACACCTTCCACCAAACCAGGTTGCTCCAAGCGCCATCCAACCTGGCCTTCAGCAGTGCCAGGGATGGGGCGTCCGCAATTTCTCTGATGGACTTCAGGAGGTTTGCACTGGCCACTGCTCAGCCTGCCAGGGCTGTCTGGATGGGATCCTTCCCTCCAGTGTGCCCACTGCAAACCCCAGCTTGGGGTCATCCACAGAATTGCTGAGGGTGCACTCATCCCATTGTTTTTGTCACCAATGTCTGCCCTAGGAGGTTGCTCATCCTTCTCTTTCATCAAGAGTGACCGAGTCAAGGACTCACAGTCCATAATAAACCTAGAGATTAATTAAATCTGAATATTTCACCATGTCGTTGTCCTTACAAGAATCTACATTCACAAAATCCCTAAATTCTATTGTGCATCCTAATTTACAAGTTCAGTCTCCACACACTGGTAATTAGATTTGGTAGCATCATTGACCAGTGCCCAAATCATCATGAGAAGTAGCAGAAGGGAAAAATAGGAATTCCTGTTTTTCCAGAGTACAGTACAGTAGATTCACTTGAGACCCAGTACACTGAATGCAATGTTTTAGTTTGCCTGTAACTGTTGTAGTTGTGCTGCTCATAAAATATGATAGAGACCACTGCCAAGTCAGTACTTGCACATTTTTACTTCATAAACATCTTGGACAATCCCTTCTCTAATTATGGGCAGGTAGAAAAGTAATGAATACTACCATACAGTAATATCTGTGGTATGATAACATATATACAAGAATTTATTATACTTTTTCAGGCCTTAAGCATATTTTTTTCATCTCCATCTGGAAATTAAAAATTACTATGAAACCTACAAATGCTATTTTCAAAATCACTACATTCTCTTAAATTAGATAAAACATTATTTTCTGTCTTGATCTGAGGGATTTTAAAAAAATAATAGCAACTGTTTTCTAAGTGACTACAGGAGTCCGAAAAGGAAAAAAGAAGAGAGAGAGATGGAGATATTCCTGTTTGTATATTGTAAATATTTCCAAAAAAGCTCTCCTAAATGAGTCTTGGGATCTGCTCCCTTCTCGCCCACAATCTCTCCGTTTATAGGGTAAACTAAGGTCTGATACACAGGACCTGAGGTACCTAATGGAGCCAGTAATTCAGTATCAGGCAACTTGCATAGTTGTTGACATTGGCAACCTAATGAGAATTATGCTACTCTTGAAGATTTTCTCCTTTTAGGTACAAAAAGGCTTTTGTTACATAAATGTGTTGCACATATCTCCTGAATTTTCTTAAGAAAAGAAGGGCAAAGGAACAAAAATCTTTTCCTTTGCCTTTGCATAATAAAATGCATCATAACTGTCTGGAAAATACAGTAAAATTTTTTGTAAGTATGAATTAAGGGGCTTAGGTTTTCCTTTTAGACCTCACTGTCAAAAGAAATTATCAGATAAATGTAATGGGTGCTGGCTGGAGCTACACATTGAAATAACCAAGTAGAGTGCTTCAGAAATTTAGACAGCAGTAATTGACTTTAGCCATGTCAGTGTATGAGGTGGCAGTAACTTTTTTCAGTTTTGAATGACACAGAATAAAGTGTTCCCAATGATAATTTCATTTTTTTACATCTTTTGCTTCAAGCTGAGGGTGGCCGGTTGTATTAGTCAGAAAGAACAAGAGGTCAGAAATTCTGTGAGTAGGATACTGAAGATGTTTCCTAGCACATTGAGTTGATGTTTGTTGTGTGAAGATGTATCCATTTGAATGCCAAAAAATTACTGTTGACAAAAATGAGTAACTGCACAGAAAGTGAATCACTGAAACACTTGTGCAAAATCTCAAAGGAACTAAATTTTTTCAGTGTAAACTTTGTTTAAAACTTCATGGCACACAGATCTCAGGGATTTAAGGCTGAAAATACAACTCAGATCAGCTCCTAATCTCACCTCTCCACTTTTGGTATTAAATCAGACATGAAACATTGAGAAGTCAGAATACAACTTCTAGTGTGTTTCTGCTTTTATGGAATTTGAGGATAAATAATTAATAATTCTGTCTTGTAATGCCATTCAGTGACCATACCACCTGGCCCTCAGCACCCTCCTATACCTCCTGCCAGACCTACACAAATGAGAAGAAAACCTCTGCCTCCTAACACCGTGACTGGTAAACCAGGGAGTCCAGGTATTTCAGCCTTTTCAGCATATTGTGTGTGAGATAATACTGGCTAGCAGGGTTTAGGAGAATTCTATAGCATAGATTTCTTTGATCTGTGATATCTATAGAAACTAGACTTCTGAAACATACAGGCCTCGTGTCTTTTGTCTTCTTACAAAAACCCTGGGGTTTTTTTCCCCTAACCTAGTTATATCGAAATCATGCCTAGTAAGGGAGCTGAAAACAAAATAGCACACTCCAAGTCGTCTTTTAAGATCAACCTTAAGAATATTTAATGTCTACTAATATTGTTTTTGCTATTTAATGTGCATATTGAATGGGAGATGTTGACTATTGTGCTTCAGTGCCTAGTACTAACTGGTTATTTATCATGGAACTGCTCATATATATATATGGTACATCCATTAGCTACTGCAAAAAATGAGCAAATAGTCACCCAGACAACTAACTGCACTGGGAGGTAGACCAAGCTGAGTTGTGTCATGTGCAGAGTTCAGCTTGATTATTGTGCTAAAGTATTCTGGCTTCTCAGTATTGGTTTAAGAGGACATAGAAACTTTCACCTTTCATATTTTGTTTTAAGTTAATCCTGAAGCGGGTATTCAGTATCCACATGGATGTTCTGTCAGTGGATTCCATATAAGAATCCTTAGGCTAACATTATTCCATGTAGTCAGAAACTATCATCTCCTTAAGCCTAACATCATGACAGCTTTTTTCCTGTTCATATTGATCTCTGTAGTTCCTTAGAGATATATTAGAATATACAGCTATATATGAATATACAGCTCTACTGGATTTCCTATTGTGGATTTTTCTTTTTTGTTTGTTTCATTTGGGACTCTATGTGCTATTAAGGTACTAAAGACCTAAATAATACTTCAGTATTTTGTGTGGCAGATGAGTAGCAAGAATCTCCAGATTGGATGAGGCAGTCTATATATTTATTCATCAGCAGAGCCAAGATTGAAATACTGTGTCTGTACCTGTTGTAGGGTGGTGTTTCCTTAGTAATAGTTCCAAGAAAACAGTCCTAAAATCTCATATATTTTCTTTTGCTTGTATTGGGGTCTATACTAATTCTCTCCATTAAGTGTCTAATTAATTTACCAGTGTTTTGAAATTTGAACCTTTTTCCTTACAGTGGAGGCCAGGTTATGTGGTAGTCAGCATTTGCCATACCTTCCTAGGCTTTCAAGATGGAATAAATTGGTTAAATGATCTGGTTCTTCCTTGTGGGGACGGTAGATTTTCCTTCTTCTCTATTTCCTAGTGTTTTATCCAGCTTAGTTTTAAACATTATAATTTTGTTTCTTCTGGTTCCATGGAGAGACAATTCCACTGTAGTAACAGGAAAAAATTGCCTCAATGTTCTTCTTGGATTTTCCCTGTCAGAATTCTGTCCTCTTTCTCTTTAGCACTGTGATTAATTCCTTACTTGCATCTTTCTAACTCATCCAGTGGATATTATGGAAAGTTTTCTATGCAGACATTAAAAGTCTCCTGAATGGGTAAAAAAATGGAAATGAGAGTTCCAGAAACTTTGTGAAACTGAACTCTAGCGAGAATCTTTCAGATTTCCACTCTATTAAGAAAATTAGTGGAAAGCAGGGATTTTTGTTGTCTTAAACTTGGCTCACTAGAGTTCTGTCTTCAGTTGCTGTGTTCTGTATCATATATGACAGGGAGGTAACTACACTATATAGTTCTTGACTCTTCAGAGTTGAGATTTCGCTGTCATATCATGGTTATCTGGGAGTATCTGCATGTTTTATGAATTTAATTCTTGTCTTTTACAGCTGTTATGCAAGAAATCAAGACCTTTACCCTGGATTGTTTGCCTCTTAGAAACCTGTTTTCTTTATTAGGTGGTAACAGCTGAAGAATAACAGCAATGCCACATAATCTAAAATACTTTTTTTAAATAGTTGTCTAATTATAAGTGATAACATTGCCTCTATCAGTTAGTTTCTGTCCAGACTTATGGAACCTACTACAGAAATGAGTCTATCAAGAAATCTTCCCTTCTTGAGTGATACAGTGCTATAAATGTTGAAAATGCTGGACTTGGCTGCATTTTCTTTGCTTTCAGTTGAAGTGTATCTTAATTTCTTTTAGTGGAAGCTCCAGTACTGTTCTGTGGTTAAACCCTCAGTGCAGACCACAGTTATGGACTTGGTGTTTATCACTAGAAATGTTCCAGCACCACTAATGTATGTGCTGTATTGAGAACAGAGGTTAATCTTTCCTATATTTGAGGGAGGACTCCAAGTTTCAGTTGCTGACTTCAGCTATTGTGCCTTGCAACTCAGGAAGAAATGTGTTTTTTCTTCAAGGAACAGCAAAGTCAGTGGTGGTCATTTTGCATCCTTTTACCAGTCTGTGTAGGATGGTTCTGTGCATTAAACCAGGTTATATTCTAGCCAAGTAAAGTCCTCCAAGACAACCTCAAAGTAGCAATGAAATTTCTTACTGGGTTTCAGGATTGGGTTACATTTGCAGGTAGCACAGTTCAGAACTTTCCTAAATCCAGCTGAGGCATTACTATGATTTGAATGAAAATACTTGTTGCATGAAGCAGTTGTCACAAAACTGAGTTCTCTTAGAAATCAGAAAGCAGTTTGACTCCTTCAAATGCTGAATGTCTTGTTGCTACAAGTCCCTCCATCTGTCACTATAGCTAAGCCTGCTGGACCAACACCACCTGTGAGGACAGGAACGTTATATAAGACACCAACAGCTTTTGCAACTCCAGAGTATTATGGTAAGCATGTTATAAACAGTTCTGGTTTTTTTTTTTTGTTTTTTTTTTTGTTTGTTTTTTGGGTTTTTTTTTGGTTTTTTGTTTTTTTTTTTTGTAATTAACATTAAAGGTTCCATTTTTATTTTGCTTCCCTTCCCTGAACTGAATGCATCAATAGATGCATTATATATTTAACATGAAAAGTTTTCTGTCTGGAGTAAGTCTGATTTCTTTTATGCCTCTTAGTAACTTCTCTGATTTGACTGAGATCTAGCTCCCTTCTCGTACACATCTTGGTAATTGAGAACGTGACAAAGCTTCCATCTTCCTAGAAAGCCATACATACTCAGTAGGCTTTATATACAATTCTGTGGCTAATTAAAGCTGTGAAAAAAACGGATAAGGCACTTCTTTTCCTGGATGCTTCAATTTTCCCAGGACATAAATTCAACATGTTATTTGTCAGTGACTGACAGTGCTCATCATGGATGTGGTAGCCTTCTTTATTTGATCAAACTGCCACCATTTAAATAGAAAAAAATTGTAGTAGTGCTATCATAGTGGTCAGTGGGTAATTTGCCCTTTATGAAACTGGGAGTGGATTACAGATTCAGAGCTAAGTCTTTTCAAGGTGGCATACCTGGGTTTGGAGGAGGATGTGCTTCGAATTTTTGAGCCCAAATGTGCAGTTCCTGGTATATTGTCATGAATGATGCTGCTTCTTATTTTCCTGGATTTATAGTAATACTTAAATTCTTTTCTCCTTACAATGAGCATGAACTCACTGTGACCCACAGTCCCAGTAAAGCATGCTGGATGCTAGATTTATTTATAAATGCTTGTTAGGAAGGTATTGCGTTTTATCTGTTGAGGTCCATTGTAGCATTTGCATCACACTCAGTGTAGTGACTAATTAATACAACATCGTATCATGAATCCTGGCCACTTTAGCACATTTCTCTTCACTAGTGTATTTGCTTTCAATTTCCTTCAGATTTCATAGAAGTTGTACACTGTGAAGACAGAATTTTTTAAATTTCCTCATTTTCATTTTTAGAGAAGTTACTCTGCCAGTGTAATAGTTCTATATATCCCAGGGACATCAAAAAAGCCCCAAACTAAACAGCCAGCACAGTGCTAAAAGATCCTTTTTCCATGGCTGACCTTTTACTTCCTTACCAAAAAATTAAATTAAAGCAAATGCAAGACCATAGTCTAAAAAGTATTTTACATATACTGCATGAACTAAATCCAGCAGCAGTCATGAAATCTGTAATTTTGATTATGGCTGGCTGTACTAGCAGGTAAGTGCAGGGCTTACACAGCATCACAGAAAAAGTACCCAAAATTAGGAGCCAGATTTGGTAGCAAATGCCTACCATTTGTCTATTCTTATAATTATTTAAAATTACAAAAGTGAAATGTTGCAGTTCTAACACTGAAACTTTGTATTTATTGCAAATTATAACTGTGTTTTCTGCAGTTGATGAAACTGTCTTCAGCTCAAGTCCTACATCAGAAACAGATTCTTCAGGAAAACCAAGGTACCAAGGTAGGATATTCATAACTATTGGTATTTTTATTTTAGGGAGCATATGAAGTCTGAGCTATCTTGCATCAAATTATCTTATTTGGTTATTCAAAGGCCAACATTTTATTTGATTCTCTGTCACTTTAGTGGCAGATGTAAGAGCTCTAGTACAAACCAGCATTTTCTAGACTGAATTTTGCTTTTACTTTCTGGATTAAAGTTATTGCTCCTACTGGTAAAAGAGTGTATGTGATGCCTTTGTACTAGTGTACCCCTCAAAAGCTGCAAGTCTTATTTTATGATATGATTTTAAAATTATTTTTCTATTTTGTGAGAGATTTTAATTCTTTCAAGCAGTGTGCATCACCTGCTAATACCTTCAGAATGTCATTTCATCAGTGGTGCCAGTGGGAAGGGGGTGAAGCAGTGCAGATTCCAGGTCAAACAACAATAAGTAAAATATTAAAAACAAGCAAAAAAAAAAGACAAAAGTGTAAAATGCAAACCAAACAAACAAAAATGAGGAGCAGCTTGCTATTGAATATATGGGGTTTATTCTGAAAGCTTTGTGTTTCACTTGTGCAGACTTTTGCTTGGTGTCCTGGGATGGATGTTGTGCACCAGGTGAAAGGGCATTGCCATGTTGTAAAAACACTCTACTGAATAACAGCCCTTTCCCATTGTTCTTAGCCCCCCATGTCAAGTACATGAAGAAGGATGATGATGTGCCTTGCTCCATCACGAGCTCTCTGGAACATTTTCCTCAAGAAGAAGTTGGCAGCAAGGAAGAGCCCACTCGTCCTCCGCAAAATCCTCCAACCAACCTCACGGTGGTGACTGTAGAGGGCTGCCCATCCTTTGTCATATTGGATTGGGAAAAACCAGACAATGACACTGTTACTGGTTGGTTTGATTTCTTTCCTCCATTGTGTGATAATATAGTATTTCCAGCTTAATTTATTTTCCCAGTAGTTTTTTACCATTTAAAAGTACTTTAATCCTCAGGGATTAAATGAGCTCAGTGGTTTGGGGGTTTTTTTATGCTACTGTCATCTGAAGTATGGGTAAGAAAATGCTACTAGATTATAACAAGATTTACACAACAAGGATCATTGGTGTCAATGATGGCATGAAAAGGTACTTAAATATGAGTCCATATCTCTTCCAATTTTCTGGCTCCTCTCTGTACAGGATAAGAACTAGTCAAGAAGTTCCAACAGTACAGCAGTATATCTAGATTCACACTCATAATTTAGGCATCTTTCTTGACCTGAGGCTGTTGTTTCACAGTGGGCCAGACACAAAGCTTACATCCATCTAGTCAGTAGAACTTTGCCAGCATACTACTTGCAATATTATGACCCACTGCAAGAGGGTCAACAAGACCACTCTGTTAAAAGAATCTGGCTTTTTTTAATTTCTAGAGGAAGGGGTTTATATTAAGAATAAATGCCTGTGAGTCATGCAGGACTCAGCACACAAGTAAACATGCAAAGATGGCCATTGTTAATTCTTCCATCCTCTTCTGTATTTCAACATTAGCTGACAAAAATTTGAACATTGAAGTTAACTAACAACCCAGTTAATGACTCATCAAAATCAATTCTGAATTCAAAAGAAGGCATTGAATCCTGTTTTCTGAAAACAGTGATTGCTTCATATTGGCACCAGTACATTACTTGTTTAGACAGGCTTAAACCAATTTTGCTGTCATCTCTTTCTATTTTTGTAGTTTATGCATGTTTTTCCAATCATCTTATTTAAGCATCACATCTCTTTTTTTAAATAAATGCGCTGTCTCAGATAGAAAGGTGGAAACAGAAAACATAATTTCTTGCATCATTTTGCTTTTTGAATCCTTACTTTGCCTGATTTTAACTGTGTACAATGGGTTTTATTGGGTACAACCAAAACCAATGTATAATGGAAAGGTCTGACAAATAGCAACCAAAAAATGATCATATTCACCTCCTTGTTTTCATAGAAACTGCAGGTGTCAGGAGCTAAGACCATTCTGCTCACACCTTGGTCCTTTGTGTTGCCACAGAAATAAAGGGCATTTGTTGCTTTGTGCACTGAGTAACAAGCAGGCACTGGATGCAGCCAGTAGTTTTTGGTGTCTGTCTGTGTGTGCATGCACATATTTGCATGCTCATTCATTTCCTGCTTTTTCTTTTCCAACTTGAATAAATTCAAAAGTCCAAACTGTATATTGACTTCAGGCTGGCAAAAGGCAGAAAGGTTGCATCCCTGTAAAATTGCATACCCATTCACTATCTTGTTATATTTAAGAAGTTCAAGATAGATATGTTACTTGATCTAATTTTTCTTTACTGTAATTTTCCAGAGTATGAGGTTGTGTCAACTGAAAATGGAGGAAGTGATGGTGAAAAGGAGAAATCAATTATCACTACAAATCAAACCCATTCTACTGTGGAAAACCTAAAACCTGACACAAGGTAGCTAAAAAATATAATTTTCTAAGTTAATCCAACTAATTTAGACTCTCAGCTGTCTGCTACATCAAATGGTAATACCTATGGAAATAAGACCCAATGGGTTTTACTCCTGTTTTGATAGAAAAAAAAAAAAAAAAAAAAAAAAAAAAAAAAAAGTATGGTTTGGTTTAACTTTCGTGTAAGTTAACAGATAAAATGTATTTGAGGAATCTTTAGGAAATTTCCAAGAGTGTTTGTGGTCTGGACAAGCTGCAGAAGTGACTTGTTGTATCAGAAAGACTATTTGTCAAAAGTAAGAAAATTACCATGGAGAGGAAAAACACATTTGTCCTGAATATATAAGTTTGTTTCAGCATCTTAAAAGAGCTGGCAAATTAAAAATGAGTAAGTGAATTCCAGTTCATGGTGTGTCTCTCATGCAACTAGTTCAATGCTTATGCTTATGCATGATCTATCTTTAAATATCAAATCTCATTCAAAAGTATTCTACTTTTTATGGTAAAATTCAGAGCAGAGAAGAAAACCCATTGTCTTTTGTTATGTTGTTTGTTAATTGATCAGAAGGTTAATGAGTGACACTTGGGGTTTTTCCTGCAAGACCATCCATTTGGCTTTGGTGAGTGGATATTTCTGTTTTAGATAATCTAAGATATAAAGGGATAACTTTTCCTGAGCAGGGAGCAGCTACCATTCACCAAGACCAGCCTCAAAAAGGAAAGACAGTGAAAGCCTTTCTGGACCTAGAGAGCCACTGCCCAAAATTGAAAACCTTTGATACAAATTGCAGTGGTGCATGTCTCCCAAGGCTCACCAGATTTAAGGATGTAAAGTCCTCAGAGTGGCTTTGTTCAACAAAAGTCCCATTCCAAGTAAAATGTGTATTTCCTAATTTTGAGGACACCTTGAGAGCTTTGGCAGAAGCACAGGAAGGTGCTGTTACCACTTAAATCCAGGCTTGCTGGCACGCTAAACTCGGGGAAAACAAAAAAGTGGTTAAGACAGGTGGCATCATGTAGACAGTATCTGTTCTGCCAAGAAACATCACATGTCCATAATAAAAGTCTTCTGTCTATCAGGAGCTGCTCATTAGATAAAGGAAATGGGCTTGTGGATAAAACTGACTGCAAATGGGAGGGAGAGCAAAAATTAAACACAGCTTAATATTTATTAGCAGAGTCCCTGGTATGTTTAAAAATCCACCAAGAAATACATTAAGACTGGAAAGGAAACCTTTCCATAACTAGCCTCAAAGGAAAGAGCTGTAGAAAAGGTAGAGCTGGAAAAGAAACTTGGAAGAGAAATAGAAATCCCTCCCACAAGTGATCAGCACTTGCAAAACTTCCAACAATATATGGAAAGAGAGATGCTCAATAACAGAAGGTGGATTAACTGGATCCAGAAAAAAAGCACTGGCTGAAGAACCTCTTGGCCTGGGAACACTTAGGAGAGCTGACAAGCTGAATTAGAGACCCTAATTTTTCCAACTTTCCTGAATCTCACAGTGAAGCTTGTGTGAACCCCTGTGCTGAAGGTCCAGTGCATTCAGAGCTGAAGGCAGCTCAGGACGGACCTAAAGCAGACAGACTGAAACAAAGACTTCCCAAAAAGGCATTAAAATGTTTGTGAATCTGTTATTAGGAGATAATGGCCAGACTTTAAATATTTCAGGAATTTGGACAGTGTTAGGGAGGCAACAAAGAGACTTTTACAGTTGCCCATCAAAAATTCAGTGTGCAACTGCAGCAGTCAGTAAGTACAACCCAGAGGTTCAGTGGGATGAGGATTATGGTGAACTGTCCTGAGTGTCCATTTAGCTGTCTGAAAAGTGACTAGATCCAGAAAAAATGCACTGGCTGAAAAAAGGGTTCAGAATTCGAGTACAGTTATCAAGTATTTGATTTTAGCAGACTCCTACCATGGTAATACAGAGATGGAAATGAAAATGGACTTTCATAAGTGTACCACAACTTGTGAAGGTTCATTTTAAACAAATTAAGTTGTGTATGTTATGGATGTTTGATGCCCTTCTGTCTTATATATGCCACCTTTATGTGTTTCTGGTGACTTTACTGCAAGGCTGATACTCTGAGATGAAGGTCAAATAGAGATTTGAAAAACTTCTGACTGAGGATATAGACCCTTTAAATAAGGTGGGGCACAGTCAGCTGCTTTCTAATGCAATGGGTTGTTTGGGGGGTTTGTCTTAAAAAATGTGTTAGAGCCTCCTGTACGAAGTGATTTCATTGGAATGCTGAGATCCATATATTTTTTGCTCAAGGAAAGACATATCATATCTGTGCCATTTTCCTACAGTAAAGCATGCCTCACTGTTGACAACCACACATTTATTTAAAGGATTTTTCCTTCTAGGACAAATATTTTATCCTCTTTTTCACCAAGACAATTGCCAAATATGGTGATTGCAGGATTTCAGATCTTAGAAGAATTCTGATAGTTTAAATAACCCAGAAAGACCAAATGTTGATATCCATTATTTGGTCAGTCAGAGTTCTTGAAATTGGTATTCTTGCTGTCAGTAAGCTACTGATTGGCTTCAGTCTAGAATTCTGTTTAATTTAATCAGATTTGCCTCTGGTTGTAATCTTTACCTGAAATATCTCAAAGTATGTGGTGTTGTTATGCTGTGTGAGCTAGATAATGATATACATCTTCCTTATACAGACAGCTCACTGGATATAACTAGTGCCTGAAGAAAACTTCCTCTTCTTTTATGAATGTCTTCTGCTTAAACATTTCTCTTATAGATGTGCTTCTGTGATCTAATATTCACATATACAGTGTTGGTTATGACTGCAGTTAGCTTCTGTTAGCTTCCAAGGACTTCAGAGTAGGTCCAGGTCACATTTCACTCAACTCCCTGTTCAGTATCACACTAAAGCACACACCAAACTTTCTGCAGTTTTTGCCATCTTTATTTTTCTGTTAATGAAAAGATGGTAACAACCAAATTCCATTTATTCTTCTTTCTCCTGGTTAGTCTGAACATAGTCAGCTACTCAGTCTCTGCTCTGCTGTTCAAACAATGAGTTTCTGTCACTACTGTAGTTGGTGAACCCTGAGCTCAAAGGAACTAAGCCAGCCCTGTCATGAAAAGGGGCTTAGACCCGGTCACCTTCACAGGTGTCTCACAACATCTGATTGTCAGATTGGACCTTAGGGGCAGTTTCTGGGCTTGTAGATCTCCGTTTCCTCCAGTTTCTTTAATGCAGGTAGAGGTGGTTTCGTGTGTTAATGCGAATGTCATTTCTATCTTAGCAAAGAAAAATGAGAGAAACAAATGCACTAATATGAACTAACAATTTTTCATCCTCCACATGGAAATTCTGTGATTCTTACAGTGAGAAATGCAGTGTTTATTCCACTTGGAAGAGAGTCAAGCTGCAAGACTGATGGCTTTGGTCAAAGTAGTTACAGTCTAACTTCCAAGCAGCCATTTGAGGACTGAGACCTGCAGTATTCCATCGAAGTTGTCATACAGGTCTCCTGTTTCTGAGTTTCCTTAAAAGGCTGCTCACATTGGAACTCCCAGTAGTATATCCAGGACTCTGCTGTTTTCCTTGTTTTACATTAAAATTTCATAGGAAAGCATTGCAGTAACTTCTCCTATGTTAACAGTCAAGCAAGATCTTCCATATGTGAGCCAAGATAAGGTTGTTATCCACAATTTTCAGTATTTTTTTCCTTGAGCTGCCTGTTTGCTATAAACATTGAGAGGCCTGAGAGAGAAATGGGCTTTCTGTGGTTTTTGTTGTCTTAATTCCATCTCTTGTGTAGTAATAATGGTGTTCCTCTGCATATTCTCCTTGGAAAAAAATTGGTTTCACTGACCTGTAGTTTTTTCATGGACATTCCTAGCCAAAAATATTAAATGCAGATGTTGTTTGGGTTTTTTTTCCAATGAGATTTTTTGTTATTTCTGCTGGTTTCTCTGCCAAAATATGTAGTTTTTATTTCTGTATCCCTGCCCTATCTTGGAACCCTTTTTTTCAGTCAGCGTACACTTTCTCTTTCATTCTAGTGGTTTGTTTAAGGGCAGTGTAGCCCATAGCACAGACCATAGTGTCCAGGAAGTTCTACAGCCCAAATTTCTATACAAGCCTTCAAAAAAGAGCCTGAAGACGGCTGGAAACTGTCTATCAATCAAAGAAAACCTCTATCAATGCAGAAAGTTTAGCTTTTGTTAACAGCAAGGCTCAAGAGATAGAAACTACAAAGAAAGCTTCAATGCAGCAAAATTCTGAAAGTGGCAGAAAAATGCTGGAGGTTTCTATTTCTTTTATTAAAAAATGAATAGATACTGTAGTAAATTGCTGTTGATATCAGGGTTCATGGATAAGCATTTCCCATTTCTCTTAAGCCCTTCTTCCAATTGTGTTAGGAGAAAGAGCCCTCAAAAAACATAGTAGTTTGTTTGTTTGCTTTCTTTCTCTCTTGCTTTCTCTCTTGCTTTCTCTCTTGCTTTCTCTCTCTTCTCTTCTCTTTCTGTTTCTTTTTCTTTCTCTCTCTTTCTCTCTTCCATGGTCACACTGCTATCCAAGCACACTCTGCAGAGACAGAGGAGCTCTGTGCACAGAGCCCTGCACAATTGCCATCCCACACCAGCATCTCCCCAGAAATAGACCTGAAGTCCCAGGACTCAGCTGCTCCAGTTCTCCTGTTATGGTGAAAATCTCTCTTCACCTATTTTCAGTTCTGCAATCTTCAATCTTCTCCTTTTGCATGATTTGAAAAATGCAGGAGCAGCTGCATTTGCCAGAGTTCCATGTGGTATAGTGATTTCCTGTGCTGGAAAAATACACTCCAAGTAGTAATTACTGTAAGTTAAGTCCATTTAATCTGCACAAGGACTTTTATTGTCTTACACAGTTTGGGAGGATTTGGAAGACCTGCTCTCCAAAAGTTTGCAGGATAGCAATCTTATAAATGTTAAAGGTGTGCTGCATTAGATTGCTGCTTACATAGGACAGCAGAGTTTTTGGTGTATTAGGGAGGCAGATATAAAGTGGAATATAGACTCCAGTTTCTCATTAGGTGAGTCTGAATAAGCAGCAGACATGGATTCTATTAATTTTGTCATACATTCTCCTTGAAACTCTAAGCATTTTTCCCCTTCTTTGTGGTTTCTGTAGGAGTGCATAACAGATGGTACCTTTTGTACCCTTCTCACCATTTTAAGTATATTTGTCAGATCTTTCACCTGACACAAAAAAAAGGAAGACTTTAGATTGTCTTCTATTAAAACAGCCACAGTATAGCTTTAAAAATACACTAAACTATGCCATATTGTGATCCCAGTCCGACATTCCCTTCCTCTCCTTTTCAGTGTTCTGTCAGCTGGCTAATTCTCTTCATCTCCAAAAGTGGTTGGTTGTTATTTTTGTACCGTGGAAGCCACTGGTATTGTTTTAGGATTGAAATTGGCAGAGGAAAGGAGCCTGTGATGCTTGTAAAAACACTTACCACGGAACTGTAGAATTGCATGTATTTTAGTATCTAAAAGTTCCTTTTAATATTATTAATAAGAAGCTTCCCTAATTGACTGAGCCAAACTTTGGACATTTCTTTATTATGTTTCTTTTCTCCAATTTTCTTTATATGTTGACATAAGCTGAAATCTCTATCTGTAGATTTTAGTTCTTTATTTAAATTTTGTCTTAATTTTCCAAGCTGTGGTTTGGTCTTTTGCAGAGAACCTAGTGACCTCTAAACCACAATTTGAAAAACAGTTCTTGAAAAATAACCTTCGGTTCTTGTATTTGTCTTTTTGGAATTAGAGAATTGGTGAGTCCAAGTTCATAAATATTTTTGGGAACAGTACTGATTCCTATGAAGAATGTTGCCTGATGCAGCTCAAAGTAGGGTATATCAACTATTGAGAACAATATATTTGTTCAAAAATCAGCAAAGTGCATACAAAGGGACAAACCCAGATTATGATCACCCATGAGAGCAAACCATAAACTGCCCATAATGCAATAGAACATTCCATCTTGATCACTATTACAATAATAATTTAGATCAAGTGTTCCTTCTGTAAAGGAAGCAGGAAAACTTTTTTGCAGTCTTTTATATCTAGGTGTGGATTAATTTCTACACTTTTGAAAATGTATCATCTAGCTATTACTTTAACACCCCCCCCCCCAATATATTAGGAAATCTTTGTTTATGCTTCAGAGATTCTTCAGAAAGAATCTCCAACCCCTTTGCTACAGTTCTCTAACAAGAGAACTGATATCAGCTGCTAACAAGACAAAACAAAATTCACTTTCAGAGTCAGTTCTGAAAGCACAGAACATAATATCAAACATAAACAGGACACAAAATTTGGGATACAAACACTATAATGTCACCCTAGGACATTTATGACATTTCCTACCAGATGAGAGCACTTCTTGACAAAAATTTTACCCTACCACATGGCCAATGTGAATACTAACTACTCAGGTCCTATTTTTTAAAGCATGTCTTTGTTTAAGCAATTTGGAGTTGAGAATGAAGATTTATAAATTTCTTAAATTGATTATTTAGTTAGTGCCTCCCTCCTACTGTGGGTAATATAGGTAATTCCAAATGTTTAAATAAATGTCAAAATTTCTCCAAATAGACTTTGTCAGCTCAAAAGAAGACTGTGTTTCTCTTAGCAATATCTATGAATTTCCACAATGCATCTGTTCAGCATACTAGTCTATATAAGTATTTCCCTCAAAAAGAAAATAAAACCCTAGAAATAAAGGCAATTGCTTAAGTAAGCAATTTTAAAGTTAAACATTGTCTTAGAAGTACAGTGGATGGAAAACAGTTGCTGGGTACTGCGTGAATACTCCACTGAGGTTAATTAGCTCAGGTTTTGCAGGAGCCAAGGAGGAATGAGAGGTAATCCAAAGTTTGGATTGAATTATTCTTCTGGGGAATTGCAAATGGAGTTTACAAATTTCCAACTGTGCAGAGTGTGGTATGGCGGTTTTCTTTCTTTAGAAAATTGCTGTTTGGAAATGATTCAGCAATACATTACAATGTTGTGCTTCAGTCATGAGCCACCAAAATTATCATGGGTAACTGATCCTTCTCGAGTCAAGAGCTGGATGTTTAGTTGCCCACTTCTGAGAGTCACATTTTTTTATGTGTTTACAGCAAAAGTGCCTCTAATTTGGGGCCCATTTTCCAGACCTACAGTCCCTTTGACTCGTGTCCTGTGGCTGCCTGTCACTGATGAATCTCTGTTAGGAGAGATTCACCCTGCATGAGCTCAGGGCATGGGAGGTGTCCCACTGTATGTGGCACTTCCACTGTTAATCAAGCACTGAAAGGTGGGGGAGGCTTAAGAAGAGGAGGCTGGCTTGGATTTTTTTCTTCAGTTGTGTTATTTTCACAGCAATGTGTTTGGTTCCCAACACAGTGATGAAAATGGATCATGAGATAGATAACTACAGCACAGACCAGTGTTGTGCCACATCAGTAAAAACACATGCAAAAGAGACTCTGCACAGTGCCTTTGCTTCATATACTTATTTTTAACATACATTCGAGCAATTGGAGCTTTGCCTTGGCTGAGCTCCTGTCCTGGAAGACTTGCCCTGTGTTTCCTGGTCTGTCATTGTGGGTGGGCCTGACAGGCGTTGAATTGGAGATTTGTGTTCCTAAAACAGCAAAAAGTACAATAAATAGCAATGTCCTTTACTCAGTCTGTGCTTATCAGGTTGCCTCAGACCTAATCTAACCTTGCTCCCTTTGCCAGAACTGAAACTGCTGTGTAGAGGAGACAGACAAGTCAGTGTTGAATTAAATAAAATATTAATAGTATGTGTGCAAAGAATCATCAAAAGGACTGGTTAATTTTGTGTTCAGTTCCAGTCATACACAAATAGGACAAAAGATGTCTCCATGGCTTTGTGGCAAGAAATTGGGCTTTTTTGTTCTCCAGAAGGGGAGTAGCACCAATGTGTGTTGCTTGCTTGCTCCAGAGTATTCAGGAATGCTTAGTTTGCAAACTGTTCATCTCTTCTATTTTATTCACCAGTTATGAATTCCATGTGAAGCCCAGGAACCCCCTTGGTGAAGGTCCAAGTAGCAATGTTGTGGCATTCAGTACTGAATCAGGTAAGAATTTCAGAGATCAGCACCTTCAGTACCCATGTTTGTGGGATGCATGAAAGGCTCTCTCACTTCATTTTGTGCATTCAGTCTTGCTCTTTACTGTCTCCTGACTGGCTTTTCACCACCATGCCTGGAAAGTCAGCCTGGGATCCGAACTGTGCTGTGTGAGGATGTAAGATGGACAGACTGCAAGAGAAAAAACAGAGGAACTTTGTCTGGTGTTCATTGCAAAGAAAATTACTTCATCCTTAGAGAGGGCTCAGTCATTTAAGATTTATATTCCTGACCTTTTTGCATCTATGCAACTCATTAGCAGCTTCTGGATGGGGAACATTAAGGTTTTTTTGGGATGGTGTGCTCATAGGTGTTTTTGCTACCTGTTCAATAAGGCTGCTGTAAAACAGTGATGTTGTTTGGCTGAAATAAGGATTGAGAAAGAGCTGTTGTGAAAAGTCAGTGTCCCAATAGGTCCCCTTCCACCCTGTTTACTCCCCAGTGAAACTGTAAAAGAGGTGTTTACAAATCTGTTTTTGCCACTGGTTGGTTCCCAAGTCAGGTTCTCTCTGACTCAGAGGTGAGAATGAGAGAACTTTTGCTTTCGCTATTCTTGCTGACTTGTTGACTTTAGGCAAGCGAGATACCATCTTTTGTGCAGAAGTGTTTATTGCTTGGTAGTACTGAAAGACCACACAAAACACAAAATGGACTTAGCCTTTTTAAAAGGACTTTCTCAATCCGTGTTTTGAGCCAGGTGTAATAATTTAATAGTCCTCAACTAGTGCTGTCACTGATGGATGAGAGTTTTGGCTGAGCAAAGGATTACTCAGGGAGGAGTGCAGACTATGCCACACATATTTAAAAACTCTGAATACACTCTTTGTAATTCTAGATTGTTGTAAGTGAAAAAAAATTGTTTGCACCAAGTGCAGTTTTCATGAATGACAAGGCTTATGTTCTGTCTCCTATTTAGTTTGGACAAATTAAACATTCAGTTTTGTTTTTTCTTAATTGCACACATCCATTTCTCACATTTGGTCTTTCAAAGCCAAGTTTTTTTGTGGCCAGTATTACAGATGTGCCCTTTTTATTATTTAGGTTTTAAAATTGAAATCTTAATAACACACAGTACAATTGGGTGTTGCTGGTTACAGATTTAAACTCTTGTTTTTACTAGAACTCTGCTTGGCTGGTTTTGTCCCATAAGTAAAATTATTAAAAGATCATTGATACTGGAGCTTCACACAAGAAATATATTTCTTCTAATTTAATTTAATACAAAAGTTAACTTTACTTCCAAAACTCTTTCTGTTTCACAAATTACAGCTTACGTCAGCTGTAAAAAAATCACTTACCAATGCTTTTCCATAGAATTATTGGAAATGTTCGTTTTACAGTGTTTGATTGAATGTTTGTTTTCTTCCCCCAGCGGACCCAAGAGTGAGTGAGCCAATTTCAAGTAAGTGTTTTCTGTATAAATCTGATCAGCAGTTTTTTTCAGAAATGAGATAGCAGAATTTTACGAGGAGGGTGGCTCTGCTGCACAGCTGGATGAGTTTCAGGATCACACAGCTTTCACACACAGCTTCAGTCCTTCCACCCTGCCTCTGCTAAGGAATTCAAGGCTGTTTGTTTACCTGGGCATAAGGCAATCAACGTGATGTGGAGCTCCCATGGCAGCTGGGATGGCTTCAAACCAATGTACACAAATGAGCAAAGGACAGCCTCATATTTTCTCAACCTTGTCATTAAAGTAAAGAAAGCTCTGCAAAATTAATAATCTACTCCAAAGTTTTTAAGTGAGTTAACAGAGGCACAACTGGGAGGACTCTATTTATCTGTCTTTGTGTTTTAGGAAAATTTTCTGCTTCAGAAGGCGTGATCTAGCTCTGCTTTAGGCCACTTACAAGACTCTTCCTGTCCTTGATGGAAGGTGGACTGAGCTTTTGAAGAAGAGCTGAGATCATTCAAGCAAATTGGGCTGTTTTTTGTAATAGTCATCACTTTCACTTTGACAAACACTGTAGGACCATTTTTTTCCACATAATTAATGGCACTTCATTTTTATATATATTTTGTCAGATCACAGTTTGCTGCAAGTTGATTGTCTTGGCTTGAATGCACTGAAGAATGGTGACTGTATCACCCACTTCATAAATGAGAGTATTTCCAATACAAACATTGTTCCCTAACAAGGTCCTAGAATGAACCTATTCCAAACCTGCACCAGAGGACAGCAGGAGGAGGTCTCAGTACCAATTGTATCTGCATACTTTGGTGCTTCCCTGAAATATTTCTCATGTTCAAAATACGGGTGTCATGGTACATTCTGCTTCATCAAGGTTTCAGTTCTAGTAATTCAAATGCATTTATTGTGTGTGATTTTGTATCCAGCATCATACTTCAGCCTCCTTTTTCCTCTCCTGCAGTGGGGAAAGATGCTATCTGGACAGAAATCCCATTCAATTCTGACACATACTCAGAATGCAAAGGCAAACAGTATGTAAAGAGGACTTGGTACAAGAAGTTTGTGGGTGTGCAGCTGTGCAATTCTTTGAGATACAAGATATACCTCAGTGATTCACTTACAGGTAAGAAACATTCAAATCAGTGCTGTCCATATTATATATCCGTGAAAGATATTATGGTTTCCAAAATAAGAGGTACAACTAGATGAGCTCTGGTGAAGTGTGACCAGATTTGTTTAATTTAGTCCACGGACTAATCATAAACAGTAATCTGCTTGTGCTCAGTAATCATTGATATGTTTGGTACAGAGTTTTCAGACTCCAAAGGAACCTCTCTGCAGTGATCTGATTTTAAGTACCTATTCATATACTGGGGATCATACAAAAAACTGATAAATATCAGAGTGAATAGCATATATTGCAAAACAGCCAAATTGGTGTTTAAAGAGTAGCCTGGAATAATTATTAATTGGAGGATGTGGACCTCATTTTATACCAGGATTACACTTGTCATTCCCAGTCCTTTCAGTAAACATCTGGTTACTTCATTACTTGGAGGCTTATAAATATATGACTAACTCTAGTCAACAGGTTTTACTTACCTGCTCATTTTTGTTTTGTTTTCACATTCCCCATTTTTGTTTATGACCTTTTTCCCTCACCTTTTTGTTATCATATTTTATTACTAAGGAAAACTTCCTGGACTTGCATTCTAAAGTTTTGTTTGATGTTTTAAGACCAGCTGATTGTGATGTGTTTAAGACCTGAATCAGGTGACACATGCTGGGGAAACAGCCTGTGAGAAGTGTTTTTCAGTCAGTTGATAGGAGATTTTTGTGTCTCATGCAGCTTGTGCAAGCTGTATCTGCTCCATTAAGTCATATGTTAACTTTGTATAATGCATCCCGGGCTCCCGGCTCTCTTCTGTGTGAAGTCTCTTGTCACAGACAGCTCCGTGACAACGGCATTAGCATGGCATCTGAGCACAAAGATGTGTGGGAAATGCCTGTTGAGAGCAAGCCAGGCAAGTGTGTCCAGCACATCACATTGAATTAGTTAGGAGAGACTGTGGCTGGAAGAATCCACTTTCACAACCTAAAGTTGCCCCATCTCTGAGCTCAGCACCTCACAGGAGCGGGGCTCTGGGCTCTGTGGAAAGAATATGGAAGGGAAAGAGCAGGGATATGTAGGGCAGCCAACATTGCCATAATTTTAAGCTTCCCTGCCTTGCATTCAGCACTATTCTCTGATGAGCAGAAAAGGAAAGAAAGCCTTGTCATTAATAGTAAGTACAATATGTAAATAATATCTTAGTGATTATGTGAATAGAAGAGAATGTTTTGAACAGATGTATCATTCATGCAGCTGTTGCTGTACTTACCAGCTCTGATCAGATGACAGGCACTGGCAATATGAGGCATGATGTGTCCCAAAACCAGCCAGCAGAGGAAATAGCAGTGCTAATCTAGCAGGACTAGACTTTAGCCCTAAATCAAGTGAATTAACACTGCAATGAAAGCAACTCCAATCTGAAAAGCTGAATATCAGGAGCCCATTTTCCTATTTTCATTAGATTGTTTTTGTTCTTGCTGGAAGGGTGGTGGTTTAACCTGGCTGGAAAAAGATGAGGTAGACACACTGTATTCATTACATTTGCTAAGCCTGGTTCTTGCACTTGAATTGTTACAACCAGCGCTGACCAGTTGTCACAATATTTAGAAGAAGCGAAATATTTCTGCAGAAGGAAAGGTGCTGCTGCCCGTTTGCTGGGTGAGGTCTGTGTGCAGGGAGGGTTTCCCCTCGAAGCCAGGCTCTGCTCTGAGTGTTTCATGGTGGTCCCCTCGCCGTGCCCCAGGCTAGCGGGGTGTCCCTGCGAGCGTGGCCAGCGGCACTGCGTGTGGGACCATGTGGGACCGTGTGTGGGACCATGTGTGCGTGTGGGACCATGTGTGTGGGGGGGGGACCGCGTGTGGGACCATGTGTGGGACTGTCTGTGTGTGTGGGACCATGTGTGGGACCATGTGTGTGTGTGGGACCGCATGTGGGATCGTGTGTGTGTGTGGGACCATGTGTGGGACCATGTGTGCGTGTGGGATCGTGTGTGTGTGTGGGACTGTGTGTGGGATCATGTGTGTGTGTGGGACCATGTGTGGGACCATGTGTGTGTGTGGGACCGTGTGTGGGACCATGTGTGTGTGTGGGACCGTGTGGGACTGTGTGTGGGACCATGTGTGTGTGTGTGGGACTGTGTGTGGGACCATGTGTGTGTGTGGGACCATGTGTGTGTGTGGGACCGTGTGTGGGACCATGTGTGGGACCATGTGTGTGTGTGGGACCATGTGTGGGACCATGTGTGCATGTGGGACCGTGTGTGGGACCGTGTGTGGGATCATGTGTGTGTGTGTGGGACTGTGTGTGGGACCGCGTGTGTGTGTGGGACCATGTGTGTGTGTGGGACCGTGTGTGGGATCATGTGTGTGTGTGGGACCGCGTGTCCCGGCAGTGCGGGGCCGCACCGAGCTCGGAGTTCCGCTGCACGCCGAAAAATCCTCCAAAGCTTTGTTCTTGAAGCACTGCAATTGCCTCAAAACTCGGCTGCATCGTCCAAATGCCATTGCATAAGGCAGGCAGAAACTGTATCTTTGCATGCTGTTTTTTAGCATGAATTTATTCTTCTAGTCCCGTGGAATTTATAATGTATAAAACAAAGTTTGTATCTAAGATTGTAAGGCCACCCACAAGGGAACACTGGGGAAAAAATTGACTTTGTGTTAGAATTGCTATCCCCAAAACAGAAAACCAGTTATTTCTTAGCTGAAAGGTTTTAAATGTGTTCTTTTATTACAGAAATAATTGGGCAGTAAGAATGTAATAGTCACTGAGAATGCTGCTAATTTATGAAGACTGATTGTTTGAGTTATGCATAGGTTAAGCTGTAGGCCCCAAGAATATGTGTGTATCTGCAAGTTACTGTTCTGGTGCTAGCCATTAAAATATCTGGCTTATTCTCTCTTATGGAGAAAAACTGATCTCCGTTTCACATGCCAGGACTGTTCCATAAACCAGCATCCACTGCTGACCTCATTTAACAGTCCTCCAGAGCAGTCACTGTAGGCATTCCAGAAAAGCAGGCCACCTAAAAATAAGTATTTATTGAGGGAAGGAAAAAAATAAATTCTGTGTGTGACCTTCAACAGCTGTGGAAAAAAAGAAAAAAAAAAAAAAAAAGGCTTTTTTGGGCAGCCTGAATGTTCTTAATTTCAGAGCAAAAATTTGCTGAGAGGAACTCCCTCTGACCAGTTCTCCTACAGAAAAAAACATGTTTGCTGCCAAAGCTAGATAGCAATAAATAATTTTGTAAAGCTACAGAAGAACCACATGGACAGAGGCCATCAGCTGGAGGTGAGAAGTTTTGGCAAAGCATTGTTCATATCACAAAAACGTTGGAGTTTATTGGTAGGCTGCTTTTTTATTAATTGTTCTTTGGGAGCAGTATTATAACCCACCCCACCACCTCCCAAATGGCCAGACTGGCACAGATTCAAGGCTCCAGGACACCCAGGATCTGACGAGTAACTGGACTTTCTGCCTAGCTTATACCTGTGTCCTGAGCCTTTTTCTAAATTCTCTCACCTTTCCTTTCAACATCTCAACCAAAAGTTGAACATATTAGAACTAAGTGCTCTGAAAGATGATTAGAAAGAATGGTTAAGTTTATCCAAGGTTTCCGTCCCAGGTTTGGGAAGAGAAGGTAGCATGCTCTCTTCCATCCTCTGAACTGAATTTTACTAATGTCTTGCAAATCGAATCAGCAAGTAAAAACAGCTGTCAAAGCTCCTTCCCTGAGCCTGTTAGCAGGATGAGCACAGCCTGTAACATCAGCACATGCTCCATGGGACACCTGGGACCTTGATTTCTGCTCGGCTGCAGTCAAGTGTCCTGTGAAGCAATCCTGCAAGCAAATACATGGGCACGCTCCATGCTCTGGATAAGTACTTAGTATCCCAGGTCATCTATATGTTAAGGGATATCACTTGCACATACATGTTGTAAAAATATGATGATTTATACAACAGGCCTTGGCTATGTTAGGAGGTGGTCTATAAAAACATCTCTGAAGGTACTGGGGGCTTCCTGACAGGGAACCAGACCTGCCTTCCATCCTTCCATTCAAATCACTACCAAAACTTGCTTTTTGATTATGTTCTTGGTAGTAACAGAATTTCCCTTACTGTATGAAATGTAAGGAGAGGGAAGAATTATGTCCAGGCATAGATTTTGGCCAAGAGTCGGGCACTTTTGCCTTAGCCATGAGCACTTGGAGCCTGCACGTCATGTTCAAATTACAGCTACAGGTCCTGAGAGGAAAAGAATCAAAGCATTCACCTTGGCTTCCCCACAGAGGAAAGAGTACAGCCCATTGCCTCTGGTGGTTTTTGGAAATACTCTTCACTAACTCTGCTGCTTCTTTGCTTTCAGGAAAATTTTATAACATAGGAGACCAGAGGGGCCATGGAGAAGATCACTGCCAATTTGTAGACTCATTCTTAGATGGAAGGACAGGACAGCAAGAAGATCTACCTGTCAAAGATGGTAATTCCCAGCACCTGTCTCTGTAGCAAACCTTGGCAATTCCTTTGTTTGTTTCTATTTCCTGCCAGTGGATTCAGTGCCCACTGCAGGGGTGGGCGATGAAAGGTGCTGCCAGCAGGCAGAAGAGGGTCAAGAAGTTCTCTGACAGTGAATGATGCCTTATTAAGACAGTTATGACTTGGGTTCTGTCAGGTAGCAAACAGCCCCTCTCCCGTCTAAAACAGCCCAACAAATTATTCACAGTTGGTATTACATATTTAAACCCAGCCGCAAGTTTGAGTTTGCAGACAGGCATTACGTGGTGTGTTCAAACTACCACGGTTGATTTAAAGCACAGTACATAATTAGTTGGGCATTAAGTACCTTGTTTGGTACAAATTAGAAATTGAAAATTTATGGCTGGAAAATATAATTCATGCTGCAGGAATTCTGTGTGTACTGATTGCAAAAGTGTGCCCAAAATTCCAGACAGGTCTAAGTGGACTTGAGACTGGATGTGCTAAACACAGCCATGACCTGCCTGGCTATTTTTCACCCATTGCTGAGGCTGCGATACAAGAAATTTGTACTTCTGTCAGCTGAACTCCTGCCTTGCTGCTGGCAGCAGTGCCAGGGTGAGGTGTTTTGTTCCTTGTGGGGTAAGAACTCAGGCTGTACTGGTACGTGCACGCGTGCTGAGCGTGTCATGGAACATTTTACTGAGAAAAACAGCAAAACAGTTTTCAGTACAATATCAGCGTGTTGACCAAACCATCCTCTGTTTCATTTGCAAAACATCCCACATGAGTGCAGATACGCATTGAGGTAGCTGTGGGAGATGAATGTGAATTTTCTAAGTCTTTCACAAAATTTTCCAAAAAACTAAGTAATTGAAGGTCTGAAGGGTGTTTGTGTATCTGTTTTGTGTGTTTCTTCTAAAGAGGTTTTTGCTTTTCCCTTCCCAGTCAGTGCTGCCCATTTGAAAAGATATTTTGCGTAAGAGATGGTCAGAATCCAATTTGCATTGCCAGCAAACTTCTCAGTTGTACCAGATTCACACCTTTTAAAATATTTGAATATTTTAAAAAAACTTTTACCTAACAACCTTGCTACCTCAGTTTAAAAGACACTTATAATCAGTTTGATTTCAGCAACTGCATTTGAGTGAATTCATGAGCTCCGATCATTTTTAGGCCAAAATAAACAACAAAACAAGCAAACAAGAGACCTCACCTTTTCAGTAGCTTGTATTTCTAGCAAATGAACTGAACAGAGGAAAGAAAAGACCAACAGACCAATTGTTCTAGCTGCAGCAGGTTGACTTCTGAATTAACTACACATATTTGACCTGAAGTGCTGTGAGAGAATCATGGCTGTTGCTGTCTCTCAGCTACAGAACAGTATTTTTTTTTTGTGTGTGTGTCCATGTGCCTGATCCAGCCACACATCCATTCCTTATGGTCAGGTTGGATGGAGCCCAGTTCCTCAATGTAATTTGTAACCTCATGTTAATTGTTTAAATGGGAAGCAAGTGTGTTGTCAAAGTGAGTGTCAGAGTGAAAGCAGGAGGGTGACTGGGATGGGGAGATGCTGTGACCTTTCCCCAGTGGCCGGGTTTTATTGAGGTTCACTGCAGTGTCAAGGCTGCACAGTGGGGACTATTTCACTGTCACAGAGGGGGCACAGACCAACACCACGGCAGGGTGCTGGGATACCCAGGGGAGGCAGCTTCACCTCCGCACTGCATCCCAGGCATTCTAGCTCTGAGCTGGGTTGGCAAACTGCAGAGTGCCAGTGGATGTAGGGGCAGCAAGCAGCTCTGCTTGTGGCATGTGGGTTAATGGCTCGGTGACTATTTCAGCCACTCACTGAATTGTTAGTTAGACTTCCCAGGGAACCAAACCACGGTGCTGTCCCGAGCGCTTTGTGCAAACAAAACTCTGTTCTCTTTTCCAGGATTTTTCAGGGCAGTCCGTCAGGAACCGGTCAAGTTTGGGAAGATAGGCGGGGAGACTCAGATCAACTACGTGCGCTGGTACGAGTGTGGCACGTCGATACCTGGCAAGTGGTAGGTGCCACACAAGGGGTGCAGAGGCCCGACTGCCCGGCGCAGGCTGCAGCAGGCAGCGCTCACGGTGCCCGGCACCGCGGGGTTCTGCCAGTCTAGTGCCAATACTGCCTTCCTTGTGTAATAGTGTAGGCTGCTTACTGTAGTTATCCAGTGTTACAGATTTGTTTTTAGAATAAAAAAAAACACAGGCTAGGGACGTGTTGTAGGGTAATGTATAGGGAAGCTGGCTCCCTATTCTTGAGGTATGGTTTATATGGTATTTTAAAAGATACAGTGTGTATATTATTTATCACGATGTTGTAATAAATGTTTAAGGCACAGATATGCCAGAGTTGGTCACGGAATGCAATGTGCGTTAGTTTTAAATATTCACTGGTCCTGTAACGCAAGTGCCATAAGCTACCCATCCTATCCATCTGTAACATCTCCCAGTCATAAATTATAGAAAAGATCCTATAATTTTTAATATCCTGCAGCCAGTAAACTTGAAGCACTTTCTCCTTACACGTGCAGTTTATGGTCCTGCCAAAATGCCGAGGTAGGCTGCTGTGTGTGCAGCTTTAAATGATCAAGTTCAGTGGGGTTTTCTTCCATGTTTGTTTTCAAATGTTTCAGCCCCAGCCAAAGCCATGCTCAGCCTGTCATTACGGAGTCAGAGCTGCTGCCCGTGAGCCTGGCCGTGGCCAGCAGGGAGGGTCGGTGTTCTCTAATTGAAGTGGACAGGTACATATGTACATGGAAAGAAAAAACAAAGCTGACCTCCACAGCTGGGGTTTGTCAGGAAAATGCAGTTTTCAGAGCCTGACACTTACTGGTTCAAAAGCCAAACGTATGTACCATGAAAGAGGACTTGGAAAGACAAATTAAAGAGGAAAAAGAATAAACTAGTTATAACAGCATGATCAGGTTTATTTTAAAAAGAAATATTCTGGTTTAAAATAGTTTTCATTGGGGACAAAGGGGAAATACTGATAACTGAACTTTAAAACTGCTTTACAGTTATTTTGATTAAAACCTCTCCCAAAGCTATTTGTTGTACTGCTTGAACATTTATGAACTAAATAAAGAGATGTAGGTTTTTTTAAAGGTGTTATTCATTACCTTACTAATGTATTGAAGAAATATGAACAGGAACTACCAGATCTATGCAGTAGTCATTTATAGAAAATACCTTATAAAGTACATTGCAGGTACACTGTACTCCTAATAAAATATTTTTTAATCAAGTGGTTTTTTTCAGGTGTTTTACATGAAAACAAGACTTAGTTTCTGTGGTAAATGCTATTATTCAGAACAAACTGCTTGCTGGAACCAAGCCCCTGTTAAACAGCGTGATGAACGTGGGGTGTGTTAGGTCCGAGAGCAGAAATGGAACAGCCACAGCTTACTGAGTAGCTGTGGGCACAGCACTATTTAAGGATGCTGAAGGTAGGAATATTTTCACTCAGCTTCCTAATTTGTCTTTAGGAGAGCTCAAGCAGCTTGCTCCAGCTCATTTTTTTTATTCCCCACTTAGTTTTACATATTCCTAGAATCTGCAAAATGGAAAATATTAACTGGGAGAATGTTTAGCCCTCTGCTGTAATGTGGTCTATTGACTTCATTACAGCCTTTGATCTGCTTTTCTTGGCTCAAAATTGAGTCACTAGGATTGCACTCCCAAGTTCTTCTGGGTGCAAAGAACCTGCGGAAAGTTGGGGGTTTTTATCTTTCTTTTTTAAAGATACACTTTTGGTTTAAATTTTTAAGTAATAAAAGAATTCTCTCCCACACCTTGTTAAAATTGGCAAGAGGCTTTGAGCTTTAGGATTGGCTCCTAGTGATTTGGTTAAAGAGTCACTTGACAATGACAGCAGACAGCACAAAACCACCCCTTGCTGTGAAAGCCATCTGCAGTCCCAGCACCTCTCCATTTACACACCCAGAAATCTGCTGCTCCTCCTCCAAACCCCACCACCTTTGCACCCAACATGCACACCAGTCTTAGCACAGTTGTCTTGTTCTAAAATCAAGATCAGGCATTTAATAGATTCAGGGCTTTTATTAGTTTTTCATGTGAACATTACAATTTATAATACATCATATCTAGTCTGACCTCCAGAATGAATCTAATTTAGTACATCATGGTATTAGTAAAAACAAGCCTGATAAGTGGGCTAAACTTCCAACTAGTATCTTCATATCCTTCAGACAAGGCAAGCTAGAATGTCAATCACTTTACAGACATTTAAGTAGTGTTTTCCAAAAACCGGCCAGCCCCAAATTAAACTAGGAAGCGAATACAATTTAAAGCAGGAAAGGTTTGGTCCCTTCCCTCCCCCCAGCAGAATTTAATCACCAGCTACAGTTGTGCCTCATTTCAGTTCTGGGATCTCAGTAGGGGCTCTGGAGTCCGTCGGAGGTGCCCGGGGCGCTGTTAGCGGTAGCCGGGCCCGGGCTGGGCGTAGCCCTGCGGCCCGAAGGGCGGCCGGCTGCGGGCGTAGGGGTTGGGCCCGCTGGGCGGCGGGGTGATGGTGCTGCCGGGCGGCGGGGTGAAGCCGGGCCGCGGCTGGAAGGTGCCCGGGGCCGGCTGCGAGGCCTGCGTGGTGTAGGGCTGCGGGGGGAAGCTGCCCGCCGCGTACTGCGGCTGCTGCGCCGGCAGCGCCGGGCCCGGCCCCGGGAAGGCGGCGGGGCCCGCCTGGCTGTAGGCCGGGAACTGCTGGCCCTGCTGCGACGGCGGCTGCGGCTGGCTGTAGCCTGCTGGAAAGGCAGAGAGCAGCTGGTGAGAGACGCCAGGGTGCCCGCAGAACACCGCTCGGTCCCGACGCTCGCAGCGACAAACGCAAAACGATGCGGGAAGCACAGAACAGGCAAACCAAGCGCGAACTGCGAGTTCTCCTGCCTTTCACACAAGCGCACGGCCGGGTTTGGGGCACACCGCGGCAGCACAGCACACTGACAACACTCACTATGAAACACTTTTCCTCTGACTGACAAGAAATAAAGGAAAAAAAAAAAAAAAAAAGGCAAGTAGACTTTTCCTTAATATCATACAAAAAAATAAAGTCTTCACTGGCAAATGATGCAAAATTCAATCCTTTTCCCAAATAAAACCTCCAAATTAAACCGTCTTGACAATACTCTCAGGGTTTTGTATTTTAAAAAAAATCACTGGTGAAATCATAGGTGTTTTCAGCTCTTTAGCTTTGAATATTAAAAGGTTATGTATAACAGAACACTTTGGCACAAAACTTCCATTTACACGTCCCAAATTTGATTTTTCTGTAGAACACTAGCTTCCAAAGGGAATTTCTCTTCTCAGAAATTTTAAAATGGAACAAAGTCCTTTCATGAAGAAATAGCTACTTTTATCCACCATGAAACACACCTGCAGCTACTTGCAATGAAACCTCTCCAGTGACTGGAATCCTGTCAGCATTAAACACCAGACACACAAATTATTAAAAGTGCACAGCCCTAAATGGAGAGAGTAAGGGTAAGAATGCACTGCAGTAAACTCACCTTGAAACTGGGATCAAAATTTACTCATGAGACAAACCTCTGAAGGGTCCATTTTTACACCCATGTATAAATAGCCACTGTTGCCTAGTAGATCTACAAGAATGGGAAGGTATCCTGCTCTTGGGGAGACATGGGTTTGAAAGGAGACAATACTCATGAGAACTAAAGGAACACAAACAAAAAGATCCTGTGACTCAACATCTCCAAAGGCTGCTGTCAATAGGTCCTCAAAGCAAACTCTGTTTCTTAACATTTATTCTGAACTAAGTTATGACAAACAGAGCTGCCCCATTAAGTTTCTGGTGGCATTTCACTCATACTTGACAATGATGTTGGGAAGCAAAACTCACATTGCACTACAGCTTTCAGAGGAATATCAGTAATATAATGGATTAGAGGATGATAGGATATGTCTAGGAAGCAGATTGGAATTCCTTTGTTTCCCCACTCAGTTTTTAAGCCTAGAGTGTCAAACAGACCCTTCTACTTCCATCAGCCTTGCTACTTCTGAAATTATACCCCAGTACATCTGTCTCTGTATTCTAATTACAATTGGGGAGGGAGGAATCTGCAGAGAACAAAATACCATTTAGACACTCAAACCAACGAGCTCACACAGTGCACAGGAACAAGGTCTGAGGCACAAACCTTTAGTCCAAGTATTCTAGGGTTCTTATCCATGCTAAGCATGGAATTTCTTCCTGAGCTCTGCAAATCTTCTCATCTATATAAAAAGTGATGCACTCCCACTGTGCACCAAGAAAAGGTCACACTGGCTCTGAGTCACTTAATGAGAGTCTTTTGTTTAGTTTTGGGAGGATTTTTTAAAACAAGGAATGATAAATGCTTTGTATAATTTTCTAAAATTATTAAGCAAAATGCAATTTGTTACAGAATGTACTCCTACAGGTTCATCCCTAAGCCTCATCTGGATTATCATTCCTATCATATACTATGCATTCCTAGATGCCAGCTGCTCCCAAAGGAACTGGAAGTTCTGAGGTCGTTTATTTTGGGTATACCCTAAAGCCAACTTTTCGTATTTCATTGCACATACTGTACATAAACCTCTAGTGCACTAAAATATTCTTCTGCTGAAATTCTATTGGTACCTTTACTTACAGTATCACCAAAATCAAAAACTAAAAAAGAAAAACTATCACTTGAAAGTGTCTCTGGGATTTACAGTATGTCTGTTAGCCAAGGATTTACTGAATGACAACTACAATGTTTACACCAGTAAATTTTGGACACGGAAATCATTCTAGACACAAGAAACAGGGGCCATCTTTAGACACCTTTGATATTTAAGGAGGCTAAATTGGGGTGTTTAGTCACTTGCTAGAATCCCATGACTGCAGAATATAATCCTGAAGGCTGCTCACCCTTCAGGTGATTCATTTTGCCTGCCTTTCTAACAAGGCATTCTGCTGATTAGTAATGAGGTCTGCCTTTGGTCACAATGAAGTAGGGCTGAACTTCGACTACATATTAACAACATAAACACTCTCTTCCTGGCAATTTCTGATTCGTGCCAGTTCCCATAAGGAACACAGGCATCTGGGCAGCTGAGCACCCTGCCCTGCCCCACAGAGTCAGGAACTGAAGCGTGACAGGGTCAGGCCCTGCAGCTGAGCTGCTGCAGAGCTGCTTACCTGGGTACTGCACGCCGTACTGCTGCTGGGGCTGAGCCTGCGGCTGCTGAGCAGGGTAACCAGGCTGCTGGTACTGCTGATACATCTGACCTAGGGATTAAAAACGCATTTCATTGAAGCCCAGTACCCTGGTGCATTACAGTGAATGATACCCTGACAGTTCAACGTCACAGAAACAAACCCAGTGGCATCAAAGTACAGATTTTAGTTTCTGAAACATGCTGTTCTGACTAAATGAAGTTTATCTAAAGAGTTATGTGAGGCTTACTATTGCACATTTTCATAGGCTGCCAGAATCTACGCACCCTATGCACTCTGGTGGGTAACAGACCAGGAATCTTTAAACATCTTCATAACTGCTCCAGAACTTACACTGTAAATTAAAGTACTTCAGAAGTTAAACATGTCCTCAGAATGTCCATTTAGATTAGCTTTTTAAGACCATTTCTGCAACCAAGTACTGTAAGCAAGTGGTACATTATTTATGCTGACCACATTTTCCAGATAAGACATCCATCTCTTAGCATTGCCAAGTTTTCTTAAGACACCCAGTGGTATACACCCGAAGCAAAAATAAAACCATATATTCTTAAGCTTGGTAGTCCAAGTCAGTGTTTATTTTTCCTACATTCACTATTTTCAACTTCTTAACCAGAAGAGGCAGAATATTTGTTTACACAACCTATGGGTCCTATGGAGGCTTTATGCTTCTGCTGTTTTTCAATCTAGAAAGTCACAGTCAAAGAACAAAATCAATTATTTGCCAAAACTAAAGCTTAGCTGAACTGAAGCAGACATGGAAACTTTACTATTATGAAGTGTTACTGTACTATTATTCATTCTGCAAGGATCAGCAGACTGTATAAATAGACTGTAAACTCTATGTTTGGAGCTGCATAAAGTCAAAAGCAACTCGACTCTGCTCCAGTTTCCCCCAGACAGACCCCTTTTTAAAGTAATTCCTTATTTCTTCTTTTGCCTATATTATTTGCAGCTGAAAGTAACAGTATTTTATATTCACAGTAAGGTGTTCAGAATACTTTATACTGATGCAGCCACTTAAAATATTATTTAGTGTGCAATTATTGTAGGATGATGAGAGTGCAAAAACACAAAGCTTGAAGAGAATTTAAGCCTGATAGCTTGATAATTAGGAATTAGAAACTCACAAAGTTCTCTCTCTGAAGCTCATTTGACATGGGCAAGTTCTGGGAGAATAACCAGCAGGCTGCCTATTTTGGGATAGTTCCCTACAGGCTATCAGAGAGACCACACTGGCACCTGCTGGAAATCCCAGGTAAAGGGACAGCAAAGAAACAGCATGGAGTTTTACCAAAGGTTTCTGAGAAGGCTTGCTGTCTTCTCCAGGGCTGAGGTGTTAGTGAGGAACAGAGAGGTGCTCCAGTACCATTTAAGAAAACATTCTTAATTTACAGCCATGAATACAGGCAGGGATACTCTGGGTCCTCAGACACAGAGTCTTTTCTTTCCCTGGATTTTTATTCTGAAAACTAGATGAGCTACAGCATTGATGTCTGGTTTTGTACTTAGCAGTGCTGATTGCAGCGAGGGGTCTGCCAGCATTTACCACTGTTCCCGTGCACTGAAAAAGACTTTTAATCTGATTCAGAATATAGACCATTTACATATATTCACACAACATTCTTTTCCCTAGAAAATCATGAAGTGTTTATGGGACTGAGATTTCATAAGTATTTCAGCAAAGACTAAAAAAGCATCCACATCTGTATATTGCTTCTTGTGTGTGCTCAGGACTGAATTTAGTGATAGAAAAGCAGAGGCCACAAGACACAGCACTGTACCAGAACATCTTTGCTGGATCGATTTAATACGAATTAATGAATACTGAAAACTCCTCAAGGGAGGCAGCTCTTCAGTAGTATCAGTGCACAGTAGTGAGGTGGCTTGATATTCACACATAACAACTTAATAACCAATCATAATCACCACAGCATGTACTGGCAGAGAAAGCCATTAATAAACAAACCCTGATTCACCAGAATGACTGACACATGACTGGCATCACCAGTTTACTTATATCTTCAAAATACTGGGAAAGTGTGTGGAGGAAGCAGAGCTTGGGGAGTTTTGGGTTTTTTATAAAGTGAACGAATAGTTTCAATTTAGTTCCAAAACTAGTTTCTAACAGAACCTGCTGTTCACCAGCAATGCCATTCATGTGATGCCATCCTGTTGAAAACCTAACAATCAAAACCTATCCAAAGTTCTGGCTGGGTTATGGCTCTGTGGGGACAGCACAAGCCCCCAAATAACCACTGCACTGAGGTAACCTCAGCAAAATATAGAAAACTACTCCATGTTTCAAAGAAAAGTCTTTGAACACTTTGGAATAAAATTGATAATTACACTTACATTACCCAGCTTTGGTGAGACTGCTGCTTACCACATACATACCACACACAGCATAAGCAATGTATTTCTAATTTCTAATGAACAAGGATAAAAGTTACTTCTGATCTCTTCCCAAAGACTAAACCACACAATGAAGAAAATATAATCAATACTTAAAAGATTGCAGTAGAAATATTAAAAGCTACATAAAACTACAGATCAAACCCTTTATAATTAGTACTGTTGCACTATACTTTCCTTGATCCAAATTTAGAAAAATCACTACATCTACTATGATACATGAGCCTAGATAACATCTCCTCCCCAAGCAAGGTGAGTTTTACTGAAACAAATACTTTTCCCCTTCCCTGGTGCTAGCAGCCATACAGGATTCCAAGCTAGTGTTGCTAGTGCTTTTGTTTCACTTCTTTGTTTCAGTTCCAGTTTAACAGCAACACTTAAAACTTCTTACCTTACTCATGAAACTCAAACTCATAAAAGGCGAATTCAGTAGCTGAGAATATGGTTTCTGAACATTGACTTTTCTGGCTGCCAAAAGAAGAACCTGGATCCCCTTTTTGCAAAAGTAACTTTTATACATAAACACCAAACTGCTCTATCTTTAAGCTACAAAGATGTCTCTTGGTATGTTATAACACTTGACTAATAAGGAAGAAAAGGCTGAAAGCAGCAAAAGTGTTTCATGAGCTCCACTTCAACCAACGGTATTCATACCTCCTTAAATATTGTACGTAAGTACCAGCTGTTCAAATACTGTGCTCAATTAAAACATTACTTATTCTCTTCAGGCAAGACAAGTCACTTCATCCAAGTGACTATGGATACTGTGATCACCATCTCACACTTGTCTGAGCGTTATATCAGTAAAGAAGCATCAGGGGGCTCTCACTTGTGCCTACACCAGCACAGAAACAATTTTATATTATCCTTCATATGGAGGAAGGAGTAACAAAGCAGGACATTTCACAGACAGTGCAATCCAGAAGTGTGAAGGTCTAAGGCTCAGCGCACTTAGAAAACAGCACCAGAAAAAATGATACCCAAATGTAGGAAACCTCAGAATAGGCAAATTTTGAGAAGTTAAATAACATTTTAAGGGCATAGTGCAAACAGATCTGAATAAAGTTAAGGTCTTAACCAGAGTTAAGACCTTAACTTTAAAGGGGAGCCAGCTGAGCTCTAAGGAGTTATAAGGAACTATCATGCATTTAAGATGGTTACAGGATTTAACTTGACTAGCACAGAGCCGTACACAAAAAGGAAGCAATAAAATACTTGCTCCAGTCTGTTAGATAGAAATGGTGATAAAGCAACAGTTTTAATACATAGTAGACAAGTCCACAAACTGCTAGTTGAGTGAAAGCTCGACACAACATACAGTGTTTGACACGAGCACAGATGCAAGCAGAAAACAGTACCATTAAAATTCTCTGTGTTACACCACCCGCCCTTTCAAACAGAGCCACTGCTCCACCTGCTGTTTCTGTATGCACCAGCACGGGCAGCGAGCACAAAAGCTGCTCTGGCTGGGGCACACATCGATTTGCAGTCTGGTATCCACTCCGGGTCTGCTAATCGAAGGCAGGATCAGACACCATCCTTCACATCCTGGGCAGTAGAAAAGCACTCTGCTTACCTTCCATCTGCCCCGTCTGTGGCTGTGTGCTGGGGTAGGGTGGCTGCTGGGCCTGAACCCCAGGAGGGTGGGCTGCAGAAGAGGAGGAAGCGATGCTGTCCGGCGTTCCTGAGCGCTCCTCTGCAGGGGCACTGGGTGGTCCTAGAGCAAGAACAAAATACAGTATGTGAAATGAAGATCGAGTTGGAATTTAAAAATTCAAATACAAGATCCCTCCCTTGCAATGTTTTTAACATTTTTTCCACTTCAAATTTACATGTGTGTCATACCCAAGCTAAAATTAAATGTATATTTGCACTTGAAAATACTGGGAGGGGGGGCAGGCAGAGGGGGCAGAATTTTCTGCCTCTCTCTAGGCCACTCAGATTTCATCGTTCTGAGGAACCTGACTCATTTGTGAGATAAAACCCTTCATGACAGCATATATTTTCAACAGCTTCAAGTGTTAACCTTGCACACACACACACACACATACACACACACACACACACACACACACACACACACACACTGTTTGGACACAACATGCACTTACCTATTTTTTCTTATCTGGAGGAAAGGCAAAAGGTTGCATGGAACTATCCAAATGGATTAGCGTCTTACTGTAATGGACATGGACCAGGCCACAAAGTGTTTTACTGATAGTCAAGCAGCATGTGAACAGAAAACCTCCAAAGAGGTGTTAAAACCACACTCCCAGAGAGGACATGGCAGGCTTTAGTCTAAAAGCAATTGTCTGCTCTGCTAATTCTGAAAATGCTCCAGCTGACACTCAAAGACAGCATGAAAACTGAGAATTCAGATTTTCTCTACATTAGTAAGAAGTTCTGAAACACACATGTGAACAAATATAATATACTACAATTTAATGCAAAGTATTTTGTTAGAAACAAGGCAGCTTAAACCTGGATCTTTCCAACTGTATGAATGCTAAGAGACACTAATTTCAAATACAGGCTTTAAGTTAAGCACAAGTACTAGAACTGCCACCAGTACATCTGCAATTTTAAGACAGTTATATTTATACAATATAAATATGCACCAAACAAGTCCCTAATTGTGTTTTCATGTTAACTGTATTAGGGGAAAGTTATTTAGATCTGTCTACTACTTGATTCACATTTATATACATAACTGCAGGATTACAGCTTTAGAAATGGGATTTCTTATACCCTGCTTAAATGGTCCTCTGTGGAGTTCTTTGTACATTCAAAGAACGATCAACTAATTTCACTCTCTTGGAAGAATTATGGAGACACAAATACTGAAATATCACTGATGAAAACATTAACTGACACTGACAAAACCATTCATTCAAAAATTAACTCAAATTTTCTGCAAGTTGTGCTTCACTTGCTATTGCTTACTTGTTCAGATAGCTCACTTCAAGTTTTCAAGTAGCATCTGGTTTGTGGAAGAACTATGCTGTGACAACACCCAGAATGTGCCACGGAGGAAGAGATCACACAGTCAGCCTAGTCCACAGACCTGTACTTCATATTGAACTTAGCCACTGTCTGTGGGTACAACCTTAGTTCCTGCACAGTCACAATCAGTGCAGACCTATTCCTTTTACTCCACACTTTTGCCATGGCAGGCATGCTGGAGGTACAACCTCCAGTTCCTGCTGGTTTCCTCATCTTCACACAACATATAAAACTCACTTGCTCTGCAGATGAGAGTACACAGCAAATCCTGTTAGCCACCAGCAGTTTCATTCTCATGTTTCAGTGAACAATTAAACCCTGCCAGGCCCACGCAGGTTCTGTGCAAAATCACTTCCCTAAGTTCTGCATCACACTCCTTATCACATTCTACATTGCTTTTCTAGCTTCAGTTATCCTGTCTCAAGTTGACAGCATTCAGTTTAGTATAATCAGTTTTGATACGCTTAGCATTCTATTACTAGGGCCAGCAGTCCTTCAGCTCTTCAAAAATAAATATAATTCAGACAAGTATGTTATTCCTTTCTGTTAACAGTGAAAAAGTTGATTCTATTTACTTCTAAAACGAAACAGAGAAAAGGTGGGATCATACACCACATTCTAAATGACCCAAACAGCAAAAGCACAAGCCAAAAACACAAACTGCAAGATCAAACCTTAAAGCAGAGCAGCGAGTTCTACTATCGCTGGCAGATACCAATTAAGTTAGTCCACACAATAGCTTTAAGTAATTCAAATTTTTAAAAATGAAGCCATTTTGTACTCCAAGCTAAAACACAATGCTAAAATCAACAGCAGCATTTCAATATTTTGTATACAAAAGTTAGCACGTAGATACAACACCTTAACATAGCAAGTTTTAGAATTCTGAAAAGACATAGTGAACACAGAACACAGCTTAATACATCCAACGTACAAATGCTTTGTCACAAATCAAAACTGGAGCAATTGATTATGAAAAGGTTTAGCTTTCCTTTTCACCAGCCACATCCTTACCTGACACCTGATCATCTGTCAAGCCAAAGGCTGACATGACATTCTTGCTGATTTCATCCTGGTTCTTTAGCGGATCGAATGCAGACATGCTCGCTGCTATAACTTGAGTGGATGGCTTAACATTAGCGTCAGCAGCAGCAGGCTTTTCGTCCCTACCATCTACAGCATCTACAAAGCAAAACGCCAGTTACCAGCTCTCCAGAACTGAAACACCAGCACACACACACACTGCACTCCAGCACCCACAACACCACAGCTGGGGCTTTAGAAATGTAACTGCTCAAATGTGCACGTTAGGATAACGAAGAATCACTGATGTAGCTGAAACTGGGATGGATCACAAAGATTTGGTTTCTTTCACGGTTACTTAAAGATACACTAACACTGTGGACTATTAGAGTAATAGATCATGTGCTCTGAAAGTCAAAGGCACAAAGCTCCCACTTCAAACAAATTATTTGCCCACAAAGAATTCAAAATTAGGAAAACATACAGGATAGCTCAAATTTATCATGCTGTTTTATCATCTGCAGTTTCTGGTTTGTACTCTACCTTTCTCCACTAATTTTTCCTAAGCTGACAGTTGAAGTTGAGATCTTTGCAACTATACACATAGCTGAATTGATCAGAAATGCCTTACCTAATACTGCCACATTTTCTGTTAAAAGCAAACAACTACAGATAGATACAGACTGGCTAGTTTTGTTTACACTCTTAGATCATCACTCTAACCTACTTCCAAATAGTTTGTAACCAGAATCCATGGTATTCAACTGAAATTACTAATTGCGTATATTGTAGAACAGGGCTGAGATTTTTTTAAGCAACAAAAGCAGTAATATTTCAAAGTGCAAATACAAAAGCAACATTTAAAAGGCAGGCTGATGTTCTCAGTTCACCTCTTTACTCAGAGCATTGTACTTAATGACTTTGTCTAATCATTTTCTGTGTCCAGCTTACCTAAACTCTGTAGTTAAGCACACAGAGATACAATATTTGCAGTACAACTGCCCTAAGCTAGATCAATACCTTGAAACTGTAAGAATAAGACTTTCTTTCCCATTTTGCCCTCCTCCAAAAATCCTTTCCCACCCCTACCTGCACCCTCATGCTGCTTACCCTGAGACAGCTCTGATGCTGGTCTGAACGCAAAATATGTAGATTCAATTTCCTAACCTGGCAAAAAAAGTGGATATAATTTTTGCTGAATTCCCTTCTTACTGTTTTAGTGAATCAAACTCGCTTAGCAACACAAGATAAGCACCAGAGCTAGCCCAAAGTAAGCAGAGGGACTACTCAACTGCGAGCAAGAACTCTTCAGCAAAACTATTAATTTGGCTAAAAGCCCTCTCAAGGCATTGCTGGACTTCACAGGTGTTAGTTATAGTGGTTTTGTACATTGCAACAAAACCTTGGATTCTGAAGTTCATTCCTAAGTTAGTTCAGGGTTTTACTCCAGATATGTCAAACAAAAATTCTGTCTCTGAAACAACTAAAGCATTAAAAATTAAGTTCTGGGCCACCAAGCAACAATTAAGAATGAGCCACGTTTCACTTTGTTAAACAGCACACCACTCTTCAAATCAAAGCAAACAACTCTTTGCCAGGCTGCCTACCACTCTCAGGCAGATTAGTGGAAAGCCCTGGTTCCGCTGGCGGTTCTAAACAGTCCAGCAAACGATTGACTTTATTGCGCAGTTCTATCAGCTCTCGGCGCAGGTACTTCACCTGGTTGGATTCTAGGGGTCTTGGTTGTCCATTCACTGCAAAACAGCAAATAGATAAACTTAAGACTGTAGTAACGTCCACCTAAAGATGAGCAAAAAAATTCCAACTTTTACTTGCTTGTAGCATCATCACCCTTTGTCGAGTTTAAAGTGACAAAGTTTAGTCCACACAGACTGAACTCATTCTAGAGCTTACTTTTCCTTTAATATCATCTCAGTTCAGCAAAAGCTGCAGTATCAAAGCAAAGTCCACAGTAAGTGTCTGCATTGTTTACTCATTTCCTTGAATATACCCTGATGATGCAGGTTCTGGAAAGCTGTCACTTTAGAACTAACAGTCCATACAACACCACTGCAATTTATTAATAAGGTCAGTGTCCAAGTTAAAGGCTTGGAACTACATGCTGAGCTACCTATGGTAGTCTGAAAATAAAGAACTTTTACACAAAGGCTAAAGGATAAACGTTAACATCTATTCAACTCCAAGCAACTAACACTAGTTTGGAGCAGTGTACCACTGCAAGATAAGTGTCAGTTTCAAATCCTCATGCACCTGAGAAGAAAACCCCACAAATGCTAGAGTGGAAGAGAACATGGAAAAAAAGAGCACTAAGGGAGAAAGAACCACTGATCACATGTATATGCACACATGTCAAATATTTTAATGTTTTTTACACTTCAAGCAAGTGTAAAAAGCAGTAATTTCCACTTCCATTAAGTTTGAAAGTGCCATGAAAAACATCAAGAAAAACAGATATTATGTATTAACTCAGCAGTACCAACTTACTGATTGCATTTTCTTCACCTGAGGCGACAAACTGAAGTATTTTGTACCTCTCAGTGAAGTCCACTGCCTAAATTTTAATAAATATTATTTAAAACAAATAGAAAAATACAGTCTTCTATACTTACCAAACAATGTCAGCTTAAGTATCCTACTGCATTGAATTGCAAAGGAGAGATCTGAGCTATCAAAAATGGTTATAAGATCTCCATCTGAAAAGAACAAGAAAAAGTTACATTAAAATCACAGCCTATGAGTACTGAGCTTCACGTCAGTAGTGTTCCTTCATTACTCAAAAATAACCTTCCTATTTGATTGTGAAGTCACCAGGAAAAAATGTTTATTATTTTACTGCAAGAATCAGTGTGGAGAGAAACTGTGCACAGAAGGTAAGACAGAAGCATGAATGGCTCCAAAAGGGAGTCTTCTGACATTAGCTTTTGATGTTCCATCTAGTTAATCATTCTTTTATGTTTACATAGAGGATGAAATATTAGAGCTAAGAATTCATGAAGTCCAACACCAGGAAGAATGATGCTACCAGTTAAAAAGTGAAATGCCTATGCCAAAGTGGCTCCAGAACCATGCTGCTCATGAACAGACAAAAGTCAGATAAACAGCACAAGCCAAACCCAATTCAGTTTTTAAAAACCAATATAAATTTTCAAATGTCTAGAACACTTCCTCAGGTTACATTCAGAATATGAATCGCAAGACGATTACCATTCCCTTGCTGACAAAGTTCATGTGTAGAAGTGAATAGTAAAGATCTCTGTCAACTTTAACACACAAATAAGTATGAAGACACCAAAATAGTTAGAAGAAAACTTCTCTCAAACTTGGGAAAATTAACTGAATTTATTACCAATCAAAATCGGAGTAGGATAATTCACCTTTCAAGCTCTTCTTCCTCTGCAGCTCTATCTCTTCCTCTCCCAGTGGTGCAGGGGCACAGAGAATGAAGGTTATGGTTTCTACCACTGCTCAGACAGAGGAGTCCTTCCCCCGCTCCAGCCTGGGGTCCCTCCCGTGGGAGAATCCTCCACAAACTTCTCCAATGTGAACGCATCCCATTAGCAACAGTGCTCTCAGAACTGCTCTAACGAGGGTCACTATTCCATTGAGGGCAGTCCTTCAAGAACAGCCTGCTCCAGCATGGGTCCCCCACAGGGTCACAGCCTCTTCTCAGGCATCCAGCTGCTCTGGTGTAAGGCTCCTCCAGAGGCTGCACCTCCACGGACCTCCAGGAGCTGCGTGGGCACATTCTGCCTCACCATGGTCAGCATGGGAATCTCTGCTCTGCTGCCTGGAGCACCTCCTGCCTGCCTTCTCCACTGACCTTGGTGCCTGCAGAGCCATTCCTCGCACAGATTCTTGCTCCTCTCTTCTCTGGCCAAAACTGCATCTGTGCCATAACATTATTTTTCCCTTTTTAAGTATGTTACCACAGAGGCATTACCACTACATCTGACTGACTTGGCCCATGGCAGGTCTGTCCTGGAGCTGCCTGGCTTTGGCCTCCCCTGTAGCCCCCCCACTACCAAAACCTGGCCATGCAAACCAAATACAGTTCTGAGACAAAGAAAACTAGAAGTGAAAGCAGGAAAGTCTCTAGACTGTGAAACACGACCAAAGAATGAAACTGTCATTACTGTCTCCATCATACACCATTATCTTATTTTGAATAAAACAAAGTAATACACACCAAAAACCCCAGATGACCATACTTAAAGCACAGGTAAGAATGCAAAAACCCCAAAGTAACTCAAGTTAATCTAATGAAAAAGCATCCAGTCTCCTTTCACCTTTCTCATTTCAGAAAGGAGAAAATATGTGATAAGAAGGAAACCAAAACCACCACAAATCCACTGAGCTCCCTCTCACTAGAGATCAAGACCTACACTACTTACAATTTTGATAAGCAGTATCTCAAAAACTTCATGAACCTCAAAAACATGTGTCAGGGTTCTTCAAAGTGAAATTTTATTGCTTAGATATAGGAACAAAAGTTGACATTTTAGGCAGCACTAAAGTTTCCTAGGGCTATTAAGAGAAATGAACCTGAATGCTTCAGTAACATGGCACTTTTTACTGTGCAACAGCATAATCAGTCTTTAAAAAGCTTTGTATTTTATCACTTCATTCCAAGTTTAATTTTATGAACACCATTCCTCTGTCCCAAATTAAGTAATTTATCCATGCCTCATTGACATTCAAAGAGGAAAACCCCTCCAATCACAACTTTCTCTATGCATCTCAAATAGGGCTCTCCTCATTCTGTGGAAGTCCTTAAGGTTATGTTTGTTTTAACACTAATGATCAATATTTCCTTTGGAACAACCAATGTGCAACATATTCAAATGGTCCCAGAGAGAAAAGGTAACTTTTAATGCATATTTCAAGTTAAAATTATTTTTCTGATCTTTACTGATGGAGAAAAACAATCAAGCATTACTACCACATAGATCAAGTTTTCTGTCTTATAAGAACTTGTGTTAGGTCATAAATGTTTATCCTCTTTACATCTTCAAAACCACTGAAAACTCAAAAAAAAAGATTAAATGAATGAACAGAAGAGAAACCTGCAATCAATTTCTTGCAACAGCAAAAACTGCACTTTCAGAGAGAAAAATCTGAGGAAATATTTCAGGGGGAAAATGGAGGAAATGCTGTTAAGAGAACATAACAGGAGATAATGAAATACAGCTTCTATTATCTGATCAAATAGATTTCACAAGAAATCACTTGCATTTGCTCGTGACATTGGACAGTTCTAAAATGTGAATGTCAGAGCTTCTATCCATAGATAAACTGTATCAGAGCAACAGTAGTCAATTAAACCTCAACAGCAGTAATTAAACCTTACCTTCGTCTTTATATTTTATTGTGACTTCATCATTGCTCAGAAGTTTTCCTCTAAAAACTCTTTGCATCATTAGCACCAATTCATCATAAGTGATATCTTCATTATGAATAGGGATTCTCCTAATATCTTCCCCAAGCTGAGCTTTGATGATCAGCTTCCCACTTAAGTCCAGCTGCCCATTCATGGTGGATTCCTTATCACCTGCAGACCTGTTAGCAGCAAAACATTAAGAACATTTCAGAAAACTGAACTGTTAGTTATTGTAATATCTATTTTATCATCATCTATCTGATGACAGTTCTGAAGCTTTACATTATCATCTAACTGGATTATTTTACATGCCCCCCCATTATGAAAAAGAACAAATGGCTTTTCTTTCATGTAAGAAAAGACTGCCAGAACAAATATCTCAAAGATTTCAGGTTCTATAGTGGCTTTACTAAGGGGATCAAGCCGAATCATGTAGTATTTCCTGAACAAATAAGTGCATGGCTAAACATTGGTTTTATCACATGGATGATCAGAACTCACTGAGTGTTCCTCTCCAGAAAAGAAGATACACAATTTTTCAATTTTTGGAAATTTTGGTTGGGGTATTTTAACCAAGATTTTAGACTTTTAAAAGCAGCTCAAGAGACCACACGTTAGCTATTCATTGGGCTCAACACATGGTCAGGATTACTCTCAATGTTTTAAGAGGTGAGCAACTGCTCTGAGTAGGAAGCGCAACAAAGTCATCTTGTGTCCCAGCAGCACACAGCATATACTTCTGTTATATCTTTAACACTCTATGTAAGAAAATGTTAAAATTACCACTTTGTATTAATAATCTCTCATTTAAAAGCACAAAGGCTTTACATTTAAAAATTTGAAACTACAGCGAAGTTACTCAAAAGAGGAATGGGGGGGGTGGGGGGAAAACCACAAAAAGAGAGCCAGGTAGTTAGTCAAATGTCCCCTCCTCTTTCACTGCTCTGGACAGGGCCAAAGCAATAGATCTGGAACGAGAAGCAACTAAAGAAGCAGTTATCTTAACATCTGAAATACAATTACAGGAGATCTTAAAACGTAGGCAGCCCATATCGAAATCAAGATTTCTGAAGCCCCATGCAGGCAAGCGTGTGGTTCATTCTCTTTCACAAGAACTCTCAGAGATATGCAGATATTTTTCCTTTACCTTTAAGGATGTCATAACACAGTGCCTTATGAGAATAATGAATTTTGCTATTTTTAAAGTACTGCACTGAAAATTCTCTCCTACCAGAAACAAGGCAATCAGCTAAAGCCTTTAATACACTCCTTGATGCACCTGTATATATTTAACTCCACTGTTTCAGTGACAATATTTTGCATTAAAAAGATGGAATATAATGCTATCTTTAGACTGCAATTAAATTCCTGGGGGTGTTGGTAATTAACTTAATACAAAGCAGAGATTTCAGGCAAAGCCCTTTGTTTAGCCCAAAAAGATACAAGCAATTATTGAACAAAACTCACTCTCCTCATCACACGTAATGCAAGGTAGGTGGATACAGCCTAATTGCAGGGAAAAGGGACCAGCAATTAACACAGCTATGCTGCTGCTGAGGCACTGTGATGAAACTGTGAGGTTTATAGTATTGTTAATGCTCACTAATGCATTCTCCGGGTTTTGCAACATAGGAGTCTTGACCGCAGGTACATCAACCCAGCCTAATTAACTTTAAATTAGATTTAAAAGCATACGATTTTTGCACAAGTTGGTTGGTAGTTGGGATTTTTTTTATTTAAGCATTAAAAAATAAAACAGTATTGACCCACAGGTTTCCTTTCATCTCCTTTCCAAAAAATATACGTTTATCATTACCTTATCTGTCTTAGTGATGCTGGATTATTGGACAGTTTTCCCACCTCACTTCAGGACAGAGTGAGGGTAAGCCGCCATGCACTGTCAATGCCAGAGAACAGTAAGCTGCATCAGAAAATAAACATATTTACAGTCACACTTCCCTAGAATGACACAATTCACATCCATCTTTCACTTTAGAACATCTTAGTGAATATACTCAGTTTTAAAAGCCCTTGCTTTATCCATAATGTAACAATCAGATTTACACTTTTGAGTATTGTAGAATTTGCATTGATCTAAAAGAGATCTTGAACAAAACTTACAATTTTGGCATACAAGATTATTTTTTTTAATTTTCTAATGTCATGTAGGAATTCCGAATAGGAATGTACTCCTTTCCAGGACTAAGATCAAGAGATGATTTGGCATACAGAACAGTCCAATAGGTAACACACGTGGCTCCTCCCTCTGACCCCACGGATGAACCCTCCTGGTAACTCCTCTTTCACATGCACAGCCAATTTCAAAAATCCATAATCTGATATTTAGATGTTTTACTGCTAACCAGAGAAAAAAAGTATGTTCCCCTTTATTCACACAAAGCTGGGCTTCCCAGCTCTCCTCTTTCAACTCAACTGGAAGTAAATTGGAACATACAGGACGAAGGCAGAGAACAAGCAAACCCCAGAGAAGACACAAAGGCACTCTCTGGTTCTCAAAGGCTGGCAGCTGCTTCCCTCATCCTGAGTATGCAGTGCTGCTCTTTAAAAAGGGTTGTTCCTGTTTCTGACAGTGAGAGACTGCTGTGACACGCTAAGCAGGGGAACAGGAAGAGACTACTTTTCTGCTGCCTCACTCACGTTTTATGAAAGGAGTAAGGCATGAGGATAGTGCCCCTTTCACCCCAGAGCTGCTACAGCTCCGGGTACGTTTACTGCACTGGACAAATACAGATAAGGCATCGAAGAGTGGTTGAACCAAAGAGTTCATTTGCTACCCCCTCACATTGTTTAAGCGTCAGTCTGGGCACTGGTTTTGCTTCTTCAGCATTACAACATATGCTACTCAGAAACTGTTAACAGTAAGAACTGAACCTCATCTCTATGTCCTAAACATAGACACATTTTGGTGGACACAGCTGAACTCCTGTGGCCTTTCGACAGATTGAATGTATTGTTCATTTCTTTGTGCAAGGAAAGGAGCTCCTGTAATGCCTTTTTTACCAACATTACCCACAGAAACCTGCTATCCATCACTGACTACGAAAAGGTAGCAGAAGAATAAATGCACTTTTTCTTGGTCTAGCTGTTCTCCATACTGCTTGAAGGTGTCCAGATTTAAAGACACAGATTCTAGACATTGCAGCTGCTTGCAACTGTTACAGAAAACTATGTGAAATACTCAAATTGCTGAATTACACAGCACTGAAGCTTTTTCCCTCACTGTGACACAGCTGAATGGATGACTCCATTGAGACGGTTCTATGGAGAACACATCCAGAATGCACACTAATGAGCTTTTTAACAAAATCAGTGTCTACTTTCCTGGGCCGGGGAGGAACCAACCGACCAAAAAACATTTATGTCTCCATCTTTCAGACTACAGACTGCTTCCCATAAGAATCACACTGACATCTTTCTAACCTTCCTGGTGTACACTGGCATTTTGCAGGTACAGCCCTTTCCTCCCCTCCCGGCTCACTTTCCATTCACATCATGCACTAATCTAAGTGCTGCATGGGGACAGGGATTGCCCAATCTAGGCCAGTCACTTCAGGATCCCCTCTAAAACCGGCATCTCATGACCACGCTGTATCTCACTACCCTTTTTGCACAGCAGCAAGAAAAACAGCCTTGCGCAGGCAAGGGAAAGACAGGCATTCATTCCTGCTGCAATCTTTTCTGTCAAACATGGCTAAGGATCAGGGTGCCGCCGACAGGAACACCAGCAAGCAGGACTGCCTCCCACCGCCGCCCGGGAGAGAGCCACGACTTCTCCCAGGACAAGTGGGGGTGACGAGAACGGAGAAGAGCTCTTTTCGGTTTTCCCCCGTTCCCGTACGGGCAGGCCCGGCGCAAAGGGGAACAGAAATCCCAGCCGTCGCTGCCCGGCGGTGAGGGGCCGGCACTCCCGAAGGAAGGCGGCTGTGTGCACGGGAGCCGCGGGGCCGTGCCGAGCCCGGGAGCCGCGGGGCCGTGCCGAGCCCGGGAGCCGCGGGGCCGTGCCGAGCCCGGGAGCCGCGGGGCCGAGCCGAGCCCGGGAGCCGCGGGGCCGTGCCGGGCCCGGGAGCCGCGGGGCCGAGCCGAGCCCGGGAGCCGCGGGGCCGTGCCGAGCCCGGGAGCCGCGGGGCCGTGCCGAGCCCGGGAGCCGCGGGGCCGTGCCGGGCCCGGGAGCCGCGGGGCCGAGCCGAGCCCGGGAGCCGCCGCCGCCGGGCCCGGAGGCCGCGGCCGCTCTCCGCCCCTCAGCCGCGGCCGCGGCACACCAGGGGTCTCCCGGCCGCTCCGCCAGGGGCCGCGCCGCCCGCCGCACCGGGGAACGACGGGGCCGGGGGAGGGGGCGGCCGGCTCGCCCCAACCCGGGCTGCCCCTCTCTCCCTCCTTCCCGCCGCTTCCGCACGCGGTGCAGCGGCCCCAGCTTTCTTACTGTGGCTTCTCCGCCGTCCCGCCGGTGCAGCCGCCCCCGAGCAGCCCCGCGCGAGCCGGGCACGGCCGCCGCCACCGCCGCCCGTACGTGGCAGGGCAGAGAGGAGCGGCCGGAGCGAGGCCGGGCCTGCGCCAGCCGCGCGCATGCGCGCTGCGCCCGCGGGGCCGCCCCGCCCGCCGACATGGCGGCCGCGCCTGCCCGGGCCGCGCCTGCCCGCCGGGCCTGCCGCGCTCCGGCAGAGCGTGTCTGTCCAAATACCGCCTTCGGCCTCCGAGCCTGGCGGTGCTCGGAGAGAAAAGGGGCCGCAAAACTCCCCCGGACTTGTTAGACACCCGTACAGAGCAGCCATTCATCCCCGAATGGTCCCACCCAGGCCCTGATTACTCCCGTGGCCGCGCACTCTCACACCCTCTCGCACTGCCTTGCGTTCAGAGCTTGTCCCCCTAAGCGAGAAAAAACATGAATCTGCAGCGAGCTTCCTGAGATTTGTCAATGGGAGATGCGGGAATGGGTTCCTAAGGGTGCCTCTCCCAGAGCCCCTGGCACTGGAGGATGCTCGGGGATAGTTGGGGTTTCTGGTTTAGCCTGTCCCGGAGCTGCTGGAACTGGAGGATGCTCGGGGATAGTTGGGGTTTCTGGTTTAGCCTGTCCCAGAGCTGCTGGAAGTGGAGGAGATGGAGGATACCCGGGGATAGTTGGGGTTTGTGCTGCCCGTTCTGGTTTAGCCTGTCCCAGAGATGCTGGAACTGGAGGATACCCGGGGATAGTTGGGGATTCTGGTTTAGTCTGTCCCAGAGATGCTGAAACTGGAGGAGCTGGAGGATAACCGGGGATAGTTGGGGTTTCTGGTTTAGCCTGTCCCAGAGCTGCTGGAGCTGGAGGACACCCGGGGATATTTGGGGTTTGTGCTGCCCGTTCTGGTTTAGCAGCGAGGCCGCGCTGTGCTGGTGCTCGCTCAGAGCTGCCGAAAGCATGATTGTGCTTCGTTATTTCCTGGCGTTAAAGATGCCTCTGAAAAGACACCTTTTCCTTTAATACCTGATTTCTGCCGGGACAAGAACAATTTAAGAGTTGTTTAATTTTTGTAGTATTTGTCCTTGCTGAGAGCTCTGTCCCTGCCTAGAGCAGGGTCCAACTAGCATTAAGCAGATTTCAAATTCTCAACTCCATTTTCAATGGAAGTGAGAAAAGACGGACACAATACAAATTTTAATTCTAAACATTTCAAGGAGGAGGAGGAGCATGTTTCAGGAGGCTTCTCTGCTAAATGTTACAAAATATTGAGAAAATATTTCGGTATTTTCAATGAAAAAATTTTTGCTTTAAGAAATGTGGGAAAGATCTGGAAAAGTGGATGTTTCCATCTGTTATACTTTCTGCCACTTGTATTGTGTACCTTTGTACTGATGATTCAGTCCTTCTCCAATCCATTTCTTTATCAAAGCAGTGTTTCCAAAGTGTTAACAAGAAACGTTGTGATCCCTAAAGCCCGCATATCACAAACAATACCAAAGTTCACTACGCTATGAAGATAAATGTATTCCACGTGTAGATAAAAGCTGAACTATTGTATTTGTTATAATTCTGTAACAATTTAGCATATTACCTGAAAAACATCATTTTAATTTGTTCAATTTCTGAAATTAGGATTCCCTACATGAAAGAAAAAAAAGCCATGAAATATATAATTGGTAGGGGTGGGGGGGGCTTTATGCTGAAAGTGTTTTAAATTAAGCAAGAGATGTTCAGTGTTGGCAATAACAGCATTTTATTCTCATCTGAAATACTTAGAGACAAGATGCTTAATTAGTAAAAGAAGTCAACACTTTCAATTCCGTACTTCAAATTCTTGGATTTTGACCTTGTTTTTTGGGATAATGCGAAAACAATATTTTTATTAGTTTTTTAAAAGAGCCATTCAAAATTAAATGGGGTGTTCTTTAGAGAAGGCTTTTGTTTGTGGAGAAAAAAATATCAATTATTAGAAAATATTATCACTCCTTTAAGGAGTCATCCTCACAGTGCCTAGCAGTGTTTTATAACACAATCAAGTATCATCCTTCCTAAACCACGTACATTTCTAAAGGAATATTTCTGAAGGAATTTGGAGGGATTGACAAAAGCAAGCATTATACATTGGATTTATAAATAAAAAATGGATGCCCACAGATACATGAACTTCCTGTCAAAAAAAGAAAAAAGTATGAACTACTTACAACTTTCTCTACTTTTTCTGGAGCCTTGCTTCTGGCATGACTGCTCTTTTTAGACGGGTATCAATGCTCCAGTACACTTATTTTTCTGCCTCATAAGACAGCATGGATTTCTAAGACATGGAGGACTTTTCAGGACTGATGAAACACTTCTATGAAGACACTCAGAAAGTCTCATGTGTAATGCACAGTGTATTTATAACTGCACATTGTAATGGATTAGTTAGCATGTGTCAGGAGCCTCTCTCAGGATCATATTATTACTCTCATCTGGATAGGATGAAGATAAGACCCAGCTGAGGATAATAAGCATTAAATGTGGTGTGCCATATCAGCACTTCAGTCAGATTCAGACAAAGGAACAAAGACTTTAACATTTCTATACTGGTTTTCTAAATTCTCATTTCAAGAATTAAACAGGAGTATCTTGAGTCAAAAAAAAAAAAAAAAAAAAAAAAAAAGGAGGCTCATGTGTTTAAATAAATGGATCTCTGTTTCCTGCTCATAACTTCGGTTTTTAATCCTGGGTGTAACCTGTCCATCAGTGTGGTACGATCATCTCAGGACTTTTTGCACAGAGTTTGCAGATCTGATTGTCACTGGTGTACAGGCACTCAGTTTCAGTAGGTCAAACTGACAATAAACAACTTAATGTTTGGGGATGGGTGGATTTTCACATATTTCCAATTAGCTGTTTTATAGAAAATAGCCAGAGGCATAATAATGAAGAATCCATTACTCCAAGTACTTCATATGCCTTCTGTGGAGGGATGCATTTATAGGAATACACGGCCAAGAATCCAGCAGAGCTGTGGGGGGAAAGAAGAGGCAGAAACTTTCCTGAAGGCTTTTTTTCAATATCACTGCAAAAGGCCTCAAGCCATTAAGCTCTTGTTACTTCCCTGGGACTCTCTCCAACAACTATTGCAGAAGAATTTTTTCCTGCTATTCTTTCTGAAAATTATTTTATATATGATTTGGTATAAGAGAAGCCACCCAGACAGAACAGTCTTTTCAGTGCTGACCTTGAAATAAAATGCCACCTTTATTTGTACTAGGGGAAAAGTTTTATGTGTGACAAAGCAGCATCCATTTATGAAAAGAAACCTGAATCCCTATAACTGCTTTCTAACAAGTTCCCACCCTATATCAAGCTGTAGAACAAATAAGTCAAATTTTGTTTTTAAATCTCAATTATTAGTCTCATAATTGCTAAATATTATACGTGGGTAGCATTCAAAACACAAAACTGAAAGTTGAAAGCAAGAATTGTTTTTTCATTACTTATTAACATGAGGTAGCCAATCATTCAGGTGATCCTGAGCACTACCACTATAGAGATAGTGCTAATCATATTTTTCATTAATGAATTCTTTTTATTCCTAGAAGTGCACACACAAAAAGTGTGTGTGTGTGCTTTCATTTTCCAATAATCTCAAGTTAGAAGTTCTAAATGAATATCATAACGTGACCACCATCTGGAAGGGGGTTTGTGTTTGCATTTCCTGAACAAGTCTGCCTTTCTTTCATATCATCCACTATTGCCAAGGTACACAGTAAGCCTGATAGCCTGCTTTGGTATATGGGCACTGCAATGAATGCCTGTGCCAGAAAGACAGGGCAGATGGGAATATAATTATTATGGCCATATCTAAAATACATGTGAGGTATGTATATTTCAGTACATTAATTTAATTAATTTAATACATTAAATGTAGGTACTGAAATGTAGTTATGCACTTAAGTGAAGGGTGGAGTATCAGTTAGGCTGAGGGTGTCTGCAGTTTGCATTTCAATTCACCAGGGACTGCACAGTCTTGCAGAAGGATTCAAGACAGATATAGATCCAGTACCTTAAATCCTTAGTAAGGAGAAATTGTGTTTCCTTCTACTGAATATCTAGGTTGAGTGAAAAGTTTTATTTCTTTTGAGTACTTAGAAGTACAAAATAATATACCAACAATGCATCTAGAATTGTATTAATAATAAGCCATCACAAAAGGCAGGGGAGAGCAAGTGTTGTAATAATAAGGAGACTTAAAATTCTTCCTGTTGGTAGTTTAGAGCTTTGGAGGGAGCACAGTGCCACGTAGCCAGGCAGCATTTGCTGAACTTTTTCTGGCTTGCATGTGCAGTCCAAATTCTAAATATTTCCAAGGAATTGCCTCTACAAATGCAAGACGTAGTAATGGAACAATAAGGGTTGAAAACTGCTTGGTGAGTGATATCAGAAACAATACAACAGAAAAGCTGAATACACAACATGGAAAATACTGGTGCCCCTGTACACTGTATTAGAAGAGTTTCTTGAAACAGGCTGAGATTTTCACTTTACCTTGTCAGCATCTGTCTGAATTTTTCCATTGTCTGGGTAGGTTCTCTGAAAGAGAAAATGCAACATTCTCTGAAAGTGAAACATTCTGTGAATGTTTCCTTTCCGTTTGGAGTGTTGCTGCTTACTGTTGTACTGACTTTAGAATGTGTTCTTTACTTAATAAATAATACATAAAAAATAATATCAGGCACTCATTGCTTTTGGATGTATTCGAAGCTCAGGCTGGGAATCTCTAAATCAGGAATTTAAGTCCATATATGCGATCACCATAACTAAAAGATTTTTTACTTAGTTGGCAGAAGCAGACTGTTGAATGCTTGATTACTGTGAACATTTCTCCTGCAGCCAACAGGCCTGTGGTGCTGTGCCAGTGACCAGGCTATCACTGCCAGTGTTTTAGCAGGTCTATGAGCAGCTCAGGTTATACCAGTAATGTGAGCAGCAACAGGAGATTATTAAATCACGTGGCACTAACCCAGAGACACTGATTCCAACTGCTCTCTGCAGATCTCCTATCTTTACAGCTCTCCCTGAATGTACTCTGCACTGTAAAAGCTGCCCTATGGACAACTTTAAACCTTACCCCATCGATTACTGACGTGGGTAGGAGGAAACATCCAGGCAGCGGCTGCGTTTGCAGAATTAGAGCAACAATACTCTCAGACAGCTTAACAAATCCATCCGTTTTGTCTGACTTTGACTAGAACAGAGAATATCAAGCACCTTTTAGGATTAGGCCTTGACTTACAGCAGCCTGGCATGTATTTTTTTTCACCTCTGCTCTTTTTGGAATCTTTTTCTTCAGTGTAAAGAAGTGAGGTAGCATAAAACAAGTATTTGTAACCATTCTCCAAAGTGCAAGAGAATAATAAACCTCCACTTCTAAACTTCATCTTATCTCTGAATCACAGAACCACAGAACCAGTTAGGTTGGAAAAGGCTTCCAAGATCATTGAGTCAAACCTATGACCAAACACCACCATGTCAACCAGACCCTGGCACTGACTGCCATGTCCTGTCTTTCCTTAAACACCTCCCTTGGTATTATATATAGTATATGCATGCATACATATAAACATGTATTTTTATGCATGTATATATATATAAAACATTATCTTAAAATAAATGCATTTAAAAAGCAGAGGCTGGAAGTTCCTACAGTCTTAAAAACATGAACCTTGATGAAATTGCTCCAAATCTGCATTAGTGCAGGCAGGATGAGAAACAGGCATTAATCTATTATAACTTCAGCTCTGCTGGCATGACTTCACTCATTGTTCAGGGGGAATTCATAGGACACCATTAATCACAGGCACGTCCATCAAGAAAATTTGCTGCAATTGTGTTTGTATTAAGTCATTCACACACAAAAAACCAAAAAAAAAAACAAACAGTAGCACAAGCCAGCTCCTGCCTTACTGCCTAGGAAAAGAGAGAACTGTTTACACATTGTAATAGCAGGGTGTGGGGAGGTTCCACTGGTGGTGGAGCACTGTGACACATTTATTTATAAAGCCTAGTACTGAGGGAGTGAACTGAGAAGCTCGATGTGCATCCCAGACCTGGGTACTCTGGGCTGGTGTTGTCACTGCCTGGCCAGGGCAGTAACAGAGGTGTCAGCGAGTCCCAAGCCATGTGGTGTGATTTAGCTACTTTTGAAAATAGTATTTGCTAGTCAATAATATTGCACTATGTTCCAAACTGGCTGATTTTAATTGTTTTCCTCAAACTACATTCAGAACAAAATATTGTAACTTAGTGTAAAATACTTGCAGTTTAATGCCTTCCCTCTTACCTAGTGTTTGAAACAACCAGACCAGCCATGGACAATCCAAACCAATATAAGAAATATAATCCAAAGGCTTTGCATATTTATATTTTATCTGAAATGCCCAGAAAACCAATTGTATCAGTTAGATGAGATGAGAAGAGATAAATTTCTTTTTAAAGTTTCTGTTTCTGGTTGCACATAGGAACAATAATGTTTTAGTAAAGTTATGATTATTGCTAGCTACCGCCAGAATTTTTAGGTCCCACAGAATTATTCTAGACCCCAAAACAAGAGAATCTTGTGAAAAACACCAAAAAGAGATTTATCAATACCAAGCAAATATTCATCAAAATAGCAGATTAAATTATTAATAATAAAATGCAAGGTGACACAGACTTTACAAAGCAGCTTTTAACTTCCCATACTGGTGAGCATTCTGAATTTTGACTTCTTGGTCTAAGGTAAGATATTACAAATAATTATAAATTGAAACCAATCTACGTTTGTGGAGTGACAATAAAGCAGCAAGTAAATGTAAATGCATTCAGTGAAACAGAAATTGCAGTTGCATTTGCATAAACAGATGGGAATCTTATTTAGAATCTAGATACTTTATGCAAAAGGGACATGCATAACATAAAGGGAAATACAGAAACAAGTAAATAGTACTACTATGGAAATGCTGTTCTGTGAAGACAGTAAAAATGAACTCTGAAATGCTGGCATGCTGAAGTTAGTGACCACAGATATGTGATTTTATCCAGGGTGTGTTCACTGTTCTTGCTTCTGACTTCTAGCACGACCTTGGATTCAAAATAAGTAGTTCTATTTAAAAGTAATCAAATCCTTTTAAACCTGGGCTCTGGATCACTGTCATAAACAGCTCCTGCTCCTTTCCCCAGAACCCCAAGTGGCCCTCAGCTCACTAGATGGCAGCCCGACATCACAGCTGCCCAGAAACCCACACACTACTGATGGCAGCACAAAAACCATGTGTCACACCTTACCTGCACTAGAAATAGCTACTTATAAAATAAGTAATAATATGTATTATATTAGTAGTAGTATAATATAAGTAATAATATATTGCTTTGAACCGTTCAGTGAAGGTTATGTACCGGAAAAATGTAATATCGAGCTCAAGAGTTTTTCAGGAAAGGATCCCAGCAGGTGAAGCACTGGGTTGAAGGTACACTAGTCAAGCAAAAATGCATGAGGAAAGGGCTTCTCTTATTTAACGGGACTATATCTGGTGGGGGGGTTTCCTTTTTTTCTTTTTTTCCAACTGGGACTAGTGATAAGGAAATGAAACACAGGAGCAGCAGAAGGGAAGCAGTCCCTGTAATGTTCTTAGTCATGCTGAGCTCTCCACGTTTTGCAGATACAGAGGGGCTAAGCCTTACAGCTAGACTTAGGGGGTTATGGATTTTATATATGACATTCATACAAGAGAGTTTGAATTCGGATTCTTGAGGGACAGAAATGTTGACAGAATGGAAGGGCTTCACTCTTAATCCTTCTGAACATGTTGGTGTCAGTATCACCCTTGTGCCAGTCTTTTCCTCATCCCTTTCACATCCCCAGTGATTTGGTACATTTACTTTTGGCAAGTGGGAGCAAAAGGAAAGAAACACATATCACAGTATCAGGTGCACATTGCTTTTTGGAGTGGCCATATTTACCCGCTATAATCTGTTCAAAAGTAAGTTTTTTATATTGCTTTCAAAAATGTTCACTGTCTCGATACAGTAGTCACTGAAATTAACTGCACAGAAAGAAAAAAATAACATATTTCTAGATGAAATATTTTTAGCATAAGGATCAATAGAAGCTTATTGAATCTTTTGCCCTAAATGAAATAAAAGTAGTTAGGTAAATCTTACTTAAGCCCAAGCTTCTAAGCTGCCACGAATGATATTTTTGAAGTGGGTGAAGTCTTAAAAGCCCATACTTTTTGCCATCTCTTCTATTTTAACTCTTTTAGTCCTAGAAAATTTGTAAGATATTATAAGGCCTCATCTTTGGTATTTAATACCTGGGCAGAAATCGGACTTGGTAACCTAATGCCACAGAATACAGCAGGGGGCAAAAAAACACACTTTGAACATTGAATGGGGAACAGTCCTTTGGTGACTCTAAACAATGCTGGGTTGGATTTGGCTTTTGGCACAGGAGGTTTCTGCCCCTCTGTCTGCCAGACTGGGACAGGCTGAGCACACCAGACCCCACAGCTGGCACTGGCTACATCTAAAGGCAGCGTGGTGAGCCCAGGAAACCCTGGCCTGACCCAAAACAGTAACCTACTACATTCTCATCTACTTTATTGCTATAACTTAACACAAATTTACCTCACAAAGCTGCAAACACTTGGAAAAAATATTGCAGCACACAGGCAGAAAAATTTTGCTCCATCTTAAGACTTGCAACATCCTGTGTTTGCTAACTTTTGCTAATTCAGACCACATTTCAGCTATGTCCCACTAGCAAGACTGACTCAAAGCATATTGATGGTCAGGATCCAGAGGGGGCTAAGGAAACCTGGAGTGTTGTCTGTGTTCTGGCTTTCATGTCAAGCTACTTAACTTTCTGTCCATCTTGTTTTCTACAGGTCTCAGTTTCCCATTATACAATGACACTTTCCTTCTACACAAATTACTACAAACAAATAAAGATGCCTTACAGCACACACCCGAGCCTTGCTTGCCAGAAGGGGGTTAGCAGGACACGGTGTCCCAAAAATCTGGTGGAAGGAACCTCTGGAGGGCATCTGGGCCAAGCAGAGGCTCCACAACCTCACTAGGAGATGTGCTGCAGTGACGTGATACTTTCTAAATCCAAGCACTTCTCTTCATGCTCGATCTCAGCACCTCAAACTGCAGTTTATGACTGCTGTGTCTTGCTTTACCCTCTGGTGTTACTGAGAGGGTTTGGGTTTGATGATCTCTGCAACTCCCTCTCAGCTGAAGGCTGCTCTTAGCCCTGCCCTCAGCCTCCTCTCCAGCACAGTGAACAAGTTCAGCTCTTTCCCATGCTTCCTGTCCCATGCCCAAAGCTCCTCACTGCATCCTGCTGAACCCTCTCCTTCTCTAAGTCTGTTTAATCTGGCTTGCAGGTGGCAAAACTAAGCTTGTATTTCCCAGTGGTGCCTCACCAGGACCAGGAAGGGCAGGCTAAAAGAGTCCATCAATCTGTCTCCCTCCACATAACACAGCTGCTCTTCACCTTGTTTGCAGAGAACCACACGCTGTTGACTCGTGTTGCACTTGGCATCCAGTGTCACTCCCAGGGTTTCCAGCAGGCTCCTCAGCCAGCAGCTCCTGCTCCGTACCCATGTCCCTGGCACGGAGAGGGGCACTTACCCTGCTGGGCACCGCGGGGTTTCTGCTGGAATGATCTTCAGTTTCTCAAGTTCTCCTGCCCCAGAGCTCTGCCTTGCCTGCCAGCAGTGCCTCTGCCCAGCCCAGCTGCAGCACTGTGGGCATTGCTGACAGCACTGCTGTGTCACGGATGCAGACACTGAACAGCTCTGGATGGAGACACTGACAGCTCTGCCCTCGTATTGACCAGCGGCTCTGCTTTTTCAGCATCCTGACCAAGCCACTGACTGCTGCCCTTTGAGCTTGCCTGTTGAGCTAATTTTCAGCCCCAAAAGTTGTTCATTCACCCAGCACATGTGTCTTCACCTACCAAAGAGCACAGAGCACTGAGGTGTCCAGGGCATCTATAAATCACAGTGTATTACACCTTGTTACTCTGCTGTTGTCTACACACAGTTATTTCATATGGCAGACAGTCAGACTGGTCCTACATGTAAATCCATTCTGTTCCTGATGATTCTCTGGTCTCTCATATGCATGGAAATAGACTCCAAGAGGATATGTTCCAAAATGCTGCTAGCACCTGAGGTAAGCCTGAATGGTTTATGGCTCCCCCAAATCTCCTTCTTGCCCTTTCTTAAAAGTGAGCATAATATGAACCTTCTTCTAGTTCCCTGTGGCCTCTTCATCACCACAGGGGACAGGAGCCCACAGGGGCATCAGCCAGGTCTCTCAGCTGTCTTGAATGAATCCTCTCTAGACACATGGTTTTGAATACCTTTGAGATGATCCTACTGCCCCTCTGAGGGACGAAAGCCAAGAGTAAGTTGCTATGAACACACATGCATTCATACAAGCTTTATTTTTATTTTTTGTCTAGTTATTCAGGCCTTGATTTGAAAGTGGTTTGGGCTGATTTATATGCTTATGCTCCTTGGTTTCAGATTTAGAAAAGCGAGTCCATCTGAGATAAAATTTTCCCACTGATGCAATCTCAAATTATTCCAAATATTTTAATGCCATTAGGATCGCTCCAGATTAAAACAAAACAAAATAAAACCAAACCAAACAAAAAAGACCCAAACAGAACAAACCACAAAAAGAAAACCAGGCCCTTTGTCATGATTTGTGAAAGAAAATAACCATGACATAATGTAGAAAAGCAATGAATTATGAGCAAGTGGAAATTTTTTCACCATTGTTGGAACAAAAGTAATTGGGTTACAAAAGTTGTCTACACTGTATGCCATGCTCTCTTTTCCTGAAAATAAACTGGATCACCTCCTCCATACTCCCAGTGCCTGACTGCCCTTTCTTGGAGCCTCCTCATCACCTTTAGCACTGTGATCCCATGGAACTCTCCATGCTCCATCACATCTCAGCCCCTCTCACCTCTTAGATCCATCTTTATATTTTCTGTACATAAAATATACATCCCCATTTTGTTAGGTGGTGGAGAGGAGACAAATGTCATGGGTAATTTATACATCTTAGTGACTACACTGGATTGACTGGCCATGCAGCCTTAACCTCCTCATTGATGGCGTAAGTCTCCTTTCCTTTTCCTCTCTGAGATATTTATAGGGTTGGTCTTCTGTACCCAACTAGTGATATGTGAAAAACTCATAAGATTTTGAGACCTTTAAGATGTGTAACCACCTGGTAAATTTAGTTGAAACTGGTCAGCAAGTTAAAGAAGGTGCCAAGAAAGTGGAACAACAGGCAGATGGACAGTATAAACTCTCCTTGGGAAAACAGAGTAAAATTGAGGCTTTGTAATTTCAGTAATGTTTGTTATGATTTCAAGTTAATCATGTCTGTCCAGTCTTACCTCATGTATTTTAACAACTATAGCTATTAAAATCTATTCTTTAAGGCAATTCACAACAAATCAAATGCAGAACACTAGAGCAGTGAACAAAGGAAATTACAGAATCATCATAATGCTTTGTTTCCAGTGCCAAAATCCCAGCCATGATTATTTTATTTAAACCAACTTCTCTGAAACATTTTACCCAAGTGTTCCAATCAGTCATGAACTCATCCAATCTATCATTGTCTGTTGGATGTGCTGCCCATCCTGTCATGAGGGAAATAACATGGAAGACCTGAACTTTCCATCCTCACCAAGCATATTTTCCTGGGTACACTGATGATATTTTGACATCCTTCTGACCAAGTGTGTCACATCATTTGGCAAAAGCCCAACTGACACTTGATGGTGTATTTGGTGTCATACTGCCCACACTGTGGGCTGCTGGCCTGGGAAAAAGGGAGCTGGGGACTTCAGCAGCTCTGGGGATCCTGCAGCTCAGTGAGGTGGCAGCCTCCCAGCACAGGGCAGGGCAGATGCCAGGCCCCTCTGCTGTGGCACAGCGACTGGAATGGACAGTGCTATCCCAGGTGTCGGAAACTGGACTCATCCAAGAGCAGTGCCAGTGGCAGCAGGAGCTGAAGGCAGGCATTGTCCTCAAACACAGGGCAAATCCAGACACAGGAACTCTGGCCACTGAGACCTGAATCAGATTCTCAAGTCACTGTGATCACAGAACAGGGGAATTCAAACAATGGCCAAATTGGCTACAAACAGGCCACAGATTGTCAAAACCTGTAATGTCTTCCCCAGATGTATTATTCCTTTGAGGTGGGTGAAAAATACAGCCTCACAAAGCAAGAGTCATGGGATTGCTTGTGGATCTGACCCTGCTGATCAGATCTCAGCAGCAGGAAAGGTCAGGGATCTCCCAGCATGGAAGTGTTCTCAGAAATGGTGCCAGCTGCCCATGCTGCCTGGCTTGTACTGACCTCTGTGACAGAGAGATCCCAGCCACACCTCTGGGCACATCAGGCTCCGTCCCCAGAGCTGCCTCTGCTGAGACAGAAGCAGAGGTTCCATGGGTTCTGTAGTGCCTGTGCAAATAAAGAGTCAAGACATGTCTATATATGTATCTTCATCAATGGGTATGGAACATAATGTATCTATTTAATTTGATGAAGGAAAGAAAGACACATAGTATTGCTAAAAGTACATATATGACACATAATCTCACCCATATACTCAGCCACTTGCCCAGAAAAACAACGACATGAGTGTGAGGTCAAAGCTTCCAAACATGAATTTGCATTCCCAAACCAATTGTGTGCAGATGCTGAAAGAGCAGGAATGTGGCCCTCCAGTCTACCAAAAACTCAAACTGTTGAGTCCTTGAAACACCCAAATTACTTGTGTAAGGATTCACAGGACCAAGATGGCAAAACAAAGCCACAGAGTCCCAGTGCTGAAGGGCCTGGAACAATAATAAGGACAGGGATAGTCACACATCCAAGAATCAGATAAGGATGCTATGATTTAAGACAGGCATTATAGGATAAAACAGGAAAACCCCATGCCCCAAACTCAGCCATAGCCTCTATACCCACTTCAGGACAGGTGATGATTTTTATTCTGTCCTTGAGCAGAAATTGTAGGTTTTCTTTGAAATAATCATTGAACTGGCTGCCGCAGCTTCAGGAAACAAAAAGGCACAGTCTAAGCAATAGCAGAGAAAATGCAGATCTTAGACATTTCTGAATATATTATGGTATTTCCTGTGTATTATGATATTTCAGAGCAAGCTCTGAAAATCTTAAGGTTTTTTTAAAAAGAAACTGGCAAATCTTGAATGGCTAAAGGGGTATTCTGCTGCAGAAATTGCAACAGGAAAGGGATGGGTGGACCTCAGTTTTAGAAAGAAGGATCCAAAAGCTGGGGGATCTCCACAGAGCAAGGTTTCCTCACAGTCCATCTCACCAGGTCCCTAAGTGAAGGATGGAGTTGGAATCCTTTCCAATAAGGGTCACAGTGAAAATTGCACACCTATGCACTGGGTTTCAAATAATGCAGAAAACTGGATTTGAGGCCTGCCATTTGATCTGACATTTTAATGCCTCTGTTTTGAGACACTGACAAACAGAGTAAAGCCAGAACATTCAAAAGTAAACAGCACTGCCAGGAACACGTGTCATTGTCTTTTTCTAATGTTCTCACTGAGCTGAAGAGATTGCTTAACTTCTTACTCTTTAATGGGATTCATATAACTGGAAGATTATTGCAAACTATAAGGGCTGTGCCACGTGGCAGGGGTAATTCTGTTCTTGGCACTCTTTGCTCAGCTTTTGTTCATGTTATTGCTATTTAGCAGTCGTGTTTCAGGCTGTCTCAGCTCCACTGCAGCCAAATATCTCTGATGATAGTGGAATAGCATCTGAGTGTAGCAAGATATTGTCTGTCATAACCATCAGCTTTTCAAAAACATCATCTCTCCATCGGAAATCTTAGAGGAAGGAAAGGAAAGGAAACCTCCTCAGCAATTGAGATTTGTGTGGCCCAGATGTGCGCAGCCCTGGATCGGTGGGAGCTGGGTGTCCCTTGTTGTTCCAGTGCCCAGCCTGGCACTCGGGGTGGCACAGGGGGCTCAGCCACCTCCCTGCTCTGCACCAGGAGCCCCCAGGAGCCAGGGGAACCTGCGGCACAGCCCCAAGGTAGAGCACAACCGCAGCAGCCAGGGCAGGCAGGACTGCTGGGTCACCTGCACCAGGGTCCCAAAGAAAAGGGGAGCAGGGGGAGCAGGGGGAGCAGGGGGAGCAGGGGGAGCAGGGCTGGAAGCAGGGCTGGGGCTGCTGCTGCAGCCACTGGGCAAAGGCTGGGCACGGTCTGCAGGGGAGCGCCAGGGAAGAGAAAGGTGCAAAGGAAGCCTGGGCTGACACTCCTTTGGAAGCAATGATGCAGAAAAGCAGGCAAATGTGGGGTAAAAAGTTCAGCATTCAGCCCTGCAGGTGCAGACGGAGCTGTCATGAAGCCCATGCAGCAAAGGGGAGGTGATGGCAGAGGGGAGGTGACAGCAAAGGGCAGGTGACAGCAAAGGGATCAGCCTTACCTTTGAATTCCCCAAAAGAGTTCCTCTGTAGCAGCCTGACGCTCGCAGGACCTGTTAATGCCAGGCAAAACTGTGCCTCTCTTCAGAGCTTCCTGGTAACTTTTCTTTGCCTTCTGTTCAACATCTCATGGAGCTTTTTTTTGTTTCAGAGGGAAGTATGTCTTTCATAAATGCAAATTCCTGAGCTGACATGCAGTCACACCTACCTACTACACATGCAGTAACTCACCACAGCCTTAAAATCCTGGGGTTCTTCTGCTTTTATTTTAAGATTCAGAAAACATCTTCTTTGTCTTTAAGTTTTGCAGACATTAATCATGTCAAGAATCCCACTGATTGCTGGCTGTATATATTTCTAAACTAAAACTATTCGATTTTTACATAATACCAGGTCACCATGACCTGCTGCGGGTGTTTTAATTGTGGGAACTGTTGACGCTAATACTTGTGATTGAAGTCTGAATAAAGAAGAAACTCTACCACTAATCCAGCAAGCAGTGCACCCGATGGGCGTGGAGGTATTTCCATCCCTGAAGCAGCTGCAGTTGAAGTGCCTTCCCCAGCAGCTGTTTGCTGCAGCTGTGCTAGGCACAAGCAGAGACATCCCTGTGCTGCACCGAGCTCCCATCTCACCTGCCTTTGGCTCCATCAAGGCAAACAGAGCTCTGAGCATATCCTGATATTAGCAAAGGGGATTATTCCTGACAGTAATCACTTAACAGTGATGTTAAATAATCACTGTTTACTTTTGCGTCCTTTCTTGGGCTCTGGTATGTTCAATCCCTGCAAACACCTGATAAATCTATTGAAGTACATGTAACCTAATGAATCCTCATATAAACTTTTCTTCAGGCTTCTTGGTCTTAAATCATGTCTCTTTACTGGACGAGCAGCCAGGATTACTTGATTCTTTCAAAGAATTTTAAATATAGGTCCGTGCACAGTTTTGGGTCACTTCAATATAGTGAGTATTTTGCTGAGAGGAAACACTGACCAGCTTTCTGCTCCAAGTTTGCACACAGAAATGTTTTACGACAGTACATTGACCTGATTTTCAGCTATATAAAAAATGCAAATCTCTGATATGCTTTTGGTAAATATTTCTGCCATGCAAGTTGCAATGAAAACATGAACAGGTGCTGTATGCATGCAAACACAAGCATCTGCAAAGTAAATATTTCCTTTTTAAAATACAATTTACTAGACTAGTTAGAGGTTTCTTTTTCTCTTTTGAAAAATAAATCAAATTTCTACCAGAAGGGTGAGAAAATTTAACATTTCTCAAAGTTATATCAAAGGAGTCATGAGCAGTGTACACATGTTCCAGTGAAAACACTCCAGAGATTTCTTGTCATCCTATTCTTTTTTACAGCAGCATACAGAGTTTGGGGTACTTCTTTAAACATTTCTGTAAGAAGCAAAATATTTCCTCCTGAGACATGCAACATGGATGTTATAATGTTTGTCAGCAGTCATGCTTAAATATTTAAGGAAAGGAAAAAGAGCCCAAAGAGTTCAAATGGGGTAGAATAATTTCTTACCTGCTTTGAACCTGAGGAGCTGCCAAATAGACAGTGCCCAAAGGGCCACAGTCACTACACAACAGGTGACTGCAACCAAAATTCTGTCCCAGTGGGGTGAAGGCATGTTGTAATGCAGGCTGTCTGCAATGCGATAAAATGGTTATTATGCAATCATATTCTTGCCATGAACCATTAACTACTTGACTAAGGTTAAAACTTTAACCTTTTCTGTTCTAAAAAGAGAGTTTTGGCACCTATGTGTTTATTACTAGCTCTGGTCCTCAGTATGGATCTGCACATACCCTGGGGGAGGTGCTGCTGCCTGGCACAGGATAAAAGTCAGCGCAGACAAAGTGAAGAAGAAAATAGAGTTATTTTAAGAATGAGCTGGAATAAACACATCTTTTTTTGTTATTAGCATTTAGTGAATTAATTCCACTGTGTAAGTAGAGACAGTACTTTGTTTTACATGGTGTTTTTTGCTAGTGAGGAAGGGAGATTTGTTTGGCTTTTTTAATTACCAAAGCAATTCCACCTCTCTTTAAAAAACAGGACTTAACAAGCTTATGTGACGTGCAGAGGAGGTACAGAAATGCAGTCAAAAAAAAGGGTTCTTCTGGTCTCTTGGGATGTGGCTCAATGGTCTAGCCATGAGATACTACTGATACTGCTACTGCTGATACTGCTACTACTGATACTGCTACTACTCCAGACTACAATTCCTTGAACACCTTACAGATTGTTATGATGTCTTTTCCTCTTATGAAGGAATTCACACAGCTCGAGTGGCCCAGGGTGCATCCAGTGCCTGGGGATCCCCTGGGCTTGGAAGTGTTGGGGGTTGGCCAGGCATGAACAGCAGGATGCTCAGCTGGACAGAAACATCTCCTCCTCATCCTGCTCACACAGAATGCTTTGGAGCCTTGAAGTGTAAATTACTTTACAGCCTCCTGCCATAAGCAGTTAAATGTTTGCTTTTCTTCTGTTTAAAGGGATAGGAATGTAAAACTGAATCTGAGACACGGGAAGATGCTGATTACTGAGCAGAAGTCCTACAGACAAAACAGAACCAAGTGTACTTTGGTCTTTAAGGTGGGGAAACTGAGGCCCAGAACATTCAGTGACATTAAGCTCCATCCAGCTTTGCTAAACTCAGTCTGAGGTTTGTGGTATGTTGAAAGCATACCCAGCTACTGAATCACAGGTCTGAGTCCTTTGCTAGTAGAAATGCTGCTATATGCTTGCAGGAATTTTTAAATTACAAAATAGGAGAGAAACCATAATTCATTATCATTGTTACTTACACTGCCCTTCCTATTCAACAGAAAAAGCATCCCTGCTTCTTTCCTTTACATGGCTAACAACATCATGGATATCTTTGGCTAGAATGTTGAGTTTAGATATATGAAATACTAGGAGTCCAAACCTTTGGGTTGCAAGCCCAGCTTTGCAAATGGAAGACAGTTTGTCAGCTGGGAAGTTGCAGTAGGATTTTGAGCAAAACTGATTGTGAATTTCTTACTTCACATGAACACATAAATACATATCTCAAAAAAAAAAATACATACCTCAAAACCAACACAAATGAATGAACACCTCTTAAAAGATGGCATTATTTTATTTAGGAAAATATTAAACCATGTTTATATTATAGGATAATCAAACTGAATGGGAACCTTAACACTTGAAAATTTGTATCTGTGATGCAGCTGCAGGAGTTAAAATCACTCTTGAGTGACTGGATATGTTTCTTCTGCTTTCCTCCATTTCTTTTAAGCCTTAATTAGAGCCAGATGTTTCTTATTTCCTTTCTTTTTTTGTTTTCAAGTGTGCACAAAGCATGGTGCCAGCAGTAAACACCATAGTTGACTTTTTTTAATGTGTCAACTGCATCTGAGTCAGAGTCACAAACCAGTAAAATTCCAGCAAAGCAGTGCAAGCTTTCAGTCCTACTGTCATGCCCACTGGAAGATTGGGATTGCTGTTTCCTGTGGCACAGGAGCCATAAAAATCCCACCATGTGTCTGAGAGCCGTGCCCCGGTAAATCACCCAGAGGCAGGAGCCTGGAATGCTGCACACATGGACACAGCCGCCCTCCCCTGCTCTGCAGAGTGCTGGAGTGAGTTCTCCTTGTTTAATTGCTACTCAGCAGTGTGGACCTGCAGCCTGATTTCCACTTCTGCCTTCTGTGGCTCGGAACCACAGCATACAGGAGCAGCATTTCTGCTCCAGTTTCATGCCTTTATTGTACCCTCACCTTGACCTCTCAGCTGGCATCTCTAGCAGAGTGTTTTGTCAGTAAATGGCAGAAGTCTAGAGGTGAGAGCTTCCCTTTCTAAACTAAAGTGCTTAATATTGCTGTAATATTTATAATTATGGTTTTCATCTACTTTTCTAAACATATTTTCATTCTAAGAAGCATATCAAATCTAGAGATCCAGTTACCTAGCAGAGAGATAGAAATTAGTGTTCAAAAAAAAGTCATCTGAGGACAAGTTATTCCTTATTTGACAAATATTTTGAGCAAGCACATATTGTACCTAGAATAGATTTTAAGGACAAATTTTCCGGCAGTTTTCCAGTTGTCTTTCTCCCTTTTAACAGATGTGCTCTTTGTTACTTAGTCCTTGGGAGTCAGGCTCCCATCCACTACTGCACATGCTGAAGGTCTTTTTGGATAAAAAACTGTTCTGTTTTCTTCCACCAACCTCTGTACCAGCAACCCCCACCCCAGCTGCTGTTTGGAGGAAGTGAATTATTTTGGGGAAGAGTACCTGATTAAGGCACCTGATCCACTGAAGTTTTTTAGTGCCTAAGTTTTAAGGATGAGTGAACCTGGAGGATCCACATTCCTTGCTGTCATATTTGCCCTTCGTTCATGCTGTGTTTAGTTACAAGGGAAAAATAATTTAAATAATATATTTAAATTATTTAAATAGAACAAACATCACAGTTTCTAATGACAAGGTAGTACTGACCTTTCTTGAATTAAAGTGTGACTTGTTCAGATGTCTGGATGTGTTATAAGAGTAACCTGTTTATCCCACCTCAACCTGTCCCATAAATGGTTATATTTTTTCCCCTGAAAACATGACAGACATCTTACATGAATAAATCAATTTTATTTAAATAAAATTACAGGTGTATTTTGTCCAGTAAAAACTAACATATAGTTTTTCAAAGGCACCAGTATTTTAAAATAATTTAAATTTTCTTGAGAGCAGCTTCCTTTTTCTGAGTGGTGTTTGTAAACTTGTTGGACTTCCCTCATTCAACTCAGGCAATACCTGCTGCTTGTGAAATGATGAAGGTATACCTTTTTCATTGCAATGGGTGCCCTACTGTTCCTGGGCATCTCTTTTGGACACAGGAGAAGGTGTCAGGTGCTCCACTAGCAAAAGCCCACTCTGAAATGGGGTGTTCCTTGCCTTTGTCCACTTGTCAGGCACAAAGCCCCGCAATGACACTCCGTTTGCATGCACTGTAAGTATTCAAATTAAATGTTAAAAACTACTGTTTCTTTGAGACTTCAGGATCTGTTTTTCCTTGCATTTCTCCAAGCTGGATAATGCAATGCCACCTTTTCTAACGTGAAGAGAGAGCCTTGTGCACAAAGCCTGCCCTGCTTTGTGTCATAGACTGCAGCAGATCCAGTTTGGGCTTCTTTGGAGGTGCCTGCTGAGCGTGGCTGCACTGAAACCAGCAGCTGTGTGCTGGGCTTATCCTCTCATCACTTACAGCAGATTCAAGCAGGGGCACAGGGGGATGTGCAGGTGACCCCTCTCAGCAGGCCAAATCCTGCTCAGATTTTCACCAAGACCCAGCTCTACAGCTGGACCAGGACAGAGCCAGAGCCCCCAGCTCCTCCCCACGGGAGGAACGGTGTCAGCAGCCCCTCTCTGGCCAGTGAGTCCAAGTACTGTCACTTTCTGCTTCTGTAAAAGCAGGAGATTGCTTTCAAAAGGAGATTTTGCTAAGCACCTTCCATATGCACAGCTCACCCATGTGGCTCACTTCATAAATTGATTTTGGCTTATTGTGACAGACTTTTGGAATAATCCCCAAGTTCTCTTTGATTCACAACCATCATCTTCTCTGCCCAGAACTACAGAAGCTTTGTAGCTCAACCATTCTAACAGGAAAAAGGATCTGCCTTTAAAAGAAATCCCCACAATTTAGAGACAGCAGTGATGTGGTGCAATGAAGGTAAGATCATAACAGGGATAACATTTGGCAAACGTATCTCTGCTGCAATTAACAGGCAAGCTCCTCAGGGAAGCCATGGATCTTCCTTCTCCAGTAAATCTGATTCTAATGGAACCACAGTAATCAAACTCAACTCTTAGATTTGCAGAGTGGAGTAAATAGAAATATTTCAGAGTTTATAGTAAGACTACTGTAAAGCTGAGACACAAAGCTACAAATATACCATACCAATACCTATCTTACAAGAATATCCCGAGACAGGCTTTTCTAAAGTTTGCCAAAATATCCAAGAGCCTTCAGAGAAAGACATTGACAAAGGGCCAACAATAGCTAAGGAAAGCAGTGATCTTTGGCTAGCAATGTGCAATTTCCTCCTTGACATTTGTAAATGTAGAAATGTATGTGAGCCAACTACTCTTGCTTTCCAAAGAAGATTCATCTGGATAATCTGACACCTGGTTACAGGTCTTACTTCACAATACTTGGCAAACGTCTAAAATAATTTGTAAAATTGTCAACTGAAGTCTTCTAAGAAGACATACAAAAGCTCAGGCAGTTTATTGTGCTTTTCATCTTGCTTAGGTTATCTCTTTAGTTTAGAGATACAGCACCCTAATATTTGCATGGTATTAAATGTATTTATCAAGAAAAGCACTGAAGAAATTTGCATTGTTCCTGCCTGTGAGAAGCAAAGTAGTTTCTAATGATCTCCTTCAGAATAAACAACACCACTGACTTTGAAAAGGCACTGACAGACTAAAATACAGCATTAACTGAACTGCATTTGCAGCTAAGAAAGGGGAGATAAAAGGGGAGATAAAAGGTAGATCTTAAAAGTGAAATAAATATTTATGTTGCATTGAAGGTAAAGTAGTTTTAGAAAAAACCTGTAAGGATTTTTTGGGTCTTGGGATCCCTTTGAGGTACAAACTATTTTATTAACTAGTTTTTTTTAAGCAATCAGTTTGCTGCCATTGGCCATGAGCACTATGCTTTTCACTAGGTCAGTTTGCATGGAGAAAATAAATGCGGTGTTATTAATTAAAAGCGGTGTTATTTTTTAATTCCCTCCCTGGTGTTGGTAGCTGGGTGTGGAGCTACCAAGAAGGAAAAATCTGCCCTCCCACAGCTCACTGTGCAGCACTGTGCAGGCTGCCTGGTGACTGAAGGAGTGATACAGGAAAGGGATGAAAACACCTCATCCTGCCCACAGAGCAGAATTACCCACTCCTGCCTCAGGTGTCTGCTCTGAATCCTGCAGAAAACCACCAAATTCTACCCAAGGAAAGGAAACAGCTTTGCAGTTAGGTGCTGCCTGACTGGCCACCCCTCAGCCTCTCTGGAAAAGAAATGGTTCCAGGCATCAGGAGGAGGCAGAGTCACTCCCACTGCCTTGAAAAGCCCAAGGACAGCAGAGAGACGAGACTGCCTCGGCACAAGCACGAACAGCCACTCCGGCTTTGGAGCACCACACACACCTTTACTACTGCCTTTTCTGCAGTGAACCACTCAGTGGGCTCACAGGGAGAAGTTTTTCTGTTTAACATAAACCACAAAGTTGTTACACAAGACAGCTGCAAGACTGTGGTTTCTTTATCTTGTTCTGCTGTTATCCAGGTCTGCACACTCATTTATCCACAGGCACTTGCAGGACAACCAACACACATATTTAGACACCCTGATTAAGGAAACTTCATGTCCAGCAGTGGCTGGAAAATGTTTTGCTGAGCTTTTAATAAGGCAAACATAAAGACTTCATTGTACCACCTCATCCATGACAAGTCTGTCTAATACTAGTCTGATTTTCTGTGGAGCATGTGATAAATAAGAAACTAGTGCAACAACCACGAACCAATATCAAGCTTACCCTTCACAAAAAAAAAAAAAAATCTGTGTAGATGTAGACATCACAGAGGATTGATATTTGCAAAGCAGGTCATAATAAAAAATGAATAAGATGGCAAAAAATGTAGAAATGAGGTATCAATTAGCCTAATGGTTGGAGTGGGCAAACTGGTCGAGCCATACTCATTCTAAATTTCTTCTTCTGACTCGTGATCTCGTTCAGATGTTTTCAGTAAACCCATTTCCATGGGCTGGGACTGCTTAACCTTCGAACGGACCGCCCTGGAAACAGCAACAACAAAGCTGTCAGTGGTAACTCAAAGGTTCATCTGACCATTTTTTGCATGATAAAATCCTGTTTAACTCTTGTGTTAACTCATCAGACAGTTAGGATGACTCTGTGGTTAGGAGGTGCTGCCTTTACGGGTCCATCCTGACTGTACAGCCTGTGTGCACTTGTTCTATGGACACATCCCAGAGCATTTCAAACAAGGCTCAGTGAACCCTCCAGAAGGTTCAGTGTGGTGCAGGCACTGTGCTCACTTGGGAAGGGACCATAAAGCTGTGAGAAAAAGAGAGGCTGGCCAAACCACCCCCGAGGGGAGCTCTGCTCCTCTGTGGCCTCACCCGATGCTGCAGCAGCCGCTGGTCCCAGCCTCAGAGGGACATGACATGACACTGCTGCCACTGCCTCAAGAGCTGCCCCTCTATACAGCAAAGCAGCCACCCAGCCTTGAGTGCTGCTGCCTTTCAGACTGAGGTGCAAAAAGGACTGGCACCTCAGTGCAAATCAAGGCTGGAAGAACTATGTATTTAACATGATTAAATAGGGCTATTAGGATGGTAGGGATAAAGCAAGGGGTGAGAAGCATGTTTAGGATACTGCAGGAAAAGGCTTGGTAAGGTCCCGTGGACAGGAGGTGATCACATTCTGTGGTCTGATGGCAGAGGCATTTTTACAGCCAAATTAACACTGAAGTTGGAATTTCGTCAGAATTAGCACTGGGCAGGGGGGGAAAGGGTTGACTTTAGACATTAGGGAGTGAAAAAGAAATCAGGTTTGATGACAGGAAATTTCTAGCAAGGAGTTCTGTGTAATAATCTTCACAGTAAAGTCATGAAGCCTGCTCTCTGAGCCACTTAAAATTAGCAGAAATGAGCAGTGGGTGACGAGATTCTGCAGGTAAAAAAATCTCCTACTTCTGACTTTATATGCACTTACAAATGTGGAAACTATTGGCACTCATTTTATGTCAGAAGTATTATGCTGTGCTATCAGAGCTGCATTTATGGATGTGTTTTTCCCTTTTCTACTGAAGCAATGTCATGTGCTTTTCATTGATTACTAATAACTATTTTTATTTTACCTTGCAAGACAACTACTTACTTCATAGAAACATTTGTCAGTGAAACTTTTCTAAAATAAACCTCCCACTAGAATACACAGACAAGTCACCAAGTTTTAGTGCTTCAAGTAACTTACCAGCTGACAATTGTGTAATTCACTGCAAGTATAAGAAAAGCAAAAGCATAATGCCAGCAATAGCACATGGTCAGGAACATCATGTTAGTGTGATCTGTTTGATTCCACTCTGGGCTTCCATTTGGAGGATAAAGCACAAAGCCAATCTGTAGTAAAAGAAAAGAGGTTTAGTACATGTCATTTGGTGAGCATCCTGTGCCATATCCTGTTTCATGCTACCCATCACAAGGCAGACATTTAATTTTCTTATGGTGTTGCTTATTTCTGTGTTTACTATTAAAACAATTTTGCAGTCAGTCTCAGGTGTGATGGATCACTTCAAACAGCTCTGTGCAGAAATGCCTTTGAAGATAAAGTGCCAGCCCCAGAGAGCCATTGCTCTTGCCCGGAAAATTAAGGAGCCTGCCCAACAGCCCAGCCCTGCAACAATCACAATTATGCACTGTAAGGAGAGGGGCTGGTGCTCAGCCCTGTGTGCTCTGAACTGAAATCACTCAGGGATCAGAAAACCTGCCTGCCCATTGCCACTGCCTCCCTTCTTCCCAGCAGGGTCTGGGCACGGAGTACGTGTCTGGGGAGATGAATAATCAATGAACAAATAAAGGGGAGCCACAATTCTATTTCTTCTGGGCCATCCAGGGGAAAGGCCAGAAATGGCATAAAAATGGAGCTTCCTCATGCAAGACTGTAAGTTCATATGAAATACATAGCTGATTTGTTTATTCAGAGCTGGGAAAGATCAAATTCATATTTGTGCATATAATGGGAAAATGTTTAATTCTGTGGCTACGCAGGGTTTGCATGACAAACACCAGCCCTCAGCTTTGTACTGCCTAATACTATTCAGAGTCATCACTCAGCAGTTCAGCTGAGAATTTAGAAACTGGGAAGAAGAGAGGAAGAAGGAGGGGAGAGAATTTTGCATTTCCATGCAGAGAATTCAATGAATGAAGGTGTTGATGATGCAGAAAGAAAGTCCCTTTACCTTTTACAAATTCCTGTGCTGCAGCCAGTGTGTGGTTTTCAGTCACACAGATGGTTGAAGTCTGATGTGAGTGTGAAAAAAGCCACACTTAATTTTTTTCTATTTTTAGTACTTTAAATTTTACTTTGAAACAATCCCCACATTGTGTCTAGAGCTAAAGAAATAATCTGTTCTAAAATTCTACTAGGCAGAAAACCATTAATAAATGGTTGCATCTATTCCTCCTATGTAAAGCTTCTTAAATCACCGGCTAGAAGTTTGCAGACAAGAAAATAAAACAAGAAAATAAACCAGCAAGTGCTGCAGCATCACATTCTTGAGTTCACTTATAGAAAAATACAGCCAGTTCTGAGGTCTGTCTTCATGCCAGAGCAAGCATTTAAATATTTGATTTGGTGCTGAGTGTCCAGTTCTCCTAAGAAACAGCAAACATTTTTATTCATGGTGCCTGGCCAGCATAGAAAAAAGGGAAGCCAGTCTAGACATGCCGGAAAGAAAAATCATTGGAGTGACCTCAATTCCCCACTATAAGATGAAACATCAGCACCAGTGCTCCTATTTCTGCTACAAACTCCCAGCAGCTCCTGAAATCTCTCTCTTGTTCTGACAGCAGAGAAGAGTTGCTGCCAAATATCAGTTACTGGATAGGCTCACAAGTAAGTGAGGGCATGCAAGCTACCTTTGAGGGGTCCTTTCAGGAGCCACACCCCTGAAATATCAAAGTTTTGGCTGTTCTTTTTTCTGCTCAGCTCCCAGAGCACTAGAAAAGCAGGAGGTTTACATCACCCTGTCTCCTAAGGAGAATCTGTAACTTCAGCACCTTTTGAACCTGGCAATGTCCGTGAGGCTTTGCCTCATCTGCCCAGTGCTAAACTGGGTGTTCACTCACTGCTCCAGCAGCTGACAGGGGAGACTCTCTTTGTAAAGAACAACAGACATGGCCATGCTCTAAAATCACTGCCACTTGGCTGGCAAAATTGGAACAGGATGTTACAGCAATCAGAGTGCTCTGTGACATGGAGAGTTCAAGAAAAACACTTCAGCTCCTTTATTGATTCAAATAAAAGGCACTTGCAGTAAAACAGTTGCTGCTTCTTCTTCTGTAAAATGGCTATGAGAAATATTTTTATCTCTTAAAAGGAATATTTTTTCTGTATCTCTTTAAAGGAATTTATTTTCTGTAAGTCTTTTGAGGTCTGTGTTTAAAAGGCATACATATAACCTGTGAAATATCTGGAATAGGTTAAATGAGTAATTTTGTTGAGGAAGAAATTACAAAGGCAGAAATGTGACCTACCTGCCAGAACCAGCTGCCTTGTAATATGCAGAGGCTTGTACGGAGCATCTCTAGCACAATACTGCCACGGAAAAAAACTTCCAAAAATATGCAGGCAGCAGCTCCAAAGATAGCAAAGAGCAGTAACTGATGAACATGAACATCCAGCATAGCTCTCCCATGAAGGTGGTAGCAGAAGAGAAAACCTGGAATAAATTTTGATCAGTTTCAGATCATTTCTTCCCTTGTAATTCCCCTGCATCTGCTTTCAGAAAACATTTCTGGGATTTCTCTTTATGCCAGTATCACCTCACTCATGCTGGCCTTAGCTAACCAGCTGTGTACCGTGTCAGTGCCTACATCAAACACATATCTGAGCTACTGAGCACTTGCCCAAAACAGGCTTTTGCTGCTATTTCCATAACATTTGCTGTCTGAGCAGGCAGGAAAGCTAAGATCCACTCTGCAATGTGGGATCATGACCTGGGCAGTGTAAGGAGGGTCAAGACTGATCTTTTTGTGATCTCTTTGAAGTGTCTCAGGGAGTGAAAGGCCCAGCCCCCAGAGGGTCACTGTGTAAGGCTGATTTGAGATTCCCATCCACAGGATTCCTGCACACCCCTGCAGGGAGAGGCAAACTGACCTTCAATGAAGACTGCTAAGGAGAGCATCATCCTGTCCATGGCCGCTGGCAGCGCGTTGGTCCCGTGAGCCACGATGTCCACCAGCCCCGAAATGCCGTAGAACAGGTACATGGTGGCGTGCTGCCAGTTCATCAGGTGGTCCCAGCGCTCCTTCTCGTAGTTGTACAGCTTCAGATGAGGCCCGTCAGGAACAAACTGCTCAGCCACCATCCCTGGGCATGAAAGAAGAAGAAAAACTCTTTGTTCTGGTACTTAAGGTATAAACTGATGACAAATCTTTACACAAACAGTAGAGGCAGCAATACATCCCAGGCAGCATAATGCCAATAAGCTTGAGGTTTTAGCATCATGTAATCTGGAGAGTGGAGAGCCAGGGGAAATCAGGCTTCAGCTCCACTCCTGGTGGAACTATTTGCATCTTGCAGTTTCCAGCAGTGAAAATGAAAACAGCCACTCTGTGCTGCTTTTGCTTCTTTTAGACAATTACTATCGTGGTAGTCCTCTGACCACATTTTTCAGCTGCCTTTTCCAATGGTTCAAACATGAGCATAACACACACTAAAGTCTCCAAAAGAAAGATCTACCATTTCAGTGCCCTGCCACATGCAGGATGACAGAGTTCAGACTCATAATTCAAAGGGGATTTTTCCTCTAAAGCCATAAAAGGAAACCACTCCACCATGCAGAGCTATTAAAAGTCCCATGAGAATGTACATGGAGTTAGTATTTGAATCACTGCTTCACTCTCTCCCTTACCTTGGCCTCTCAGTGTCTTGCTTACTAGCTGAGGTACTCCAGCAAGGGAAAACTGCTTTTAAACTCTTTATATGATCAATGAAGTTTGGGGAGAGCTTAAAAGTGGTTCTACTTTTAAATCATTAAAACTGATTATATTGTTTATAAAGCATAGGCCAGCATCCTGCTGTATAAGTACATATGCTGTACTGCAAATGCAGTGTTGTTCCACCTTTATTTCCAGTTTTCCTAACATGGAAACAGCAGACTTTACTCCTGTTGCCTTTACTGTCTTAGCCAAGTGGTTTTTCCATTCTTTCAATTTGAATCAGAATTTACATATGTTAAAATAATAGCTTGTGTTTTCAAAGTTAATATAAAACCAGTAGATTGATGTTTTACCTGCCAAACTACCTCTAGATACAGACTGGGAGATTTGTAAGAAAGATGTCCACAGTCACACCTCAAAATGAATGCTATTATTTAGATTTTTATCATTTTTTTTAATGATTAAACTGTAGACACAACATCCCTTTGGTGCTGATGTATCTTAACAGTGAGGAAGGAAAAGCAAGAACAAGACTTTGTCACAGCCTGCACCTTGATTAGAAATGAGTCAACTCTGGGCATCTAAAGAAGAGCAGACAAATAGAACATAGAAGTGCAAAATGCTTAAAATTTAGAGATTTTTCAACTTGAGCCACAGGAGCTGAGCTCCTCAGATCCCCTGTTGTTTAGTTTATTTACCTTCTAAAGCTAAATCGCTACCACACAGCCTGCCAAGAAGCAAACAAGAGCTAAACACTTCCAGTCAGCTACACAGTTCCCAAAACCATCCCAGTGGGTTTTTACCCAGGCCTGGACACAGCAGAAGGACAAACAGCTCCCCCACACCCCAAAAACAGTCCTGCAGCCATAAGATCTGGAGTTCAGTCTCTTTGTGTGAATATTTTCTCTTTTGACTGAGATTAATAAAAATTCATCTGCATCACTTACATATTTTACCGATAAATCAGTGGAGGCTTCCAACATGTGAGATGGTTGAATTCAAACTAGAAAAGCAACACCTCCACAGTCGGGTGCTCCCAGTGTGCACGTGAGCCCCTTGCCCCAGTTCCTTCTCTCTGTCCCTGGGCAGTGGCAGTGCATGGACACTGAGACTGGGCAGGAGCGGGCAGGAGAGCCCACGGAAGCTCCAGGAGAGCACCATGGATGGAAACCCTGCCATGGCCACAGCTGTGCAATTAACAGCAGCAGCCCCACCGCTTCTCGGTGGTTCAAGGAGATCCATTTTATCAGAGAACAAAATTTAAAGCAAGAAGTGTTGGAAGGAGCAGCCTGCCCTTCGCCCACCGCACTTACCGATGAGGGCAAAGACAGCTTTGATGATGCCCTCCACAAACTCCAGGCGCTGGAAGCCTGCCCTGGAGCCGAGGTAGCAAGCGTTCTTGTTTTTGCGACAGGCGTACTTCAGTGGGTACTTCACCGACCACCACAAGCCAAAGAGAAGGAAAAAGCTCCCAGGGAGGGCGTGCCCTTTGAAATTGCCCATGGCTTTCTGCTAGGCAATACCTGGGGGAGAAGCAAACAGAGACCCATTATGGGAATAGCGGGAGAATTCTGTGGGTTATAATTTCAAAGCATCTCCTTGCAAAGATCAAGCTGGTGTCACTGAATTGAGTACTCACAGTTAATTTAAAAGTAACTTTGGGTACTTATCTTCCCAGCCACTCTCCCCTGTTTCATAGTTTTGCAGAACAGCTGATCTGAAATGCAGAGCTGGCAGGCAGCAGGGTAGGAGAAGGAAAAGCCATAGCACACTACATCTTGCTGTAGAAGTTGTGCTAGCAAAAGAGAGAACCTGAATGCTCACTGTTTGGTGCTCTCCCCTTTAGAGAGAGCTTTATATTTTTTTCCTTTATGAAAGAAAACCAAGTCAATACCTGACTGAAGGAAAAATTAATTGCATACCCATAAATTAGGTAAATATTTACTAGCAAATTGTATTTTTTAATTTCAATCCAGATGTCTTGTTATGATTTACAAACATGAAGTAATTCTATTATTATTTTATGGGTGAATTATGCACCCACCACTAGATACATATTTTCAAGTACATCAAGTGCGCTGTGTGACAAGGCTATTGCTTGGTCAGGATTATTTAGTCGTTTAAAAACAGTGCCATTCATAATTCTGGTCATCATCCCAACATTTGGGATAGTTGCCTTTGAGCCAGAGGCTTCTTCATTAAAATGACAGTTCTAACATTAAATTGCAATTTTTCTTTAAGATACTCTAAACTGAGTTATTGTGCCTCATGCCCCAAAGGAATACTGAGTCTCTGCACAGGCAGCAATCAAGAATAACCACTTTAGAAGGATTGGCAGTCTGTACTTTCTGTTATTATTGTTGCTGACTTAGAAGTTCAATTGCCATACTGCACTGGAGCTATCTGGCTATGAATGGAGCATGGAAGCTCTGGTATATTTTTCTTTTCCGTAAGTATTTCCTATGGTCAGCTCTGCATGAGAAATTTTAAACTGCAGCTTCTGGGCCATGGAGTACTTGCAGCTGGTTCACATAAGGCTGTCTAGTCACGTAGTGTGGGCCCTCTCCTATTTCTGGAGGCTAAACTCCACTGAAAGCTTTACTTTTTTTTTTTTTTTTTAAGAGGAGAAACTTCTCCACATGCACAGGTCCTGGAGTTCTTTTCAGACACACAATGGTCTTTTCCCCTCTGTGACTGAAAGGAAGAGGGGAGAAGAGGGGAGTGTCTTTTCCTCACTGAACACCGTTCATTGGAAAGACTTTATTCAATATTCATTATTATACGCCACGGGTACAAAGCAGTTCAAAAGGAACAATTTACCCTGTAGTGCACATCAAAGCAAAACAATGGATTAGAAAGGTAAATGAAACCTCTGAATAACCTTCCCTTAGGAGAGTACATCTGCAGTAGGACTGAAACAAAGAATTGTGTTGACATCGTTTGTAGTGCACGGTATACAAAACTTCAAAAGTAATTCTTAATCTGTAAATTCACACCTGGGTTACCTAGATCTTTAAACACTGCATGATTTTTCTGCACTAATCTGGGCAAACCATCAAGAAACTTTGTTTTGAACTATTTTTTTGCCTTTCAAAACAAGCAAAAAGAAGAAAAGACTGATACAGCAACTGATGTTCCAGATCCAATATAAACAAAATAGAACAAGAAAAATTACTTTTTTGCTGAAAGAAATGCAATATATTATCACATATTATTAGTTTTAGAGAGTGTAAACCTCAGATTGAGTCAATCCAAAAGTGCTAGGGATTATTTGTAGGATTTCTCTGGAAAGACACACATCAGTTCTGCTGGCCAGCTGTTGTGGCAGACCTTTGGAATGCTGCATCTCAACACAGCTGGTTTCAGAAAGGAGTTACACAACTTATCCTTTAAAGTTTTTGTGAACTGAAAAACATCATGACAGAGCTTGCCTTAAACTGATTAAATTTCCCAATTAATGAGTTTTTTCTTTTCAGGCCTGACAGTTCCTTTTGGTGAATCTAGAAGTCACCTGTCAACACGCATAGTTTTGATGTGACTGAAAGTTTTGCCTGCAAATAAAATGGGAAATATTGCAGAATCTGGGGTCTTAGTATGAAACTGAGGATATGGTGAGGCTAAGCACAGACTCTTCAGTGAGAAAGTCGCTGTGGGGTCAGGAGGTGGATGTGGGAGGGGGAAGGCAGACGTGTAATGGGAGGTGAAAGGAGAGGAGAACAATATGTCGGGCTACTGCCTTTCCATGTGGCACTTTGGCATTGCCCTGTGCAGCTGGGCCAAAACTCCTCCTGCCAACGCTTCTGCACAGCTGGAGAACCGGGCAGGGCTGGTACAGCAGTCGCTAGTGATTGCACAAAGTTGGCATCAGCATGCTATGGCAATCCTCGATAAGTCTGAGGGCTGATTTTTACAGAGCCTTATCAGTCTATGTCTGCAATGTCAGACTGATGTTGCAGGATGTGCAAATCCAAGACACTCTTTTTTACTCTCGGTGATTTCAGGCCAGGCTGAGCCACAGCCCTGTTCTCAGCATCAAACACTCCTCGCTGCCCACAGCCCTTCCTAGAGTTCATCATTAGATTAGATATGAGGAGAAATTTCTTCACTGAAAGAACTGTCGAGACACTACCCAGGGAAGTGGTGGGATCACCATTCCTGGAGGTATTTTAAAAGTATGGAGGTGTGGCTCCTGGGACATCGTTTAGTGGAGGACTCGGCAGTGCTGGGCTAACAGCTGGACTCAATAATCTGAAAGATCTTTTTTCTACCTAAACAATTCTGTGATTCTGTGTTCTGCCAGAGGTGTAAGCAGAGTTGCCCCACAGATGGGGGTTGTGCATGATTAAGGCTTTCCCAGCAATTAGAAAGCTGCATGGAATTACAAAAGTATTTTACATCCACACTTTGCCAAACCAGTATAGGCTGTTCACAGCTGCCAACAGATTCCCCATGTAGCCATAAGGCTTTGTGTGCCTGGGGTGTTCATCCCTCTGCTCAGGCTGCATCTTACTCCTTGGGGTCAGAAGGGAACATGGGATTCCACCGAAAAAGGAGGCTTCTAAGCGAGCACTCATGGAAAGGTGTGTGTTTTGGTGGGTATTAAGAGCTGCCTTTTTAGCCTGAAAATTTTCTCACACCGTCAGAAGCATGAAAGGCAGGCAAGAAATAGACTCAGATGGTTGATTTAAATATCATCCGGTTTTTTGGGAGAGATGTTTCGTAACATGTATCAGTTTGATTTCTGATCTCCTTTCTCATGGGGCAAGACTTGCAAGTGCTGTGGAGAAGCCCTACATGCCAGCTGGTTACTCAGAAGGCTTCTCAATTGCTTCTGGAAGAGCTAGGTTAGTTTCCCTGTTATCCCCTTTCCCTTTAGAGGACAGACAGGTTCGGGCAGCACAACCTACACGGGACAGGGACATGAGCAGCAGCTGAGCCAGAGCCTGCCCTGCAGCAGGCAGCTTCCCTTCCCTGCACATTCTCCTGCCACAGCACCGTGCCCTGCAATTTCCTGTGTTTGTCAAGCCCTGGGGGATGCTACAGAGGACTGTCGACCAGAAATGTGGAATTCTTTCCCAGAAATGACACAGTTACAAAGCCACAAACTCACTCTACTGCAACGCTTCCATTTATGCTACACATCCATGTGGCAACAAAGGTTAAGCCCGAAGATTAAACATCACCAATTTTTTCTTCCACGTGCTAGATTGGAAAATAGTGATGTGGAGTTTATAATATTGGATGGGAAATGTTTATTTATCCATAACAGCTGCAGGAATGGATTGTGATATCAGTGAGAGTGATGTACCCAGATAAGAGGAGGAAATAACAATTGTAGGCATTTTCTAATCAGTGCACAAGCTGTGATCATACAGCTTTTACCAAAAATGGAAACCGGCAAAGCTGAAATGCATGTAAGACAAAGAAAATCACAGACAACCGATTCAGTACCAAAGTTTCCTACTTGCAGCTAAAGATCTATCCAGGAGGCAAGTGCCTTTTGTCCTGCTGGCATTATGCTGTGAGCACCAGAGACAGCCAGGCTGGTTGGAAAAGTGTCTGCTCCAAGCACATTGTTCACTGAAGGCAGTCCTGGTTTCATGGCATGACTGAAAGCACTTCAGCGATTAGAGCTCCAGGCTCCCAGATGAGATCACTGCTCTGGTGCTAGGGAAATACTCAGCTGGCACCTATAGCTGCTTTAGAATTAGACTGGGATTAAGTACTGTGGGTATGAATGAAAGCAGGACAAAGACTATTTGAAATGCTGAAAATGACAGGACAGCCTTGGTGGTTTTGGCTTAGGGGTGTGGGAGAAAAAGATTTTCTGGTAAAGAAAGAAAAAAAAGAAATGTCATAAACACACATTTCCAAAGTCCATAGGAGAAGAATTCAAGCCTAGAATACAGGGATGAAAACCAAAAATTACAGTGGTAATAACCAGAAATCTACCTGCTGGCCCTAGAAAGGAGGTACTCTGAGACACAATCTCCCACAGGGATGAGTTTGGGCCCACAATTTGTAGTGCTCTATTCTTTTTCAGTGCCTTGCATCTGTCAGAGACTCTTCCTTCCCAGATAGTTGTCAGCCCTCTGAGTGCTCCTCACTGTGTCTGTTATCTTTCATGACCTTCCATTTTCTGGCTCTCTTTCCCTGCTCTCTGTGCATCTGCTGACTGTTTCTGCTCCCACAGATGAGCAGGCTATCTCCAGGGGTTATCCAGGGACAGCAAGTACTACATAACAATTGTACCATTGGCTCTTGATATCTGAGCAGCTGCTCATCTGGGAATATGAAATTTTTGGTCTTCAGGACTGCCAAATTTAAGCCTTTCTCAGGGCACCACAAGTTCAAAAAAACTCACACATACAAAAAGCAAACCTGGTAAGTGCATGGGACACGTAGGTGTAATTTTTTCCTAGGAAAGATTCATAGTTCCTGCATTGGTCACAAAGCCTGGTATTTCCTAGCACTGCCTGGAATAAAGGGTAAAACAGCACGGGTACGTGTGTAGACTGCTGCAGGTCCAGCAGTGCTGGTCTCTGGTGGGAGCAGGTTTGGCTCCAGCCACCCCAGCCACTTCCGTGCCCACGGTGGGGAGCCTCCTGTGGGGCCACCCTCCCTCTGTCCCCATGCAGGGCAGCAGTTCCCTTCTCCACAGAGGGAAGGGAAATAAAAAACAGCCCGGCAGGTTTTTATTTTGTGCGGCAGAGGCAGAGTGCTGCCAGAGCGAGGGATGCTGTGACATCCTGCTGCTGTGCTGTGGGAGCTCTTCACTCCCATCTGAGGCCATCTCCCCTGTCCAGTCCAGCCAGAGCTGCACTTAGCTGGAGCTCTTCGTGCTTCCCTATTTTAACCCAAGTTGTGCTGGCTGGTGAAAGTCCTGTATGCGGCCACTCTCCTTTTGAAGTCAATTCCCGTTATCACAGAATCACAAAATCATGAAATCACAGAATGGTTACTGCTGGAAGGGGGTTCTGCAGGTCATCTAGTCCAACCCCCCTCCTAAAATGAGTTTATCTAGAGCAGGTTACCCAGGATTGCATCCTCCCTGCAGTGAGGGAGAACCCACAGCCTCTCTGGACAGCCTGTTCAGTGCTCAGCCACCTGCACAGGAAGGAAGTTTTTCATCGTGTTCAGGTGGAACTTCCTGTGTTTCTCTTTGTGCCCACTGCCCCTTGTCCTGTCACAGGGCACCACTGAAAAGATTCTGGCACCACCCTCTTGGCACCAGCCCTTAAGCCCTGTGTGCATGGATGAGGTCCCCTCTCAGCTCTCTTCTCCAGGTTAACAGGCCCAGCTCCCTCAGCTCTTCCTCTGAACAGAGATGCTCAGTCTTTTAATCTTCCTGGTAGTCTTCTGCTGGACCCTCTTCAGTAATTCCTTGTCTCCCTTGCACTCGGGAGCCCAGCACTGGGCACAGCACCCCAGGGCAGACTGCTGGGGGAGGACTACCCATGATCTTTAAAACAGTCTGAGTCACTTCAATGAACAATCTCTGCAGGACTCCAGCTGTTCCTGGAGTTCCCTGGTCCGGCAGAGGTTACTCTGCCACTAGGAAGACTGCTCCATGGCTTTGCCACAAAAACCAGCCCTGCAGGGTGTAATCTCTGGCTTCTCTTTGTCTTTCCAGTTATGTTCAGGTACATGTTCTCTGCTTCCTAGGAGAGAAAAGGCTTCCTAGGCTAGGAAAATGTCAAGAGAGCAAAGTGTGATGTATCAGTTGATGATTTACAGATCAGATCCCTGCTCTGGACATGAAATTAAATAAAATATGGATTGGTTTCTTTTGGCATCCCTTTTATAGACCTCCTCCTACAGCGTCTTGACAGAACAGCTGGGATTTCAATGGAATGGTCTCATAAAACAGCAAACCCAACAGGACTACTAGACTATGGAAAATATTTGTAATAAATACTAATGACCACTTGAGCTGTGATCTTGCATTTGGCACTTACAAAGCTCTTTACACTCTTAGAAGTTACTGTAATTGTTATTTATGTCTCCAAACACTTCTTGAAGGCAAGAATACACAACCCAAAAAAAAAGGGGGAGTCTACTGAGAAAACTTAATGTTTGAGTGGTCTTCAATGAATATTCTCCACCAGCAAAGAAGCCATATCTGAAAGAGAGCTGTGTGGTAAGAAGAGAACAGGTCACAGAATATCAGAACCAATTAGCTTGGAAAGCACCTGGATCACTGAGTCCAGCCTTTGATCACCACCCTGTCACCTTCACCACGGGGCACTGACTGGCACAGCCAGTCTGTCCTTAAACACCTCCAGGGACAGTGACTCCACCACCTCCCTGGATGGTCCAATCCAATGTCCAATCACCCTTTCTGTAAAGAAATAATTCCTAATGTCCAACTGAAACCTCTCAGGCACATCTTAAGACTATCCCTGTCCCTACTTCCTTGAGAGAAGAGGCAGCCCCACAGCTGGCTACAGCCCCCTTTCAGTAGCTGCAGAGGAGGTGTGAAGGCATGAAGGTGTGAAGCACAGGGCTTGCTGACCTCAATATGAGTGATAATACTTTGGTTGCAAGGGTTTCTCCCTTACTAGTACTGGTGACTGGAAAAGGCATTGGAATTTCTCTTCATCGTGTACAGGACCAGATATTGGGGTGACTGAAGCCTTTGAATGAGAAACTGGATTACAAAGACCCTGTTTTAAGGAATCACCAAACACTAACAAAATCTGGGAAGCAGAATTGTCATCTGTGCTGTGTGCATTAGTAAGCTTTCACCTTAAGGACAGTCTCAAGTCGACAAAAATGGGAAGGGAGCTCATATAAACAAATGTAAGGTCATTACTAAGTCCTTGATGGTTTTCATAGGAAGGATTTGCTTTTCTTACTGAAAAACTACAAAGAGGCTCAGCTTCCTAGTGTAATGCTCATAGCAGCTCGTACTTTAGCAACAAGAAGGTGACACTCGTAGAGCTGAACTTCTCCTGTCCCCTGCAAGGGAGAAGGCTGGAAACACGGGACACGTGTCCAGAACATTGGCTTCTGCTGTGACACTGTGCTTCATTTTGCGGGAGCCACACACTTGTTCATGAACCTCTGCTTTCTGAAGTTATTCCATTAAGTGTTCATAACCTTCTGATAGAGTTATAGAATAGTTTGAGTTGGAAGGAACCTTTCCACCTGTCTGGACAACCAGTGCCAGTGTCTCACCATTCTCACAAAAAAAAATCTTTCTTATATCTAATCTAAATAGACCCTCTTTTAGTTTAAAACCATTACCCCTTGTCCTGTCAACAAACCCTACTAAAAAGACTGTCCCCATCTTCAGCCACCCCATTTGTCTTTGCAGTTCAGTTAGGTAGTGTGAGCCCTCATTGGAAACAAAGCAATTAAAACTAAATGTTTAAATCTTATGGATTTGAAGATTATAACTAATCCTATGAGTGCTTGGGGCTTACAGCATTCTGCTGTGATAAGAAAAAAAATATAAAAATTTTCTTATCAGTAATTTCCACAAAGCTGTGAAACAGAGCAGGTGGGTTTGCACCTAGAGCTTTGCCTTGACTAACCTGCCTTTGTACCTTGATGTTTTCTCTGCAGTCTTGTCTGTCAGTCTCAGGCTAGCTGATAAAACTGCTTCTCCAAGGGAAGCCAAATGCACTGCCTCTACCAACTGTAGCCTGGGGGGAGCACATATCAACAACAGAAAGCTGTGTGGATCAAAACCAAAAAGAGGAACAGTAATGAATAAATGGGAGTGTTGGCAAGTGTACCATTGATGCTAGCTGGGAGAAATGGCTGGCTGGCTTTGCCCAGCCAGAGGAGACGAGATGCTTGAGAGGTGTAGCTCCATTTTACAGGACCACTTCATGCTCATTGCGTTGGAACCAGTCTGTGCTAATACAACATTAGCAGAAACTGAAGAGTCCTCCACGATACAGCAGCAGCAGCTTCAGTTCCTGCAGCCCCTCCAACAACACAACAGAGGGAGCAGACCCAGCAAGATCCTCTTCCAAAACCACTGGCATTACAGATGCCACACAATTTGTCTTAGAAATGTCTCAGGTGCAAGGAGATTTGGAGCAAGAGTTTTAGGAGTGTTGCTCGGATAGCATTAAAGTGTTACAACAGGCCCTGATTTAGGCATAAATTGATCAAAGGGACTCAAGTCTCCTTTTTACCTTCTGGAGGCAAAAGCAGCACCAGGACCCAAGGTCTGGTTCATGCTGCATGATGGGAGAGAACTGCCCTCGTAGAGAGTCACTCTACTGAAAACGAAGGTATTTCAAAACCAATGTCAAATTATTTGTAATTCCTGGGTTTAGGAGCTTGTCTTGCTCGTAGCTTGGAGGAGACAGTCAAAATTATTACTACTGCCAACTGCAAGTGAGCATGAGTGTGTTTGGTCACACGGAAGGAAAAGGAGCCAGTTGACAAGAGTTTCCACACTAAGAAGTTTTGGTTCATGTACCTCTTCAGCCTGGAAACAAGGAGCCACTTTTGTACTGCTGCACTGGCCATCTGCAGCACTGACTCAAATGATCTTCACAGGCAGATTTGTGTGCAAGAAGAGAGTAAACAGCAGTTTGCCTAAACACAGGCATAATTATTCCAGCCACTCCTCAAGGTTCATTTGAGTTTTCTTCTCCAGTAGTTATTTCTACCCACAGTCCCCACAACTGAAAGAAATCTGTTTGGTTTGCCCAGCTTCATTTGTAAAGGGAAAAATACAGAAAAAGCCACACAAGCAACCCTGAAAAGCAGCAAAAGACATCTGAGCAAACTTCTGAAAGGTAACCTCAGAGTCAATGATGAATTTTCATCTAAAATGTATATTGAAAACATTCATTTTACAAAGTACTTACAGTTACTTGGAGTACAACTTGTGCCATAATTTAAAGAGCTCCACAGAAACAGCAATATAAGGTGATGCAAACAAAGTTATACATAGTGGAGAAATCACAAGTCCTAAGTATGCAAATGCATGGTAATAACCAAACATTTGGTTTAAAAAGTAAAAATCAGAAATACTTTGGTCTTAAGTACTCCAGTTCCCAAACTCTTCAGAAAGCCCTTTATCAAAAAGATAATAATTTCTTTTATACCATATCAAGTATTAAGTGTTATTAGGAGCATAAAATATGATTTATTGATGGAAAAGTTGAAACAAAATGGAACATATCCAGGGATGGAAAGTGTTTTTCTGAAGGTTATTCTGTTTTGAAATAAAATAAAGAGGCTAAGATAATTTTAGGGTTTCTCTCATATAGTAGGAGGTCATGATGTACATTTAAATTCTTTTAATTTTGCCTGGAAATTCAAGTTTGGATGTACACCTCCATTTGACAAATCCAAGAGGGAGGGAGAGGGGGAAAATCACGTAGTTAACTCAGAACTAAGCCTTAAGGTCCCCTTTGTTCAGGGATGCAGAGCCCCGGCTGCGAACCCCCCGCGCATGGGGCAGACGCTCCGGGCACCGCCGCGGAAGGCACCGCGCCTCGGAGCGTCCCGTCCGCGCCCCGCACCCCCGAGTGCCCCCGGGGAGGCGAGCAGGAGCAGCTCTGCTCCCCCCGGCAGCGTCCGACAGCCCCCGCCCGTCCTGCCTCACCGGCCCTCCCGCACCGGGACCGGCCCGGGCCGCCCCTACCTGCGCTCCCGCTCGGGGTCCCTTCCCTTCCTCCCCTTTGGGGGTCCCTTCCCTTCTCCCACTCGGGGTCCCTTCCCTTCCTCCCCTTTGGGGGTCCCTTCCCTTCCTCCCCTTTGGGGGTCCCTTCCCTTCTCCCACTCGGGGTCCCTTCCCTTCCTCCCGCTCGGGGATCCCTTACCTTCCTCCCCTTTGGGGGTCCCTTCCCTTCCTCCCGCTCGGGGATCCCTTACCTTCCTCCCCTTTGGGGGTCCCTTCCCTTCCTCCCGCTCGGGGATCCCTTCCCTTCCTCACCTTTGGGGGTCCCTTCCCTTCCTCCCCTTTGGGGGTCCCTTACCTTCCTCCCCTTTGGGGGTCCGTTCCCTCCTCCCGCTCGGGGTCCCTTCCCTTCCTCCCCTTTGGGGGTCCGTTCCCTTCCTCCCCTTTGGGGGTCCCTTACCTTCCTCCCCTTTGGGGGTCCCTTCCCTTCTCCCGCTCGGGGTCCCGCAGCCGCCGGGCAGTGCCGGGGCTGGAGCCTCCAGCGGGATGCGCCGGGGCCGCTCCAGATGTTGGCGGCGCGGCCGCCCAGATGTTCCCCCGGCGGCCCCGCGGGGGGCGGGCGTTCTCCTCCCCGGCTGGCCGGGAAGGACCCGGAGCAGAGCCAAAGGAAAGGGGCTCGGGGCTTCCGCGGGAGCCGGCGCTGCCCGCCCCCTCTCCTGCCCCGCTTTCCAGGAAAAGCGGCCGGGAGCGGGCAGGGCTGGCGCGGAGAAAGCGGCTCCCAGTAGCCCGGCAGGAGAGGAAAAATAGAAAAAGTAGAGAGTCTTTCAGACATACAAACCTTCCTTTGATCGCTGCATATAACAGAGGCCTTTTTTTATTTACACACACACCGACAGCCCTGGTTTTCTCCACGAAAATGAGCACCCGTGGCTGTGATTCCTGTAATTTAGCAGGAATTTATGGTACAGCCCTGAATCCAAAAGAAGAAAGTCTAAAAATAAAATCTAAAGAACGAAACCACGGCTTTATTTGCAGATGTCATCCTGTAGCAAACCACGTAAGTGACATTAGAGGTTCACTCACAGTGTAACGAAGGGCATCTCACACCGCACCACCTCTGTTACAACTGCCAGCAGAGAACACCACTGAAAGCCACACATCTTTCATTGTGGAAAAATCCTCCTTTGAGGTATTTGCCAGGAAGTTGTGATAATCAGGTTTTGAAGCTCTGTTTAAACTATGCCAAAAGATTCTCTTGACCCTTTTCCACTCCTGTCAGCATCAAGATCTTGTGTTGCCAGATTCCCCTGTGGCTGTAGGAACAAACAAGCCGAGGTGCGACTCTCCCTACCAGTAAGTCACGACTCGGACTGAATTCTGAGACACACCCCCTCAAGTCCCCTAATTTAAGATTTCTGCTTTTTATGATCCAGAACTTTTTTTGTGGAAATTTGTGGAAGAAATCAACTCCGTGTAGGGATTAAAACTTTTTCATGCTCACTTATCTTCTCAGGCAGCTGCATCCACGCCTGCTCTTTAGCACAAAGTGACACTTTCACTCTCAGATAAATAGCACTCCAGCAAATAGCCCTCAGCATCTGGCAAGCAGATGCCTTTGCAGGTTGGATGATGTATTTAGTACAGAGAAAAGGGCAATAATATTTCCCAGGAGGACCACCTCTCTGTAAACAGTGCTTCAGAAATCCGGCCTCTAAGAAAGCTGCTTCCTGGTCTGAGTGACTTTTTCTGATTTTTTTTTTTTTTTTTCAGACAGCAGAATGCATTTCACATCACAACATTAATCCCTACCTAATGGATATCCTTCTCTTGCAGAAGAGTTTTCAGTTAGACTGAGCTAAATCAGTCAATAATGCTGATCATTGTAATTACCTCTTCTATTTACCACAGGTCTGATGCTTGTCTTGGCAGTGGAGCCAAGAGCCAAGTGGAGCCAAGTGGAGCCAACAATCACTTCTTGGGACTCCTCATTTCCATCCACACTTAAAATTACTTAAAAGTCATTCTAAGTGACAACCAATGTTGCCAATGTAAAAGACTCCAAGTAGCATCCCCAGGGCCCTGCAGGGATCCCGCAAGTCAGTAACCACAGAGAAGAGCACTCATAAAATATTCTACAAAACTGTTGGAGACTATGGAAATAACAAGACATCTTTTGTGATGTTTTTACCTAAGGTCAACAAAGGGTCGACAGCGATGCAACATTCAGTCAAGTTCAGACCTTCCTTCATTTTGACCTTACTCTTTTTGCCTTATTCCAAAGTTAGTTAGGAAATTAATTCAACACTTCGGATCCGTGCTTGACACACAGGTGACTGAGTTCTTCTCTTGCTGGAGGAATAGAGCATCCAAACAGAGCATTTGTTTGGTTGTTCCTTGCTGATATTGAGCATTGCATCTGAACTAAAATATTCTTCCAAAGCAAAGCCTAAATGATGTGAGATGAATTTGCAAGTAGTGCTTGAATCACTTTCCACAGGAGTTAGCCTAATGAAACATTGCATGGTCAAATGCCTGCGGCTCCAAGACCCACGGGTCTATTACATTGCATTTAGTGTGGTGTCCAGTGCTTTTACATCATCAGAGTCATCACAAATACCAGGAACTAGCATCAACCATGAAGTCACACATCTATGCCTTGATGCAAATAATTCATGAACACATTACAGACAAATTGGAGCTCTAGATGTTTTAGGATTATTGTAACATCTGCATTTTGGCCCAGAAGCAAGACAGCACCTAGGGACAGGCGAGATCGCTTCAGCCTGGGCACTTGAGGGAACACTACTTTACAAATCCAGACTTGTTTCTGGGTGAAAACTGAAGTGAAATGTTGATCTACTTCCCTGAACCCTTGCAGCCCAAGGATTGTGTTTGCTTTTTGTAGGTATCTTTGTAGCATCACACCTAATGTATAGCTGAGGGAGTGAAGGCCCTCCCACCATGGAAGTGAAAAGCAGGTTCAGGACCATCTGATGAAGGTGAATAGCCACGAGTGTCTGGCACCTGGTGGGAGGGTCCTGAGAGGACTGGCTGCTGCTGTTGTTGCCAAGCCACTTTCCTTCATATTTGAAAAGTCACAGTGGTCAGGCGAAGTCCCCACTGACTGGAAAAAAAGGGAAACATTGCTCCTGTTTTCAAAAAGGGGAGAAAGGAACATATGAGGCATTCTTTACTCAGAATTCTTCACTGTGAGGGTGCTGAGGCCCTGGCACAGGCTGCCCAGAGAAGCTGTGGATGCCCCATCCCTGGCAGTGCTCAAAGCCAGGCTGGATGGGGCCCTGGTCTCGCTGAAGGTGTCTCTGCCCCTGGCAAGGGGATTGGAACTTGATGGTTTGTAAGGTTCCTTCCAACCCAAACCATTCTATGATTTTATGATATGCACCATAGAAGTGTGGCTGATAAAACAGTAGCTCTCTGGATAGAGTGCCCAGAAAGCTAAACAAATAATTCTGGCCTCACAAAGTTCGTGCAACAGTTGAATAAAGAGAAATACATGCGCTTGCTATGACTTCATAAAAAACACAAACATTGACATTCTGGTTTTAATACAACTTGTAACAGCAAAATAAATGAAAAGTGAATTTGAATGCAAAGACCCATATGACAAAACTCCATTCCTTGGAGTGCTATTAGGGATATTTGCTCTTGTACTGATTTTGAAGGTAAAAGTTTAAATCTGTAAAGTTTAAAAATGCTTCCAGGTCTAATCTTATCATCTAGGGGCGGGGTAAGAAAAGCAGTTATATCATACATGAAATTTTTAATTTTTTAAATGTTAATAGTTATTAGCTATATTTATATTGTCTGCTTTTTGGTTTTTTATGAGTATCCTATAAGACCTCGGTAAGAAACTTTCAAAAGGAATATCTTTTCCGAGTTTATATCCTGTCTATGCAATTTCTCAAACTGATTTCTAGTATATAAAAATGTACCCCCACCTTATGAAAGTCTTTCATCTAGAACAACATGCAAAAACAATCATGGTGATAAAAAAAGTCAGCAGAGCTCAGCTGAACACTATCTACATGAACAGAGGAACTGCAGGAGCATTTCCTGGACAATCTATAATTCACAGGTAATTGGCTATGGTTCAAATTGATCAGAGTCCTTTGAACTAGTGTAGCAATTTGGCATGGAGAATCTATAGCAATAAAGCCAGAAATGCCACGAGTAGTAACAGTAAGAACTTTCTCTCCAGACATTCTTATCCCTTTATTATGATGATAAAGAACAGAGAAATCTGGGAAAAGCAGAAAGTAGTTTTCAGGTTCCAAATGTTTCTCTTCTCAGAGTTTCAGCTCTTGAAGCAAATACGTCTCAACCCTGAGAGCTGTGCAGGTGAGCCTGTCTGCAGCACTGTGCTGCATTTGTGTACATGTTAAACCACGACACAAATGCATAAAAAAAAGGTTGAGCCCTGTCCCCACAGTGCCAAGCAAGAATCTTTGCTTTTCCTTGTCTCATCAGGTATCAGCTGAATGAGAGAAAATATTATTTTAAAGCTGAAAATGTCAAAACAAAGCTCTGAAAATCATCTCTGAAAATGTGGAATGGCATTTCTTTTTACTATGCTCCAGCTCATGATGCAAGTTTTGTGTTAGAAAATGAGAGCTTATTCACTCTGATGAAAATGACCTGGCATTTTTTGATGAAAGACAGGCAGCAACAGAATAGTCAAACAAGTTTACAAGATGTAACTTCTAAATAGCATCAGGCAGTGGAGGGCTCATCTGGTGTGCTCACTCAGGGTCAAATATCAAGCCAAGTCCTAGCTTATCTGGGACATGGAAACCTAAGGCAGAGGGCTGTGGGAAAATGGAATAATCTACTAGCAGAGGAAAGAAATGGCAGCTGAAAGAACTAGAAACTTTCCCTCCTTCTATCAAGTTCCTTAGTCACATCTAGGTGAGATATCTGCATGTCTGGCTTATGGTTTCTTGTTTTTAGACACCTGGTAGGAGACATTTAGGTTATAGATTTATGGAAGCACCCAGCACTCAGAACAGCAAATGAAGTCTGTACATCAGTTTGTTAAATCATAAAGTACTCTGAACAAATGCCAGAGCCAATGGAGCATTCAAAGAAACTTCATCAAATCTTAATGAAAAGTTCCAGTTCCCTGGAAATAGTAGCTTCTCACCTTTAGGCACACTGTGGTGATAAATAGGCAGAGGCTGCAGGGAAGCCACCCCAGAAAACCTCATGAAGGAGCTGTCAGCTCTGAATTCAGTGCAGTGTCTGGGTTAGGTGGTGACAAATGGGGCTCCTGGTCACACACTTGGTCCAGGAAATGCAGAGAGCAGCTTCTTTCCCAGAGTCTGTCCTGCGTTTGCACTAAATGAGGCACTAGTCCTGTGGGAAAAATAGTATGCAGCCAAACAATTAAATCATGTCACATAATACATACTGCGTGGGGGAAGGGAAAAGGGGGGCAAACTATCCCTCCAAAGGCAGCCTCAGGTCAGGATTTGTCCAGCAATTTAGAGTTTAACCTTGTAAACCTAATGTTTGTATTTGTTAAAAGCTGCAGTTTTCTCTTCCTCATTGCTTGGGTAATTTTTGTCCTCAGTCTCTCTGGCTCCCTTGCTGACGTTCTGCACGTACCTCGGGTGAGTCAGGATGGTTCGCTGGGGAAAGCCACGGGGTGAACAACCCGCTGGACAGAGACACGAGGCAGAAAGAACACAATGGAGAAACCAGCCAGTTAAGCAATGATATGAAAAACACCAGCTGTAGCCCAGCCTAGGGAGAAGGAGGGAAAAGTGCTTTTCCAGCAGAAGAGGAAAAGTGAGAGCAGGAGCACAGCTGTGGAAGGTGAAGTGATGAGGAGTTAGAAATCCAGTGTCACTGCATAGGCATTGCCTCCTGTGACCCTTCTCCCTTGGCTCCTCTGCAGCACAGCAGGAAAATGTCCTGCTTGCCACATGTGCTTGTTGTACCAGTCTTCATCCCATGGGACACCAGGGCCATAAAATCTCTCGTGCACAAAAGCTCCCCCAACACGCACATTTATCCCTTACAGGGAAAAGAAAGAGCCATCATAAGGAGGGAGTCCATCCAAGTCACAGAAGCCTCTGTGGCCAGGTGCAATATTCCCAGGAGACAAATACTTTCCCCTCAGTCACTGCCCTCCCAGCCAGCTCCTTACAGACATACCCACGTGTCCTGTCTCACTGGGAAATGGATCCTTTGGTCTCCTGGCTGGCTGTCACTTAGGGAAACTTTGACCTCCCAAAATATCTGAGTTTACAGAGCCTCTGTGAGCTCAAAACACCTCTTACAAACCAGCTCGCTCTCAAAGGCAGCTCTGGGCTCTCTCCACCACACTCCTCCCCAGGGATCAGTGGAGTCACAATCAGACCACCCCAGGAAAAAGTTCAGCCTGAGCTCCTCACCTCTGGCATCACCTGCTCTGGTCCCAAGCCAGGCACAAAGTCACAGCTGCAGAGATGCTTCAGCATTAATTCACCAGGGACCTCCTCCTCTTTGCTTTAACCCAGAAGTCCAGCAGGCACTGCCCCTTCCATGGTGCAGACTCCCACTCGCTCCTGCCTTTCCACAAGATTCCCCACAGCATGGGAATGTCCATGTGCCCATGGGTTAGAATATACTGGCACAGACACAATATCAGCACAGGCACGCTTGAACACGGGTTTGAGCTTGCAAGATGAAGCTGGATAACAGTGGGGTCACAGGCAACCAGCTCAGCAGCTCTGTAGGAAAAGGCTGTTGTAGGAGAGCTGGGGATTGACAGGGAAAATGCTGCTTCTGAGCAAGAAAGTTCAGAGAAAGCAGAGAAACCCAGAGGTAGCTTGAAAATAGTTTGTGGCCAGGCAGGAGGAGAGAAACCCACAGTACAGCACAGTTCTCCTGGGAGATGCAGACATACAAATGTTTAATTGTCAGCACATGTCTCTGTGTGTGTGGGGGGTTATAAATGCATGTATAGATGTATAGTGCATATGTTATATAAATATACATAAAATGTTATTTTGGACCTGGGTGAACAGGCACAATAAAAATGAAATGACCAACTAATTTAGTTAGCCAGTGAAAAGTGTAAAAAGGAAAGAAGCTCAGTTCTGATTCCGTGTCTCCTGCTGAAGTTCCCAGCCAAATCATCCTTTTTCAATTGCTATCAGCTTTGTTTTGACTTTCCTGTGACTTTGTGTCTTTTATGAAATACAGTTGTTTTACCTGCTTTTTGTTTCTGAGAAAATACACACATTTACTTGACAGGACATATGAACCAATCCTGCCAATGTGTCCATTTATGCTTCACTTCACAGCCACGAATAATCCCCCTGCAATTAGCATATTTGCTTGGAAAATGAAGCTCAACATGGTTTAATGAGTCCAGACTGCCTCTGCAATTGCAGTGAGAGGCCAAGGACTGTAACTTACCTTACCTGTGCAAGGAAGCTGAGTGGTTTAAGACTCCTGCTGCTCCCCAGATGTGTATTTCTGTCCCGCTGCCAGGTGTGCCCTCACAGCAAAGCCACCAACAGGAGCGTGTCCCTGCCCTTTGCCAGGGGAGTTCTCAGCCCAGCAAGGCAGCACAAACCTCCCCACATCCCAGACTCCAAACCAGACCAGCCAAAATTGGGCTGGACATGCCACCCATGTCCCTTAGCAGTTGTACAGGAGGAGTTGCATTTGATGAACAGAGATGTTTTGAAATGTATTTTAAAATATATGGCTTATTTTCAGCTATGTTGCCTGTGGAAAGTACTTGTGCTGCTTATAAGAATAAAAATGAAGAAGTTTCTCACTCAGAAACTTTTGTCAGAATAAACCTGGGGCAAGAAAAGTTTTGTTTTTCCTATGGTAAGGACTAGGAGAGAGCTGGATCAGGGTTTTCTGCTGACCATGGGGTGAATACTGCAGCCCTAATACCAGACTAAGCTCTGCCATGGGTTTCAGTGTATACTGATTTCCTTTATATATTTAAAAAAAAACAAGTAGTATATGAACAACATAGGGCAAAATTGGACCACTTGGAGCTGTGCTGTTGGTGATGATTGTCTCCTGGCGGCACTGTAACTATTTTAGTCTCAAACTCTTGCTTGCACTGGACTACAGTGTGTGTTCTCACTTGGTATGGACAGAGTCCCTCTGCTGGAGAACGGCTGTGAAGGTTATCCAGTCGATTAATGATTGCAAGTGAAAGAACTTGCAAACAATGTCTTCCGTATGTGCAGCTTTCATTTACACTGTCCAAGGAATTATAAAAATATTTTTACTTCTTCCCTAATCACTGGGAAGGAGCTAGGAGGTTATATCTTCAAAGTTCATCTCTGAACTTTGCAAAAATTCACACTAACCTTATAATATAAAAAGTTATATTAAAAATTATATATAAATAATATAAAAATATAAAATCTTCTTGCTTCAACAGAAAATAAATTTCAATCAGTCGTAAGCATTCTCAGCTCAGAATTGCTTTGAATTAGGAAACCACATTGCAGTGAGTACCCTGAGTGAGTGATGGACATTAGGGTTGGTGCCCATTGAGCAGCTGAGACCTGGATTAGTGTGAGAGTCCTTTTGTTCCCTGCAAAAGGCATTAAAGAAGATGAAGTAGCTTCACCTGCAGCTGTGGGCATGTAGAATTTGGCACAATGGAAAAGGAATTATTGAATATATATTATATATATCCCAAATCCTGGGTTAAACTGCAGTTGCCAGTCCTGCACAGCTGAGAGCATCCCAAGTCACTTTGCTCTCCCTGAAGATCTTTTATTGCTGCTGGGACCACTAGAGCAAAGGAATGCCCTAATCATTCCTCTCTGCCAGGCATAAACTTGTGCTAATCTGAAATCACTGTAGCTGCTTTCTGACAGACAGATTTCTCTCTATAGGAGCCCTCAGGGAGTAGAACCACTATATTTAAAAAGCTTATGAGCTTATGTGTATACAGGAAGAGCAGTATATCAAATAAGAGCCATTGCACAATGGTCCAGGAAGGGCTGCTTTTCAAAGGACCAAACCCTAGCATTCACCTCATACCATGGGATATGGCTGCAGGCACCCATGTCCATGATTCCTTCTGCTCAAGCTTTAGAGCAAAAGAAAGAGTTCTGTTTTGATACTTCATTATCAGGAACAGTACTAATTCAGCAGTCTAAGACTCTCTGTAGGGGCCTTTTGATGGCCTTTTGATGAAAATTCATGTACAACTGTCACAAGTTGGTTGGTCTAATCAATTCACCAAAACTTCTGTCAGTTTAGAAATTTTATGAAATGAAGCATTTTGACAAACATATAAGAAGGACAAGAATGCCTCTAGTATGACAGAATACTGATGCTCATTGTATCCTTTCTTTCTCTTTTTTTATATCTGACCTCAGGGACAAGATACAGCTGAGAGAAATTATCTTTTTCCAAAGAACTGTAGATACTGAGCTGGGATTCAGAGGGATCCTCCTAATAGGAGCAATAGCATCTATCAAGTCAATCTAAAACAACAGTGAAAATTAAAATCAACATGCTGTGAGCAATATTTTCTATCATGGGTGGGTTTATTTTCACATTTCTTCTCACAAAATTACCTAAAGCTCTGGCACAACAACTGCAGGCAGGGCATTCTTTATGAAGATTGTTGTATTTAAGTGTTCAATTCTGTCATTGAAGGACTAGATTTTGGCTGTAATATCTCTCTGGAAATATTTCAAAACCTATTTGCTTACAACAGTTTTGGCAGAAAGCTGTGATAAGCTCAAAGTCCCGTGATTATTATTCATTGCTATGTGAATAATTTCAGTTATCAAGCTTGATTATTTCTCTGTGTGGTTTTACACTGTTCACATGTACAATGAGTGCATTCAGAGCCAGGGCTGTGCTTACCCAAGTGCCCTTTTTGTGCTAAAGAACAAAAACCTACTGATAAATATTTTAATATTTTTTGTATTTAATATTTTGGGGGTTTTTTAATAGGCATCATATTCTTTTTCAGTTATACATTGTGGTTGTTTCATTTTTATTTTATTCATGAATTTAAATTTTTTTCCCCAGAAAGGGTTACTGTGAGCATATACATAATACAGCTTTTACATCATTTTACCTGTGTGGGGTATGGTATTACATATACCAATAAGTTAACCAGCACTCAAAATTTAATTCATCCTCCAAACCATGCTGCAATTAAGCAATACCTGAGAAGCAAGCATAAATATTTTGCTTTGGGAATGCCCACCTGACAGATGAGGTAACCACAACTGATACCTTCTTAGCCCTCTCAGAAAACACTGGGGTGTAAGTCTCTCTTGCTCTTGAGAGATTTGTATGTAGCTACATTCTCCCTTCCCACGGGCCACTTTCCAGCTAGCCTGAGCTGCTGGAAGAATGCACAGGGATGAGTGTTCTATCAGACAATGGTCTGGTGAGACACAGCAAGTTTAATATTTCCTTCATGGGCCCCTTGAATCACACCAGTTTTCCTGCTCATTCCCCTTTCTGTTTCATGTTTTCAATATTTCTTATTAGTGAGCATATTGATTTCTTCATCCCTTTCTCTTCGCTTCCCACTGAAGCCTGACTTCCTTCATGTCCGGGTTTTGGATTCTGATGTTATTTGCAGTGATCCCACTCTTGGGAAGGGCAGAAAAAGCAAACAGTGTGTGCCCAGGAATGGGTGTTTGTGCAGAAACCGCCTGCAGCCAGCCCCATTGCTGTGGGAATGCAGGATGGAATCAAGGCGGTGACTCTTTTTTATGTCACTTGCCACAGAACTAGCAACCTACTGTGAGAACAGAAATCCTCTGGAGTCTTTCTGACAGAAATATCAGACGTGCCATTGCAATCAGATTCCTCTTTGGATGGTTACCTGCCTTCCCAAATGCCCAGGCTGCTCTTTAATACTTGTTAATGTCTGTGGAGAATGATTTCCTTCTATCATGCAAGATTCAGTCCATCCATTGCCTCAGACTGGAAGGCGCTGAGCTGCAAAGGGCTGCTGCCCTAATCAGCCATGCCACAGAGCAAGAGAGAGCATTTTTGGGTGCACAGAGGACATGATGTGAAAGCTCCTGCCTGCAGAGTCACACATGGAGCTGGTGGGCCAGTTGAAGAGCACATAAACACTCACAGAGGCTCCACCAGAGATGGGATTCGGTGGGGCACGGGGGAGCTGCTCTGGGCAGAGCTGCCCAGCTGCCCCCATGGCAGAGAGGTTTCTCTGTGCTTCCAGGGAGATGGTAACCAGCAAGTCAGAGGCAGCCACACAGGGCTTTCCTATTTTAGCTCTGTTTGGTGTTTTCTTTCCATCAGGAGTGGTGTACAACCAGCATGCTGGTTTGATGAACACAAGCAAACTCTACTGGGTCTGTTGAATTAACTTGCCTGTAAAGCAGAAGGAGGCAGCTGATGGCCTGGAATCCAGGCAAAGCTGATGCAGCCATGGCATTCAGCTCTCCCAAGATGTGGGGACAGGCTGCTGCCTGAAAGGATGTATGTATGAGGTTTTATCTGAGGAGCCCAGACACTGCTGGCCATGTTCATTTCTATCCAGACCTTTTGTAATGCAGTCTTCAGATTAAGGTTGTAAAGGAAAAGTCATCTGTATTTAAGTTTTGGCTGACAGTAGAACTTCATAAAAATTCAATCTGGATTGGGAAGGACAGGAACAATGCATAGGAACAACATTTTCCCATTATTAGATTTATTAGTTTATAATATATGTTACCAGGCAAGAAGCAATTTACAAGCATCAGTAAGGGATCAATTGCTTTCTTATATATTCCTCTAAGCCCTAGATGAAAAAACCCCAAAAACTCAATCCCTTAATGGATATAAGTGTTACAAAGTTTTAAGGATGCCCTAAGCTTTTAAAGGGCTGAATATTCAAAAGTAAGGCTCTAAGGTAAATTAGTAAGATTTTTGTTAATTACAGAAAAATCACAGGAAGAATATCCATCAGACCTTGACTTTTGCTCATGACTTCATCACTCTTCGCTTTTTTCTTCCTGTATTATCCAAATCAGGCTTTCTCCATACTAGGCCTGGGAAGACTATTCCCAAAGAGAGGGGTTGTATCTGCAGAGAACACTGGCACTTTGAAGAAAGGGGAGCACAGGGGGATTGTGGCGGTGTGTATATGCCTGTGAGCACGTGGCAATGAGATTCACATCTGTGTTCTGGAGATCCTCAGCAGAGGATCGGCATTTTCCTAAGCCCTGCTCACCATAGACAGCCAGTTTGGCCCAGATTCTGGGAAAGAAAAAAGGATTGCAATGCCTCATCAACCCCTTTAAGAGATTATATGGAAATTTGAGAGACAGAACATCTATGGTTTTACTGGAGAATTTTCAGCAAGGCTTAGATATTGATGAAGCAAAAGTAGAGATGTAGCAAAAGAGGCTGGCAGCTACAAGGAGGTAAAGGAGTAAAAGGAGAGAGGAAAGGCCACAAAAGAAGCAAGGTAATGAGGGCAAAGCTGGGAGAAAGAGCTAGTTGTGTGACTGGGGAAATGGAACTGAGGGCTGGGAGATGCCAGTGAAACAAGTCACACTGCACAGCGATAGGAAAAGCAGAGAGAAGTCAGACATCAGGGAGGTGAGAAGAGAATATGGGCTTCTCTTCTCTTACTTACATAAATTTGGAGCTGAAGGATTGCCAGAGCAAAAAGATACCTGTTTTCAAGACAAATCTAAATGAATGTCATTTGGGGCCAGGAAGCAGTTGGCTGTTTATACGTACTTTTGTCTTCCCAAACCTACCAAAAAGCCTGTTTTCAATTAAAAAAGAAACATAAGGCTTTGCATGGCTCTGTAATACATAGGCAGTGGCCTCCTCTTAAAGGAACATGTGTACCACTGCCCTGCTGCGATGCTAAATATGCCTGAAATCCTCTAATGGTGGTTAATCTCTAACTTGGATCTTGCTACTGGTACACTCCTATGACAAAGGTCATACTTCTAGTGACAAAAGTAAAGAAAGGAAGGTAGTAATATGATGCTAGCAATGCAGTGGAAATTTACTTTCATTTTACAGCTTAGGGGTTACTCTAGCTAATAGGCCTCTTCTAGTCAAAACAGAACAGGAATGCTCCCTCTGTTCTTCAGGGGGAGTGTTAAAATGGATTATCTCAATGCATTCTAGCTGCCTGTGGATACATAACCTTTCTGAATGCTTGCTTGTGATGGAAACTGTTTGCTGTGTTTTGCAGGTGCTTCTGAACTTTCAGCTTCGTCCCGCTCTCTCCTTGCCTCTGATTTCTCTCCCATTTTCTTATGAGACTTGCTTTTTCTCAAATGCAATTTTTCTCTTTCTTGTCTCTCTTTTGCACCTTCAGGTTGCTAAAAGGCAGGGAAAAAATAGCAGGGAATTAAAAGAGACTCCTACAAGGATTTTTAAATTATTATTTTATAATAATAATAAAAAGCTCATTATTTTATTTCACTAAGTAAGAAAATGTTCCACTAATGTCTCACCAAGATCAGCATTACCATGATGGGCTCAAATTCAAGGCCCAAGCCAGTCACCCTAAAGCTCAGCAAAAAGCAACACACTCCAATGCTTTGATTTTACTCTGTATATGATAGGAGGGTCACAGGCTCAGTGGGCTTGAAGAGGAGAGCAGACAGGAGGGAAAAGGAGAGAGGAGGGGCTCTGAGATTTCAGCCCTGACTCCTTCTATCCTTCTACATGATCCATCTTTACATCCCTGAAGGCTGCTCAGTGCTTGCTACAAAGACTTCAGTGAAAACAAGGTCTGAACACATTTACATGAGACAAGCAATATGCAGGGAAGGAGATTTATTACCTTTCCCACACTGTTCACCTGTCTGATCATGGTGATTTGAATTGAATCCACAGAGCTCTGAATGCAAATAAAATGCTCCAGTTGGAGACACAGGTTTAAGCCTACGTTTCCTGTCAGATCTCTGACCTATTGCTCAGTTCTTTGAGATTCACAAGTCCTTCACATCCCTTGTGTCTGAGGGAATGGAAACAACTTGGTCTACTTGAAAAACAGATTAAAATAATTAAAGCCATAATTAATGCATTGTGCTCATTATACCTAATCATACATCAACTACACACTCACAGACTTCTAGCCACAGGCATTTTTGAGAAATTATAAACTATAAATCAGACAACCACTGATGAATGCTGGCACATGAGGCAATGTAAAGTTCCACATTAAAGCAATTGAATAGTTCCTGAAGGGGAAAAAGAAGATTAGGGAATGCACTTGAAATTTTGACCATGGTGTAGCAGTGCTGTCATCATCATAATTCTGCATATTCTTAGACGATTGGTGATGCAAGGACTATAAGTATTGACTAATCATGTAATTATGCTGCCAATTGAAAAGAAAAATTTCCCCCTCTTTTGCTGTGCAAAAAGAGTTGAAAATTACTTTTCCATCCAAATTGTCAGTGTCAAGAACCTGGAACAAAAAAAGGATACTTCTTTCTGTGGTTATTTGATGTTAATGTCAGGTGTTATTCAAGCACAGCTTTTTGAAAGGAGTGACAATTTGATATGGTTTTCCTGATACTTAAAAATGAATTAGGATTTATTACCCTTTCTTCCATGGCATGATACAGTAGATACTACGTATCATAATAAAAATATATTAAACTCTAGACAAAAAGTTGTTATTGGCTATTTCATCAACACACACAAGACAAAATGCTCATGACTCTGGACAGAATGATGGGGAGAAGGATGAAATGGGCAGAGAATCCCCTGCTGCCTGCATGCCCTCTCAGTGAAAATATGGTCTGCTCTTTACAGCAATAGCTGCTGCTGCAGCTGTGTGGTGACACTGCAGAAAGCAGATGGATGGAGTCCTGAGGGGCAAATGAGAAGCCTCTCAAACACTGCAGTGTCTGGCAGTATTACAGGTAACTCCACATAGGTTAAGTCAGGTCAGCAGCAGTGAAAAAGTAAGCTGCGTCTTGCAGGAGAAGTGAAGGAAACCTGGGTTTGTATAGAAACCCCTGAAAACATTGCCACATGAGCTAGTGTGGTGTCTCATTTTGAGGATAAATATTCCTGAATAAGCCTAGACAGTAACACCACATCAAGAATCCTCACACTGATGATACAACTTTAACCTGGTTTGTGCTACTTGTAGTAATTTGAGACCACATAATATGAGAAATTCCAATTTGAGTTTATTTCTGCACTTCCTCCAGCAAAGTCACAACAATTACACAAAGGATGAAAATTACTTGGTTGGTTGGGCTTTTTTTTCTTCCATTGGGCTTTTTCTTACCTACCAAAGAAACTGAGCGTTTGCTCTTGAGATGCAATTGCTTTTCAAAGGACTCTGCAAATTCCTGAATGGAGTTTGATCTTGTCTCTGGACATGAGCTGTCTGCTGAAGGTGTTCTGCTTGCCTTCCTGTGGCAGTGGCATTTGACATCTTGGTCTTCTTGAAATTCCTTGGAGCCCCTGAGGTGGCCTGAAGATGAGCCTTTGGCAGAAGCATGAAGTCGTGTTGTATGGAGGGAGGAAAAACTGGCCTGAAAAACAAAAGGTCTTTGTTGACTATTGAATAGTAAAGCAGAACACACAAGGCAGATTTTTTCTGCCACAGACACTCTCCCAAACAGTGGTGCAAAGCAAAGGACCTTCCCTGGAATTCTGTATATTTCTTTTTAAGTGTTGGAGAACCACACTGCCAAGAACTTGCTTTCTAGAGGCAGCAGCAGCAGAATTTCCTATTATTCCTGGGTTTGAGGATATAAGTTTTGGCACATAATGAACATGTCAAATGTAAAGTGTGGTGGGTCTTATATTTTTCATACTAACAGATACTAAAAGGAACTGGGACTCCTTGTAACCTCAAAAACTCAAGGCTTGCACCTGGCTGCAGTTTCTAGGCAGGACTCTCAAAAAGTATTAATCCCAGCCTTTTGTGGCCAGATGAGTCAGGTAAGAGATTTGACCCATGAGTGCTCCAAGTTTTATCAGCTGTTTGAGTTTAGAGTGTGACAGCAACCATTTCTCACCCAGTTCTGTCAAGGTTTCAGCACGGTCTACACGCAGAAAAGAAGCTTTATTGTCCGGCTTTGAATGTTCAGCTGGTTTCTTGGGCACATTTGTCTTGAACTAATGAAGAACTTTCAGGGTACTGAGAGAAACATCCCTACCAAAGAAGTAGTAGGAAACAAACTTCTACAATTACATTTGCAGGGCTGAAGTGGGGAAGTGAGTATAGTTGTTTAGTTTCTATGTGATTCGTTTTTCTGAGGCCTGGCATGCAAATAAAAGCTATTGATCTGCATCAGCTGTGTTTAATTGAATGGTGGTGGATCAGTCAAAGGTTAGAGTTGATGATCTCCGGGGTCTTTTCCAATCTAATTGATTCTGTGACTCTGTTTTGTACAAGCCTGGTGCTAAGCCTTCAGCTACTGAGTAACCCCGAGAAGTTCTGCTGGCTTGGAGGGAGCTGTGATTGGTTATAACAAAGGAAGGTTTGTCCCACCAGTTCTGCAAACTTTCTAAGAAATTCCAGTAGAAAACCCTGCACTCAGCACAGGGTTCGTGGTGTGTGTGTTGGTTGTTTGGTTATTCTAACAGGGGAAACTAAACCAACTGGGTGTAGTGTTCACATGAATCCACAAACCTTGGACTGCGAGAGACCTGAAATATGTCCTGCACACAACTTCATTCACTCTGGATGCTACTATAAATGTATTGGCACGACAGGGACCAGTGCAGCCTTTCTCTGAATAGAGAGCTGTGCATTCATATGGCTGCAGCTATGTCACATCAGACAGGCTTGATGAGAGATGCTGAAAATAATATATCTCACACCTGACAGAAGTACCTAGTATTTGAAGAGTGTTTGCAAAATACGTGGTACTGGTTCCATTTTTTTTTCCCCAGGCATAAGCTTACTATGTCCAGTATTATGGACTGCCTCTGAGAGTAGTGTTAATGATTTCTGCCATATTATTTTTACTTTGGTTTCAAACCAGTCAATACAGCTGTAAGTTCTGTAAGGTCATATTGTATTGTTACTTTAGAAAGCATCAAAGCAATTGCATTGTGCTCGAGGGACAGGAGCACACATGCCATGCCAGGCTCAACAAGCTAAATGTCTTCCCTGTCATTTTAATAGCATCAACATATATTCTTTCCTGGAAATAAAAATTGTCTCATGGTAAAAATCACTGCTATCCGTACCTAGAGGGTTTGGGGAAAAAAAAACCCCAAACACAGGACAACAGCTGAAATGGGGGACTGCAAAAAAGGATTGATAGAATCCAAAGACTGTAAGTGTTTTCTTTTACAAAGACATTACTTTTTCATTTCCCTTCACAAATAGAATTACAGTTAAGCCCTTAACAAAAAGACTGCAGTTTACCTATTGATATGGCAGCAATGGTGCAGAAAAGGGACAAGCTTTCCTCTGAAATGCCCATCTGCCTCAGTGGGCTAAGGGTAAAGCTACACAGACAGGTCTATGCAATCATAGACTCTGCTTTCTCTCACAGTGCCTTTGCATGATACATTAAATTCTCCACTATCAAAATGGGAATTTTTTGCCAGTGCTGGGAAAGCTAGAAGCACCAAGGGATCTCAGGGATTATATGTTATTCCCAGTAGAACTCCTTTCTTCTGTGTTGGGTAAATGCCATTCATGTTCACTGTATCTATTTAAAAAACAGATAATCTTCTGCTAATTGCCCATCTGAAACACACAAAAGGTACACAAACAAAAATACTTCACACAACAAAAATTGTTGTCAGTATAATTTGCCTTATCTCTTTCTCGGTTTCTGTTGTAGACAAGTTAATTGTTTACATCTTTTGGGCTTGATCTGAGAGCTTGCACAGCTGTCAGTAAGAACATTAATCTTCAATGCGTCAGCACAAGTGTTCATTGTTTGCTGGAGTTTACACAATGACCCGAGTATTTTAGGGATATTTTGGAACATCTGACATTCAGATGCTCTCCCATGGCTCCATTTCCTTCTGAGAAGCTTACAGACAAGCATATATTTCTTAAAAATGTTTTGGTCTGGCCTTCAATTGGTCTATAGGAACAATATTATGGTAGATGTTCAGTTTAAATTAAATGTCAGTAACTTCAACAGCAGTCATTTGTTCTGCTCCTTCTCTCAGCCACTCTTAGCAATTTTCTCCTGTGAGCAATAATGTCTGTTTGAAGGTGGATACATGTACAGGGTTGCCAGCTTCTTATCAACTCTCCTTTGTCTCCAATCTTTTCCTTACAACCAAATGTCTGGGAGGTAAGATGTGTTCTGAACCTAAATGATGTAGGGTAACTAGAATGTGTCAGGGAAAGTCATAGCTGGAGGCTTCAAAAAGGGTACAGCAGTTAATTTGTCTAAAGTTTGCCGGGGGAACAAGTTAAATAAAGGAGATGGAAACAGCTGACTTATTATCCCGAGGCAGTTTTTACATTCAGAGTTGGCCGACAGCAACATACACAGCTCTGAGCTTTCCAGGACAGTGGAGTTGCACGTTGTTTCAGCCTGACAGATTGGAGTTATGTGTTTTAGCCTGACTTGCAAGTGATCCTGTGAAGGATGAATATCATTTTGTGTTCCCCTCTGCAAAGTGTGAATGACAATAGCAAAAGCATTTTGCAAAGCTCATCTCAGTAGTGTTTGTGAGGTATACTGAGATATTGGGGAAAAAAAAATGAAAACTGTTGTTAGTTTGGGTGTTATTCTTCAAATCTTTATCCATAGTTAGGGTGGGGGCTGTACCACTATAGGATACCACAGGAGTTTATTTTTGTCTTTGAGGTGGGAGCAGTGGCTTGAATGCCTCACTACAGCACAGGAAAAACTAGAGACCAACACAGCAGTTTGGAGTTGAAAGTGATTTTTCCAGCAGAACCACCTTTTGTGCTAGCCTGAGCGCAGTTTGCTTTGTGGCACCAAGAGGCTCGTGGTGCTGAAGAGTTCCCATGGGCAGGACTGCTCTGCTGCTGATGTCCTGAACACCAGCCTTGGATGTGAGATCAGATGAGCTGGCAGTGCTCTGTTGGCAGTACCACTGTACCTGCACAAGGAGCTTTTCCCAACAGCTGTGTCAGAACTTGCTGACTTGATTTTCATCTAGACAGTGGAGTTATCTCAGTTTTCAATGCTGAGACAGAAGGAAGAGTACACTGTGGCCTGCTGTGGAGGTATTAGCTTTCAGAAAAGAGGCACTCTGATCTCAGTTATTATTCCTCCTGATAATTAGCACTGTTCTGATAAAATTAGGACAATATTTAAATAACAGTACTTACAACAGTTATAAGTTGCAATAATTAATCTTAAAGTAGTTATAATTTGGAGTAACTGTGCAAAAACCCCACATGCAGGTGCAATAGCTCTCAAGTGACTGCTCTCAACAAGGAGATGCTTTCTGAAGGTATTTCCAAGGCATCAGTAGAGCCCATTTGTTTAACTTCTGGCTTTGGTTAGACAATGCATACTACTGCTCTTTACTACCAACTACTCAACTTCCCAATCAAGAGTTCATTTCAAAATAGATCCCCAAATTATAAAATCCCCAGACAAATCCTCCTGTCTCATTCCTCCAGTCAACATCTGACGCTGAGAAATAAAGCAGTTAAAATTTACATCTTCTGTATGAAACCAGTGGAGCAAGACAAGTTTGTGTGAAGCATTAATGTAAAGGTCAGATATAATTAAGTGTACACAATATATTTAGCTTTTTAAAGAGTAAAATCAGAAAGTCATAGTCTTTCTGTCAGCTAACTTAATCTGAATTCTAGGTATGGATTCAGGAATGCAAACATAGCAAAGTATTTGAATAGCTATTTACTAACTATTTAAATAGCTTTTGAATAAACTGAATATAAGGACATGCTAATACAGACACAAATATACAAGATTGTTCAGCACCTTGCTGAATGGAAGGAGATTTAAAGTACATTCTTACACTCCAGTTTTTCTTGAGGCCAAAAGAAATCATATATACATGTATCTTGAGTGAAAAAAGTAAAATAGAGTAAAATTAATTAACCTCCTTCCCCTCCCATTAATAAATGTTATGTATTCAGCATTTTGATGGAATACAGCAGCAAAGCTCTAGCTCAGAGCCTGTCTTGCAATCTGAGGCTGAGGTGAAATATAAAAGTAAATAACAAATGTGGCTGATCAGACCAGAAGTTATAAATGAAGGTTATCTCTCCAGCCTGCCCATGAATTCAAAGAGGGAGGAAGTGGCTTTGGACCCATTGGTTTTTCTTAGCCAATTTTTTTTGGAAATGAAAAATCCCACATCTTAGGACCTGACAGCTGCAGAGGAGAAGAGCTTGCAAGGTGGAAACATAGAATGGCACAAAAAAAAAAAAAAAAAAGTTTGGAAAAGATTAGCTGCTCCTCTCCAATATATTAATATATTACCATTTGCTTCATTGCAGCCATAATGATCTCAGGATATAAGTAAAAAATGGTCTGTAAGGAAACATAATATCTTTGTTAAGACAGCTGATGTAGCTGGAAAAAAAGGAGACAGGTTTGGACCACCAAAATGTTCTTTTAAAAGCTGAAATGAAAGCAACAATCTTTGAATAAAGAGAAGACTATGAACAGTTTTCAGTTTAACCTGATTTTAATAATCACTTAGACAGTTGTGAGCTGCCTTTTGCCCATGAACCTGCCCCTTTCCTTACTGCTTTGTTTTAAGAATAAAGAATGCACTTCTACCTTAAAATCTTACTTCACCATTTAGTAAACTTTGTTATGTGTTGTATCACTGTTTTCAGAGTCAGATGTTTTAAAATAGGAGGGACTGCATCTTCTAGCTTAAAATAGAAGTTACACTTACCTGAAAACAGGTAAGTCCCAAGGGGTAAAGGGTAAAACTTCCTGGAGACAATACAGTTGCATAATTAGGTCCAAATCCTTTTAAAGCATATGGAATTGTACAGTTTTTCACATGAGAACAGACTTGTTACAGGCAGTCTTTATGTATGCAGGTGCAAAATGTTTTGATGTCTGCCAGGTTGTGCTGAGCAGCCAGAGCAATACTGTAATACACAGCTAGCTTGGAGTTTGCCAGTGTTCTGTATTCCAGGACTCCAGAGGCTTGACCCTGTCAGACAGCTAAGCTCAAAAAGCAGCTAGCAGCTGCCAGCAGGAACTGAATTTACTTGGCAAGGTGTCCCATATTCCTCATATACACCCCTAGGGCCGTGCCTCTGGGGACAGAACTTACATTTATACAAACACCGCGTGCACACACAGAGAAAGCTGCACACAGCCCTTACCGGTAGGGATGCTCTCCTTTCACTACAGAGCTGTGCCTGACGTTTCTTGTGGCCTCTGCCTTCTTTCTCCTCATCAATCAAGTTGTGGCCCCAGAAGCTGCTCATCCATTTTGCAAAGAAAATATCATCATCCTCATCATATTCCATGTACAGGTGCTCCAAGCTTGGGGGGGACTCCCAGCCAGACAAGGCAAAGCAAGGTCAAATTCCACCACCAAGCCAGTAGCTTCACACTGTTCTGCCAACAAGAGGAAGCAGACAGACGGTTTCAACCACTCTTTCTGCACTCCCTCCCCGAAACCTGTCCCACTGCAGCCCCAGGCACTGTCTAAACATAAAGTCAGCCCTTTCTCATCTCTTTTCAACAAGGTTTCCTTTAACCTTTCCGTTGCAGTGATGTCCAATATGACACTGCTGCAGGGGGTGGGTGGCAGGGCTGTGGCTGCTGCCTGTGCTGCTGCTGAGTGCCCCAGCTGTCAATACCAATGCAGAATTGCCCACAGTTACATGCCTGCGGGGGGGCAGACCCAAAGTAGGCTTGTGATTTTTGAGAAGCAGAATTGACATATTGATGTTGGTCAGAAGCTGGCACAGCTGCTTGCAGAGACCTCGCTGGCTCTGTGGGAGGGAGCACAAATGGCCCGCTCTTCCCTGCTGCTCTCTCCCTCCTGACTTCTGTTGTCTCTGCTCTCCCTTCAGTGCTCCAGAAACATCATCTGCCTAGATAGAAACACTTCCTGAAGCAACTGCTCATTCATTTTTGGGTTAGGACAGAGAGTGCAGAGTGCTTTTCACCTGAGTAATTTCATCTGCCGTATCAGGGGTATGTATGGGAGGCCCTACCTCGCCTGAATGCGCTCAGGGTAGAAATGTGCTGGTCCCTCCTCACCAGCCCTGGGTGTGAGCCATACAGCCTCACCTAGACCACAGAACAGGGAATGACTTCTGCCCTCAGACCGAGTGTCTGAACTGACCACATGTACCCTTCATGTGGTTGTGCTGAGGGTCTCCTCGAGGCTCTGTACTCTAATTACTGTGCCTGTAATACTTGGTTGTCACTTTTGTGTCTCCTCTATTTCAAAATCTCTGTTATAACACACAAACTGTTGTGGCCCATGAAACTGTTGTCTGCATGGTATGAAAGTGGAAGATGTGTTCCGTGCTTTGGGGCCTGGCAGGAGGACAATGAGGGCTCTAAGGCTGTAGAGCATGTTGGGATGGTGCTGGAAGGTTGCATGGGAAGAATCCAACCCTAATCTTCTTACTGGAAGCAAACCTTGGTGCGTGCTGGCACTCTTCTGGTGCCCAGGCATTGCTGCGGAGATGCTGGTTGGTCTTGGCCAGAAATATGCCGAAAAGCTTGCTGGTAATTTGGCATTACAAAGAGTCAGTGATCCAGCATTAAACCTTTTCCCCAAGCTGTTTAGACCTTCAGATGTAGCTACAAAAGTCCAGTTTCATTCATGGGGTTGTAGGTGTGAAGTGTAAGTACAGTGTGGGGCTCTTCATTCTCAACAATGTAGGTGAGGGGAATGGTTGGTCATGGATGTCTGTGTGCCCAATTTTACTTTGTCCAGGGCAGGAAAGACTGTGATCAGCAGAGGGACCTGAGTACATGGGTGTGCAGATGGCATCTCCTCAGCTGTTCTGTATGAGAGCTCGGGGACACAGCCACGCCTGCAGCAGCCCAGACAGGAGCAAGAGGAATGCCTGCAAAACAGAGGACACCCGGAGCAATGATGTGCAGGCTGATTTTCTAGGTGGGGAAAGGCACTCCTGGCCATATTCCAACAGCCAAGTTTGACTTACATCCTGGAGGCCACCCATCTGTACAGGCACAGCACACATGAAGGCCTACCCAAAGCATGATGTGGGTGGAATTGAGGCTGCCAATAGCAGGAAGCTATTGACCTGGTGGATATGTATTTTCTGTTGTGAGGTGACAGGGAGAACAGGGAGAGGGGCTGTCCCACAGCTTTGTCCAAATATGCTTATAAAAATAGTAATAATCCAGCAATTAAAGGACATTTCTCAAGTTGTTTACTACCAGGCACACAGATACACTGACTCAGAGTGCAGCAAGGCAAATTTTAGTTGGGTTCCTGAGGTGTTTGCTTTGCAATCTTAATGTTGTTTATATTTGCAGCCCTTTTTAATTCCATGCAATATGTGTCTTCTCACATTTCCCTCCTATGTACAATGAGATTTCCAGGCATGAGATGACAGGAGCTGAGTGTAAAAACACATCAAAAACGACTCATCTCCAGCTGAGTGCTCCATGGAAAGAAGTGGAGACAGGAACATAAGCTTCCTCTGCCTACAGGTAAGGATTTTAACTAGGCATAGACACACACATGAACAAAATTCCAGTATTACATACAAAATTATTTTTATGACAGATTCAATTAATAATTGGGAAGAAAACATAGAGATTTCATGTATTACAAGGATTGCTCCAAAACTCTTTCATAAAAAGTCCTAGAAAGTCTGAATCAGCCACATCAGCTGAAACTTCACAGAATTAGAGCATCAGCCAGGTAAGGCTGGGAGAGGCCGCAGTGGGTCCGTCTGGTCCAACTCCCTGCCCAAGCAGGGCACAGGGCTGTACCCAGCCGGGGCTGGAGTATCCCCAGTGAGGGACACCCCACAGCCTCTCTGGGCAGCCCGTTCAGTGCTCGGTCACGGCACGGTCGGGAATTCCCTCCGGTGTTCGGCGGCATTTCCGCGCCTCCGTTTCTGCGCCGCCTCCCGCCCCACACGCGGCACCGGGGCGCGGCTGCGGAGCCTCCGCGCCGGCAGGGGGCGCTGCGGCGGCGGCAGCGGCTCCCGGCGCGCCCCGCGTGTCCGCCGGCCCTTCCTCTCCTCCTCCTCCTCTCCTCCTCCTCCTCCTCCCGGGCGTCATGGCCGCCTCGAAGCCCGTGGAGGCGCCGGGCGCCGGCGGCGGCCCCGCCGGGCTGTCCCGGTGGCAGCTGGCGCTGGTGCTGGGCGCGCCCATCCTGCTGGGTGCCGGCGCGGTGTACCTGTGGGGGCGGCGGGCGGCGCGGCGCGGGAAGGGCGCCAGGGAGCGGAAGACGCCCGAGGGGCGGGCGAGCCCCGGGCCCGGCGGCGAGGGCGGCTCCGGGCAGCCCGACGGGCCCGGACACGAGGAGATGGTGAGCGGGGAGCGGCGGGGCCGGGGTCCCGCCGGCCGGAGCAGCGCGGGGTGCGCGGGCTGCGACCTGCGGGCCCACAGCCGCCGGCCCGGCCGAGAGCGCTGTCAGGGCGCCGGTCCCCAGCGAGCACCGGGCGTGTGAGGGGACGGAGCTCGGGGGCATCCCGGCCGTGCTCCGCCCGGCGGGTCACGGGCTCACACACCGGGCGGCTCGGGAGGGCCCGCGATGGAGCAGGGGCATCCCAGAGCACATGGCTCAGAATTGTGTCTGGGCGGTCTGGAATAGCCCCAGTGAGGGAGACTCCACACCGTCCCTGAGCAACGTGTTCGGTGCACGGCCGCTGTACGTAAAGAAATTCTTCCTCGTGTTCACGTGGAACTCCTGCGTATCAGCTTCTGCCCATTGCTTCTTGTCCCAGTGCTTGGCACCAGCGAGCAGAGCCTGGACCCATCCTCCTGACACATTTCCTCCAGATGTTGGTAGATATTGATGAGGTCTCCTCTCAGCCATCCCTTCTCAAGGCTGACCAAGCCGTTCTCCTTAAAGTTTTGCTCCCTTGAGAGATGCTTCGGTCCCTTAAATCACGTTTGTCACCCTTGGTTGGACATGGTCCCAGACCTCCACATCTTTCTGTGGTCAACCTGTGTGACCCACAGAGCTCTTAGCCAGGCATTCGTGGTTGTGGTTCTGCCCTTGCTGCAGAAGGATTGGGAGTAGTTTGTTCCAAGATCAGGCATTGTCAAATGCAACATCTCATTAAGTGCCTAAGCTTGGATTTGTGCTGCTGAGGGGGAAGTTGCCTCCAGAAATAGTGTTTTGAAAAGGAAATCTGGGATCTGTTGTGTGTGAGATGCTGGATACAGCAGAATAGAAAGAAAACACAATCAAGATTGTTTTAAAATGGAATAGTATGTTCCATGAAAATATAGAAGCTGCACAGTTTATATAGCAGAGACTTCAAAATGTAGAGTTTAACTAAGTAGGCATGCTCTCAACATACATTTATGCTGTTGTAAATTACCATTCTGAGAACTTTCAGGTAAAATGGGCTGTGCAAGAACTCGAGGACAGCACATAAGATTGGAGTCCAGATTGGATCTATGGTTCTCTGTTCTCTTGTATATCTGTATTTGAAAAAAACGGCTCTAAGAATGCACTTTCTGCACATCTGCAGTCCCAGATCTGTCTTGCCAGTCATGCAGCTTTACTGAGGTGAGGTTGCAGTTGACAAGCATGTTTAAAGTAATGGCTTTGACAAAACTGATTGGCTTTATAAGAATGTCCCGTACTGCATTTTCTTTTCCTGTCCTTGTGTATCACCCAAAATGCTTTGAACTGTCAGACAGTTTAAGGTTCCCAGCTGAAATGATCAGGAGAGAAAAAGAATCACCTCTCAGAGGCTGAAAAAAGTCCGTTTTAACCTTGGTGGTTTGAGTGATGCGGAGCGAGGCGCTTGGGCGGGCAGTGGCAGCACACATGGGGGCAGTGAGGAAGGTGGCAGCTTCCCCAGCTAGTGAATCACAGCTGCTCTCAGGCATTCCTGAAAGCACAGTAAGCTGTAGAACCTTTGCTGGACCTTGAGGCAGGTACTTGAGTGCAGTGATTTGTTCTTCCTGCGCACCAAACAGTACTGAAGAAGTTGTGTACAGAGGACAAACTCAGACTGTACAGCTCGTGGTTGCAAGCAGCATCTGGCATATTTATGGGAGTGAGCTTGCTGCGTGTGAGCTCTGCAGGCTGCTCCTGACCTTTGTCTTCCTGCAGTGACTTCCCTGTTTGTGTGTTCACTCTGGGTTTCTTAACTGTGTGTCTGAATTCTAGCAATATCCAGGGGTTTGTAGTCATTCTGCAATTGCAGGAAGGAAGCACTTAAAACATTTAAAACACTTACGTAGCACTTGATTTAAAATAATTGTGTGTTGCTCCACAAATTGAACTACTAGAAGGCTCTGTGCATTTAAGGATAAGTTGAGTGGCATGACCCGATGAAAAGTTTCTTGAAGAGTATCATTGCTTACACTGTAAAGAAATGAGAGATGTTGCTTAGGAAAGTCACAGAAGTTATCAGATTTGTCTGATTACATGAGATAATTGTCTAGCTGGTCAAAATATTTCCTGGCTGCATCAGGAAAATAAATGTGGCTGCAAGTTCCCAGGACTGCTTTATATGTGTGTGGAGGATTGTCTTCCTGTTGCTCATATCCAAAGCAGTGATGCCATGTGGATTTCATGTTTCCTCTCATATTTTATTAGTTATGGATATTAGTGATTAGACCTATGATTGAAAATACAACCACTGCAGATGCTTCACTTGTGAAACTGCCTGTAGTGTAATAATCTGCCTTTCTAACATGATGAGGTATGTTTTGTAACTCACTTGGATTCCACATACAAGTCTGCACAGTGAATAAGAGCCAGTAATTCATTTCACAGTTGAAATACAGAGAAAAATCTTTTGGAAAACACATAGATCAATAATGAATCTGCTACCAAGAGCTGTGTCAGCTAACTATTCTTTTACTCATAAATGTAACTTAGGACTCATACTGTTTTGTGCTTTTCATTAAATTGGCCCCGTATCCATTTGATGTTATGATCGTTGTTTCTGAAGACAAGAACTTGAATTTTTTTCTTTGTTCTCTAAAAATATATAAGGTCTTAAATCTTCCCTATTCTTTATTCTGACTTGTTACTATTTTGCATGCAGTTCAAGCTTTTCTTTTACCTGCTGCACAGGCCTCACATTTTTTTCCCAGAGGATTCTCCTGGCATCGATGCACTGGCCAAGTGTGTGATCTGTGACTGACACGGTGTTGGCAGAAGCCCTTAGCACAGGTGCTATATTGGGAAAAGCTGAATTACTTTTGAGATTCCTTCTCCTGTAAGCACAGCTCCTTAACAGTACAGTAAACTGGTATTATTGTGCCAGTTGAGTGATGATGATAAAACTTCATCTGTGGATGGTTCAAAGGTCGTAAAGCCAAATTGCATCTCTTAATTACAGCTGTAGTTGTTTCTTATAATTTAGATGGAATGTGCTTTAGTCACCCAGTAGCAGTTGCTTTTTACACGCTCTCCTGGTTTGTGGGGAATATTGTGTAATTGAAACATGGAGTGCTTTTGAGACAGTGAAAATTTAACAGGGTAGAAATCCATTTGGATTTAAGTGAAATGTGCCACTTTGAGCTTGCTAACATAAGTGAAATATGCTTTTTAGTCTGGTAACTGCAGCACTAGCAAAACTACCCCAGCTAAGGAGAGAGAATGCAAATTTGTACACTAAAAGAGATAAGAAAGACAGAGTGACCCAGGCGTTCTTTCTGTACTTTCTGACAAAAACTGAGTACAAGTGTAACTAGCTGTAAGTGTAACACAAAATCAGCAGAATGAATATGCATGAACCTATTGTAAAATTCTATGCACATGGAAATTAGTAAGGGTAATAAAAAAGGATGGGGAGTTCTCAGAGGTGCACATGTCCATTGAAGGGCAATGAGTCCCCACATGGTCCAGTGCTGTATTCCCTACAAATCTTTATTGGAATTGTGGGGTTTGATTTTTCATCTGCATTTAACTTTTCATATATTGCTTTAGTTGGTGGCCAGATTAATTTTTTAAACTTATTTCACGATAAATTCTTAGCAGGTTTTATACCCTCCTTGTCTTACAGGAGTGAGCAGTGGTTAGTCAGTGAGGTAATGTGTTGGTTGCTTCCGTATTCTTTTCCCCTGAAGTTGGAATCAATTCCTTTTGCAGCTCTGTGATAGTCCAGATGTGACCCTTAACTCTTTCAGCAAGCTGCCCTGTATTTGGTGTGAGAGGAGGTCAGCTGGGTGTCCTGGTGTACTGCAGACAAGGCATTGGGGTCCCAGCAGTTCCCTGTCTCCTGACACTTCCCTGAGCTGGGTGCTGTCCTTGGGTGCAGAGGTGGGCGAACGTGACAAACTCCTCGGCCTTTGTGGTGCCACATACCGGGATCAGGGATCAGCAGCCAGCTAGCGTGGCTTCTGTCCAGTGTCTGTTTTAGTAGCAGCTGCTGAATGCTGCCTCTCTCACCGCTGTGACATTAGATCAGGAGATGAACAAATGGAACCCCTTAGTCTAGATACACTCACCTTGGTACTTACTCTAAATTGGTCTAAGCAAAGCGACTAAAAAGTAATTTCTGTTGTACTGTGTACCTGTTGCTTAGTAAATCTGACTGTCAACCTACTGCAAGTCTTCTGTTTCTTGCTAGCAATAGTGGACAGGTGTAGAAAACTCCTAAACGTGTGTACAATAGCAGTAAAACTGTTAGACTCTTGGCTTATTCGTGGAAGGCGTGGACGACAAATTCATTTAACAGGAAGGTGACTGACTGAGAACATTGTGAATTTGTCCCATAAACTTCATTATGTTTTTTTCTGAGTGTAATACATCCTTGCTTGTGCTTTGAATTTACTTCTAAAGCGCATGTAAACATACTTTTTCTCATAATGGTTTTCATGCTAAAGAGACTTTTCAAACTATTTATATTCAGTTAGTGCCTTTATTTGAAAAAAAGATGAACCTTAGTGAAAAAAAAAAAAAAGTAGGGACAGGATTTTTTTTCCTGGTACCTCATCTCATTAAGAGGGTTCTCTCACTTGGAAAGGACAAAAGAGAGGCCTAGACCAAGGCCTTCTTTTTTTGCAAGCTGAATTAAGATGGCTGAAACAGTAGTCACCCTCCATGTCATCTGTCAGATAAGGGCTTATACAAATCCTTTTCTGCCAAAAGAAAACACTAAAACTCTCTGGTCATGCTTCTGTTGGGAATCACTGTCATCATTGGCTGGCAGGAAGTTTCTTGTTCTGCTTTCAGTAACAGGCTCCCTCAAATATATAAGGTTCTGAGCTGCTACTTTAACAATAGTCCATTGCAGGGAGTTACTAAGCATTATTATTCTTGCAGCTGGTAGTCTGTTCCTGTTAAGCTGCTGTTTGCACACAATTTCTGAACATTTTGTGAGCAAAGCACATTTGCTGAAGCTAAAGTAGAAGTTCATAAAATTTTGCCAGTGTTGTCTATTCTTTAGTCAGTTAGCAATCTGCTTGTTCTGCTGCCTGGATGACTGATAACTCAATTTCACAAGTGTCCTTTGGCTTTAGCTCTGTTCTAAGACTTGTTAATGAACAGTTGTTTTTTGTGTAGCTGCAAATAACTTCTGTGTTATTTGTGTGCCACACAGCATGGTTCAGGACAGGTTCATGGGTCAGGTGAGGAGAACCAGTGAAATTGGAAAATAATGTCTAGAATTATTACTTTGGCAAGAAAATGGAAGAATGAGGTTTTTGATTACTTGTGCATGAAGTTTGTTTGCATAATCAGTTTCTTACATACTATCTTGTGTATGTCCAATGTAGCAAGTGAGAAGGAATTTTTAAAAATGCACTTAAAAATTTTGTAAGGGTTAAATTTAAGGCTTGAAAAGCCTTCAAAAACTGACTTTATGAATTAGTATGAATTAATTTTCATATTCTTATTTGTGCTATCACTAAAAGGTATTGCAGCATATAATGGGACTTCTTTAATTTTTTTTTTTTTTTAAATAAACAGCTACTAGAAGCCTTCCAAACCATCAACAGCAAAAACCCCACCAAACCAACCAAAAACATACATTGGATTTGGTGGTGTTTTGGGTGCATACTGAGGGCTACAGCAGAGTAGTTTGGGTAAGGGTGCAGAGATAAAACATCTCAGAGCAAGCAGTTTAGTTTAAGGCAGCATAACAAACAAGTTGACTTCTTCCTTGCCTGGGGTGCTACTGCTGACTTTATTGCATGAGTGCATGAGGTGCTCGAAGCTCTAACTCGTTACCCCCACCTTTCTTCCCTCATACAATGGGTGCAGCAGGGGTAACCAAGGAGTCAGCAAATGTTCCATGATTCATTTCTGTGTGAGTTGGTGTGTGGTCTGTGATCCTGCAACTGGTACCAACAGTTTACTCACATAACAGAGTTACTGATTTTCATAACTTCAGCATCATGTTTGTAGTCCCTGAATTTTTTGGTCATTGTTGTGTGCACTTGTAGGCTCGTGGGAAGGCGTGCTGCTTCCCAGGAACCAGCAGAGCCCCAGTGAGAGCCCCAGACCTGCACATGTGCTGTTTGCAGCTATGGTCCCACAGCTGACACCGGAGCAGCACTTGGCTGTTACCAGCACTCCTCACCCCTGGCTGGTGCCTTTGCTCTCTGAATGCCTCGGATGGGGCACAGGGACTGCTCAGCTGGGGCACTCACTGGGATGGACATCCCTGGGATGAAGCAATTGCCAGTGATCGTGAAGCAGTAACCTCGCTGCAGTTAGCCTTCATCTCTGCAGTCTTAAAGAATTTCCACACTGCAAACACGTGTGAATATTACAACATGGCCCATGTAATGTGTTTTCCTTTTTCGACCCAAATTAATAGGAACAACACTGAAATTTGTAAAATTTTTACACAAAGACATTTTTAATGTGGCTCCCTCTAGAAATGTACACAGAAAAATTCAAGCTGACTTGCATGCATTTAAGTTTACAGCATATACATAACCCTTCCCTTTGTTAAAAGCATTGTTGTATTTGGAGATAAATGTAGGACCTACTGGAAATAAATTTAACCTTTTGAGACTTTGGTTAAGTTTTAAAGAAACAACTTACCACATACACAGTTACTTGTATCTCAGTAAAAATAGTTGCACTCTAATTTGGCATAGAGTAGTGTAGAGTTACAAACAATGTATGGGGTGAAGTTAAGAATCTTTTATCAAATTAAACGTGAAGCTTTACAATAGAAAACTGAAAACCTTGCAGATTGCCTTGTTCTGTGAACAGTAAAGATGGTGCAGATTGATTTCCTGTGGACCCAGTGATTAATAAGTTGTGAGAGAAGAGATTTGCTGGCAGTAGAGATATTTAAGAAATTCTCTCCCTTATATGGTTTCATTTGTAAGTCGCCCCTCAGGAGAATGCCTCTGGGATACTTTTGTTCTATTTGGATGCCTACTTTTATGTAGGAACTGAGGCTAGCACCCATTATCGATTCTCTCCTGCCAGGATAAGGATCCAGGCCTTAAAACACAGGTTATAGAGCAAGTCCTGGCTTCCTCTCAGGTTTTCAGTTTTAAAGTAAATCACTTAGATGCAAGAAATGATCAGGTTGGAATGAAGTGAGCAGACATTAAGGGGAATGGGCAAAAGAAATGCAAAGTTGCTTTCAAATTTATGTTACAGCCTTCTAATTGTATCTATTAAGTTTGGCCCTGGCAGTGGAGAAGGAGGTGGAGGAGGCAGAAGGATGGTCAAAGAGCAGCAGGGGCAATTCCCAGCAAATCTTCCATGATCTGAAGTGCAGGTGATATGTAGTGAATTCTGCAGCTATTGTTAAAGGCACTGCTGCCCCCAGTCTGTAGCCTTTCCCTCCTCAGAAAGGTTGGTAGAATGGCATGTGTGCCCATACTTCTGTTCATTTTGGTATGGCAGAGCTGCCCCAAAATGTTGTCCCTGAAGTAAGGCTGTGACAGAAGAGCAGAAATCTGGAAGATCAGTGTTAGAATCTTTTGCAGCTCTTATTTTTTAAATGCTTTTTGATAGAGCATTTTTACATCTAATCCCTTACAAACCACAAGATTTGATAACTAATTTGTAAATCCAGGGGTTTCAGATAGGTAGCAATGTTAGTTTCTGCAGAAATACAGATCATCAACATGTGGTGCAGAACATAAGATGCAGTTAGCAGGATCTCGGGCCAGTCAGCAGTTTCCCATCCCCTGCTAAGATGGTGATGGTCCAACACTTGTCATTGCATGAAGCAGAGTGTGTGAAGCTGTAGAGGATCAGCTATAAAGTTGATTTGCCTAGTGCATGAAAGGCAAACCAGCTTTATTTTCCCTACAGGTTTTATTGGTCTTACTCCGTAGGTCTTTCCACAAAGTGTTTTCCATATTTAATTCGTAGTCTGATGAATCACTTCTGGTCTTAGAGGCTGTATGTATTTCAGAAGGAAACTCTTCTGTTTGAATTGCTTTGAGGGCTTTGTTGTCTTTACACATTTAGCCTTTGGAGAAACAACTTACCTCACTGGCTCTTCTGATCACCAGCCATGTAAAAGATTACAATCTGTTTAGCTTTCCAAACAGAAATCACTGCCTTGTTTATTACAGTTGTAGTGAACCTTGTGAAAAGGTTATCTCCTGTCTGATACACTTGCAAAAGAAAATTCTTGTGTGTTTCCAGGAATTAAAATCAGTGAGATTTTTCAGAAGTCTGGGTTAGAGTTTACAACTCAGGTCCATATTTATATCTTTGAAGATGAGCCCTGAATGCATAGCTTGTGTGCTGTGATGCCTTTTTAATTCGAACTGACCTCTCACTTTTTTTTTTTTTCAGAGTCCTCTTGGTAGAGCCCAAGCAGCTAAGAACAAAGGAAACAAATACTTTAAAGCAGGAAAATATGAGCTAGCTATTCAATGTTATACTGAGGCTATCAGCCTGTGTCCTCCTGAGAAAAACCTTGATCTTTCTACCTTCTACCAAAACAGAGCTGCTGCCTATGAACAACTGGTAAGAAATTAAAGATGCATATGTGTTTATTGTAAAAAGTAGCATTATTAATTTTGTCACTTTCATCCACTGAAAGGTCCCAAGTGATAGCATCTGCTGCTTTCACAAGATGCTGTTGTGGCTTTTTTCAGCTCATCATACTTTTCTGCATATAAATAAAATTATTTTCTCTTAACTGCACTCAGTCTATCTTATGTAATTCTTATGCATCCTATTATTTCAAGACAAAAGTTTTAATTTCTTATTCTCTAGAACAATTTTCTTATATATAAATTAATTTTACATCTCTCTACTTGAGTTTTTAACCATGAAAGAAAGGTGAACGGCCAAATATTTTGGAAGGATGCTACTTCAAAATTATAACAAAAAAATCACTGAAATCCTAGTAAAGGCCGATACTTCAATTTTGCACATGGAGAAGTAACATTTACTCGACAGCTGAGTATACTGGCTGTTATTTTAGAAGTCAGCCAGTGTTGCTTATTATGGTATGATGGATTTGCTTGTGAGGTTGAGTTGGTGAGCTGTATAAAGGACTGGAAAAGTAGCTTTGTACAGTGTGAAGTATCAGGTGAGAGGCTGTGCTTACATAAATCTGGTATTAGATTTAGTTTTGTCTAATACAAATTCATGCTATAATGAATCCCAAATGTATGTGGTTCCTCTATTAGAAAAGCCTGTTTTGATAAATTGAAATAACATTAACAAAAAAGTTTTAGCGCTTTAGTAAACCTGTTTGTTCCATTTTATTTCCATCTTTTTCCTTCTAGTTGTTCTACACCACTGTTTCAGTGCCGGTGTTACCTCCTGGAAGCATCCTTGTACCATTGTGTTCCCCCATGGGATTTGTGTATGGCCTGGTGTAGGGTTCTGTGGGAATCCCGTTTGTGGTGCAGGGGTGTGCAGTGCCCGGGTGGTGTCTGCCTGTGGGGCTGCAGCAGCAGCAGCAGAGGGGCAGTGAGCCCTGGGAGCTGCACCAGCACTGACCCCAAGCTGCCTGTGGGGCTGCAGCAGCAGCAGCAGAGGGGCAGTGAGCCCTGGGAGCTGCAGGATCACTGACCCCGAGCTGCCTGCGGGGCTGCAGCAGCAGCAGGGGGGCAGTGAGCCCTGGGAGCTGCAGGATCACTGACCCCGAGCTGCCTGCGGGGCTGCAGCAGCAGCAGGGGGGCAGTGAGCCCTGGGAGCTGCAGGATCACTGACCCCGAGCTCCCTGCGGGGCTGCAGCAGCAGCAGGGGGGCAGTGAGCCCTGGGAGCTGCAGGATCACTGACCCCAGCTCCCTGCAGGGCTGCAGCAGCAGCAGGGGGGCAGTGAGCCCTGGGAGCTGCAGCAGCACTGACCCTGAGCTGCCTGCAGGGCTGCAGCAGCAGCAGGGGGGCAGTGAGCCCTGGGAGCTGCAGCAGCACTGACCCCAGCTCTCTGCGGGGCTGCAGCAGCAGCAGGGGGGCAGTGAGCCCTGGGAGCTGCAGCAGCAGCAGCAGGGGGGCAGTGAGCCCTGGGAGCTGCAGCAGCAGCAGCAGGGGGGCAGTGAGCCCTGGGAGCTGCAGGATCACTGACCCCGAGCTGCCTGTGGGGCTGCAGCAGCAGCAGAGGGGCAGTGAGCCCTGGGAGCTGCAGCAGCACTGACCCCAGCTCCCTGCGGGGCTGCAGCAGCAGCAGGGGAGCAGTGAGCCCTGGGAGCTGCAGGATCACTGACCCCAGCTCCCTGCAGGGCTGCAGCAGCAGCAGAGGGGCAGTGAGCCCTGGGAGCTGCAGGATCACTGACCCTGCGGGGCTGCAGCAGCAGCAGCAGGGGGGCAGTGAGCCCTGGGAGCTGCAGCATCACTGACTCCAGCTGCCTGCGGGGCTGCAGCAGCAGCAGGGGGGCAGTGAGCCCTGGGAGCTGCACCAGCACTGACCCCAGCTCCCTGCGGGGCTGCAGCACAGTAGCTCAGCACAGCCCCTCTCACTGTGCCCTTTTCTGCCTGCAGCAAAAGTGGACAGAAGTGGCACAGGATTGTACCAGGGCTGTTGAGCTTAACCCGAAATATGTCAAAGCTCTCTTCAGACGCGCCAAGGCCCATGAGAAGCTAGACAATAAGAAGGAATGTTTAGAAGGTGAGTGGCTCAAGCTCTGTGTACTTAAAAGTGGAATTAGTTCTGCTGCTGTGAAGATGGCAACTTCTGGAAATATTTTGCTCCTCTGTAGCTACAGTAATACAGAATTATGTATTTAAAACCATTTGTATCTTCTGCAAATACATATTCTTCTCTTGTCAGAAGAAATCTTTTCACAGTTCTCAAATTCTCATCTGCTCACATCTGTAATACTGCTGAGAAATTGATGTTACTGTAGCAGCTCAAGGTATTATTTTTCCAGGAAACTCCTTTGCTTTATGATAGAATTACTCTAACGTGATAAGTGGATAACCAGTTGTTCTATTTCCATGCAGTAAAGAGACTTTCTTCTTCTGTTTGTTTTAGAGAAATTATGCTACTACAGAAATGAGGATATTTTTGCAGGTAGAGGTTCATGGTCAGAAATAAAAGTATTGCAGTAATTCAAATGCGTTGGACTGGTATTAGAGAGGAAACAGCCTCAGCAGCATTTTTTTTATGGTGCATAGTTATGAAAACCAGAACAGATTAATTTTTTTTTTTAATATTAATGCTTTATGTTTTGAACTGTCAGGAAGATGTCACTGAGAAGCCATGGAAATTAAGACCTACAGGTCAGATGTATTGTCTCACAGCACTTTTGAGCTACAGTACACTGCTTGGAATTACCCATATAAATTTCATCAAGTGAAATCATTCCTGCTGATGTTAGGTTAAAAGACAAATGAAATTTTCAGCTGTGTTCATTATCAAAGAAGGACAGAAAATAAGGCAGTGCTTTGGCTGGGAAATCTAACTGTTAAATTAGTTTCATTATGTGTAACAGCCAAGAATTCGGTCTGCCAAATTAGAAGGTAAATTAGATGTGGAACTTTTATCTATCTATCTGTTTACCTGCTGGCAGAATGCCTTTATGCCCTTTAAGACCATAGTAACTAGAAAAGGACAACTTGGTCCATTTAGTGCACTCCTTTGCAACCACTGTGTATCAGCTGCACTTCTAGAACTGTAATAAAATCTAAGCCTTATGTAGCTGCCAGGTGATAAAAGCCCCAAGAAAGATCAAGTGTCCCTGTGACAGTTTTAAATATAGCTTCTTTTTACTGTTAATAGCAGTAATGTTAGTGACAATTATTTTCAGCTTTTTTTTTTTCTATTAGATTTTTTGCTTGCAGTTTTTTCACATCTGAAGTTTATTGCTTCTTTTTTTTTTTTTTTTTTTTTCTGAACTATCTTTCTATAACCATGCTTTTGCCTGCCAGCCACATATGCCCAGTAAAATTCTAGGAAGTAGGGTATGCCCATGTAGTGGAGGAAAGCAAAACCAAACAAACTCCAAAACCCCAGCCACTACCAACAGAAAACTCCTCCAGTGATCCCTGGCAGTATTGTTTGGGAAGGTGCTGCTGCTGCAGCCAAGCCTGGAGTGCAGCAGTCTTTGGGCAGAGCGTGTCTGCTGGGTTTGTATAGCATGTTCTTTCTGAGAGTACTGTATTTTCCCAGGGACTTTCATATGCTTCCTGACCATGCCAGAGGTGCAGGTTATGATAGCTTAATAATCCCTCTAGCAGCAGAATTGGAGAAATATACTAAAACTCCAGGGCAAGACATTTACTTTTCAAGCATATTCAGACAATACACTGCTTGAATTTCAAGTCCAGGCTCTGGTCATCTTAACTAATGTTTAAATGAAAACAAAACAGGGAAAACCTGTGGTAGCAGTGCATTAAATTGAGGGTCCAGAGAAACTGTGCATTTCACTGTAAGAGTGTATTTCTGTAAAAGTGCATTTCACACTGGGAGGTTTCACTTGGGCAGCAGTGGGTTAACATTTGCAGAGGTTTCTCAGTGTGAATGAAAGCCATGTGATAGGGGCTTGCACTTCAAATAGGCCAGCAAGGTATTTCTCCTTGCTCCCTTCCAAAGTCATGGAGGTGAGCAGAAAAAAATTGAGATAGAATTTAGGCAGATTTCTTAAACTGAGGAGTAAGTGAGATATAATGGGACTGAATGTGAATTTTAGAAGTAGAAAATAAAGACCAGTCTCAGAAGAAAAGCCATGTTAGCACTTTTAATGCGGAGATCATATGAACATAATTACTCTCCTTAAAGTTTCAAAATGGTGAAAGCCCCTGCTAGAGGTATGTATTTTCACTGTTGATTTAAGTGTGTTTGTCTCTAAATAAAAGCATGAACAGAAAAATAAATGTAATTTATTGTCATTCACTGTCATGAAGTCCTTTTATCCCAGGACGATAATTTTGGATACAAATTTGTGTCTTGAAGAATACAGTAAATACAGCAAACTGGAAACAGCCTTTGGCCTGAGAACAGGACATGTATTATTTTGGCAGTGCCTCGTTGTACTCAGTGGCATATTTTATAATGTACTTCAGGGACTATCAGAATTCCTTTAATCTCACTTTTGTACGTTGTTTCCTAGATGTCACTGCAGTCTGCATTTTAGAAGCCTTCCAAAACCAGCAAAGTATGTTATTAGCTGATAAAGTTCTTAAACTCCTTGGAAAAGAAAAGGCCAAAGAGAAGTACAAGGTAGGACTTGTGATAGCGCTGAGTAATTGTTATTTCACCTGAGCAGTTGTTGACAAGTCGGTTGTTGGCATTCTTTCAGTTGTTGTAAACAAGTCACTGTCTTCATCTGCTCAAGCATAAGAAGCACAAACACAAACTGGTTTCTACAAAACTGCCATTGTTCCAATGGGATTTTCCTGTGGGATCTCTCCAAAGGTTTTGGAACCTCAGCAGGGAAGAGAGATTTACTTCTAGCAGTTGTTTTCCTTTAACAATGAAATTTGTTATGACATTCAGGAGACACCCTAAGTTGGTGTGCTGCTCTACATAGGGCTTTTCTGAACTTGCAGCTTCGTGGAAACTGGGTGTGCTGGAACAGACACCTATGCATGAATGGTTGGAACCTGCAGAAGAGAAAACTGTGGAAGCATAGGGGTAGCCAGGAGCAGTCATTTTACGTGACTGTAGGTTTACAAAAAGGTTGGGACAGATATTAACATGTTCTTGGTTGTTGTTAAAGCATTCTTGTTTGTGTTTTGATAGTGGTTGAAGTACTGAAATCCTGTGTTGGTCTTGAGATGCTGAATTTCTTTACTATAGAAATTTATATAAATATAGTGTAGTATAGTATAGTGTGGAGGTAACAACAAATAGTGTTGAGTGTGGTGGATGTAGACAGGTGTGCTTCAGAAGAGTGTATTCAGTGTTTTCCTGCAGGAGAGACTGAATTGTAAATCTTGTGTGCAGTTTATTTTAAACAAGAAATATTTTTTGGCTGTAGAAAAGATTGATTACCTGAGAGATGTTACTTCTGGGACTTTAGGTAAAATATGTTGTATCTGGGCCAAGTTCCACACAGACCTAGGGTATTGCTTCATTACTCTCCATTGTAACAATGACAACAGCTTCTCTTGGACAAGCTGGAGAAAAGAGGAAGCTGCCATTCAGAATCTGTGTGAATTTAGGGTCATGCTTAAATCACCAGCTTGTATTTTTCACCCAGTTTATGTGCACATCCAATGTTTCAGTACATCTACCCAATGTCTTATGATATCCTGAGTCCTTATTTCTAGCCACATATGTGGAAAGATACAATCTCCCTCCCCCCCAAGTATTATCACTTTGTTTTCACTGGTGATGGGTGTTGCATTGTGATCTAAAGCTTAAAAAATTCCTAAACATTAGAATGGCAAATCGAAAACATCAGGCTATCAGATGAGCGAGTGAAAGTCATACAGTGGTTCTTCCATCAGGTTTTTTTTTGATAATTGTGTTTGCTATCCATTTCCATCTTTACCATCTGATCTCACCACCTAATGACTTGGAATTGCCTTTCTCTGTTTCAGAATCGGGAGCCTCTGATGCCCTCACCACAGTTCATTAAATCCTACTTCAGTTCTTTCACAGATGATATAATTTCCCAACCTTTGCTTAAGGGTGAGAAATCAGATGAAGATAAGGACAAGGAGGGAGAGGCTTCTGAAGTAAAAGAAAAGTGAGTGTACAGTATAGTTGAGAACTGTTTAGAATTAAGTTTTCAGTGATTTGGAGATTTTGCTCAGTGTTACATGCTGCAGATTTCTGTAGTACTTGGTTTGGATATTCCTTTGATATAAATGATATCAGCATTGCAAGTGAAACCTTAGCAAAAGCTGACTGGCTAGTTCCAAACTTGCACTAAGCAGAGGAAGGACAACAAGACTGGGATGATATGCTGAATATTTACTACAGTGTCACAGTAAATCTTAAGAGATGGGAGAAGGATCTTAGGAGATGGAGAGGGCTGAATGATGCTTTGGGGCCAAGGAATATTTTATAATGAAGGAGCATTTCCAGGGAAGAGAGCAAGATAGCCTTTGGACTGTCAGGGAGAAGATGAGCTAGGAAAAGGGGGTGTTTTTTAAAAGACTGCATGTTTTTTAAATGAAAACGTGCATTTACAGCAACTGAGGCTGAAATGGTGTTTTATCTTTCTGGAATCAAATTGCCCATAAATGAAAAGTTTGTTCTGGCATAGAAAAACTTGGTTTTGCAGGGCTTTTTTGTGTTTTTTTTAGTGGAGCCTGAGCACCACATAAATGGTTCTTTAATTTACTATGCTACTTTCCAGATTATTTTTGGAAGATAGCAGTGCTGTCAGTTTGGAAACCATTGCAAACAGCATTATGGTTTTTTTTTGTTTGTTTTTTTTAAGTAAGAGAGAATGTCCTGATCTACAGGCAGATTCACTGAATCCAGGATACCACTGAGAACAAGGCAGTGCTGCAGTTTTTTGGTATTAAATAATTTCTTCCACATACATCCTGCACATTTCTAGGTTTAATATTTCCCTTTCCTGTCCATGAATTCCACCCACTTGTTTTAAACCAGAGATTATTGCTGTTCTTCATGTGGAAAAAAATCTCAAGGGACAAATGAAGCTCACATTCAAAAACATTTAAAACATTTTTCTTCTTTATTTCTAATGTAATTTGGCCAGGTTTTTTGCAAATTGTTTTCCATCTATTATGGCTCCATCCAGGAATGGATGTTCCAGTGGGACTGTGTTGGTGTTGTAGAAGTATAGCACAAGTTAGTATTTGTAATAATTTGATGACACATCTGAATGGAAATTGCAGTGTTCAGTGAATGCATATATATATATATACACACACAACTGTTCTTACATCATTTACAGCTCTGGCTATTTGAGAGCAAAACAATATATGGAAGAAGAGAACTATGACAAAATTATCAGTGAAAGCACAAAAGAAATTGAAGCAAAGGGAAAATACATGGCAGAAGCTTTGCTTCTGCGAGCTACTTTCTACTTACTTATTGGCAATGCAAGTGCTGCCAAACCAGACCTAGATCAGGTCATCAGCATGGAAGATGCAAATGTGAAGGTAAGAATCTGTCACAGCTGGATTGTAGTTGGGATTGAGAAGTTAGATGATAAACTTGCAATATACTTCAAGGAGTTTGTCCAAATTTTCAGATGTATTAATGGGAGTATTCTGGTTTATTTACTGTTTTGTTACTAACAAATTGTTTTTTTCAAGGACTTGTTAATTTTTGAGACAGCTGTACTGAGTAGTGCAAACTGAAGGTGATAAGTACTCCAAACTAAAGAAGAGGGAAGCTGAATGAATTGGAGGCTTAGCCAGTCTGGATAAGTGAAAAACCTTAATTGCACTTGTATATTCAGCTGCTGCAAAAAAACATTTACGTATTTGTAAACATAGGAATTGAGAAGGATTTTGGGGGGGCTTGGAAGTCCACTGAAATGGAAGCATAGGCTGATGTTTTTGAAATTAAGTAAGGGAGCTCATTTATTTAGGGTCAATATGAAACTTACTCCTGCTTAGAGTAATTGAAACCTGTCAGTGGGAGAAGCTAGTGAAAGAGAAAATTTCCTGGGATTGTAGTGAAGGCTGAAAGGTGGGGCAGCACGGGGGTGGCTGATGTTTCCCTGGCCGTGTTTTGCAGCTGCGAGCCAACGCTCTGATCAAGCGGGGCAGCATGTACATGCAGCAGCAGCAGCCTGGGCTGTCCACCCAGGACTTCAACACGGCTGCTGACATTGATCCTCAGAACGCTGATGTTTACCACCACCGAGGACAGGTAGGCAGCCTGAGAGGCTTGGGCCCAGCACTTGGCTATTTCAGTGTGTACTAAAGGAGAAACGGTGTCGTTGGAGACACTTTATACTGTTTGTGCAGAAAAACATGAACTCCTAATTGGGAGCTTTTGTGGGATAAACACACAGTCTGTTTTGGAGGTTCAGGTCAGGCAGAAGCAGTTTATTTCTATAGCTGTAGGAGAGCACTCTATGGTATGAACTGAGACTTACAAGTACTGGGGCTTGTCTACATTTCCAGCAGAGAAAAGCTGTTCTGTGAAGGGGCCTGGGTAGCAGGGCAGCATCTGCACAGAGGGGAGCTTTGGTACAGCAGAGGTAACGTGTCCCTGATAACACCTGCAGCCCTGGGCCCTGGACTTGGATCTCTGCAGCTCATCCCTCCCTGCCTTGTGGCACTGCTGGCTCCTTGACTAATTTCTAGCCCTAGAGCAGCCTGCTGCCACAGACCTGTAAGATAAACGGTGCTGGCAGTAAAAAAGGAACACTAGCATATGCAGATAGGCTGAGTAATATTTGTAAGGAAGACTTCCATGGATCAAGAGTTTTTCTCCATGAATTTGTTAGGTCTCTTTAGTGCTCAGAAATGAAGATGGTGCTGTGTGTTGACTGAAGGGAATGAAAGTGTTCTGCACATAGAAAATTTGTGTTTTACAGTAACTTCACAGTAAAGTAAGAGAATGATGAAGTGAACTCTGCTCCTCTGGAGGAAAAGAATGTCAAAATAACAAAAAAAAAAAAACCCAACCCAACAAAATAAGTTGAAATAGAAGCTGGAAAAGCTGAAATATTTCAATATCCAAATAGTCCACAGATACTGGCTACAGAGAGGCAAAACAACTTGAGAAAATATGGCATAATTTTGGAGACTGGTCATAATGCTGACACAATGATGACAACAGTCTAAAATGCAAGCATTCTCAATCCTTACACAGGGTCCTTGCCTGCTTGTGTAGGTACTAAAGTTTCACTGGTGGCTTTGATAATACAATTATAACAGTGATTTTTAGTTATGGGTTTTGTGGGTTTCTAGACAGTTCTTCAACTAACTGGAGATGATATGAGTAACTGATGCTATTTGAATTATCATGTAAGTGTCTGAAGCGCAGATGAAATAGAGAATTAGGATTTTCTTTCATTCTGGCTAGCTGAAAATCCTGCTTGACCAAATTGAGGAGGCTGTGGAAGACTTTGATGAATGTATCCGATTGCGACCCAATTCTGCCTTGGCGCAAGCACAGAAATGTTTCGCTCTGGTAGGTAACGTGCTGGGGCTTCTCTGGGTGCTTTTGCTTTAGAGAGCTCTGGGAAACACTCTGTTTGAACAGCAAAGTAGGGCAACATGCATCTCTGTCTTTTAATAATAAGGTAAAGGAATAATGCAACAATTTCTTCAGTAAGAGTATGGATTTGCTGCTTTTCTTTTGAAGCACTCATTGTTCAAACAGTAGAACATTTTTTTATGTTCTGTGAGAGAGGAACAAAAAATCTCGATTCTAATTGGAGCACATAAAATTGTTTTTAATAAAGCTTTACTATTGTGGAAAACAGTCATCATCAAGAAATTGGAAGCAAACAATTTCAAGCTAGTACAATGACTCAGTGTGCAAGAATCTTGTCAGGGCAGTTTTGCATGGTGTGAATAAGGAGGAATGCCAAGTTTGGCATTTCTAAGCATTTGAAATAGAGGGAGGCTATCACAATTATCAGGCCTTATGAGTTCCTGCTTTCATCTGGTGTCCTGTCCAAGTCCAGACACTAGGACAGGTTCCCAAAACCAGATTTGGTAGGATGTACAGGCATGTCACCTTCTAGAGCTTAGCATGAAATCATACAATGGCCTGGGTTGGAAGAGATCTCAAAAATCATCTCGTTCCAGCTCCCCTGCCATGAACAGGGACACCTCCCACTAGACTAGGTTGCTCAGAGCTCCAGCCTGGCCTTGAACACTGCCATGGCTGAGGCATCCACAACTTCTCTGGGCACTGTTACAGTGTCTCACCACCTTTACAAGAATTTTTTCCTAATATCCAAGCTAAACCTGCTGTCTTTCAATTTGAATCCATTCCCTTTTGTCCTGTTTACATATTCTTGTAAAAAATAATTTTTACTCCTGTAAAAAATCTCTCCATCTTTCTCATGGCTCCCTTCAGGTATGTGAAGACCATGATTAGACCACCCCCAAGCCTTTTCTTCTCCAGGCTGAACAATCCCAGTTCGCTCAGCTTATGTAAAATACCTGAATTATTACGATGCAGGCAACTCTTGGGGAGGTGGGTAGAGGCCTGATCAGCCTTTTTTCAGTCTGGTGATGGCATAATTTTTTTCATTTATTTTTTTTCATTGGAATAGTATCGCCAAGCTTATACAGGAAGTAATGCTTTGACTGTGCAAGCAGCCATGAAAGGCTTTGAAGATGTCATTAAAAAATTCCCAAAGTGTGCTGAGGGCTATGCACTCTATGCTCAGGTATGTTTTTTTCTCTCTTAAAGAAAATGCTGCATTCTCTTGTACTTTTTATCTTGGATATAACATTTCTTCATTTCTTCAAATAACAGATGAAGTTTTGTGACCCTGAATTCTGAGATAAGACATGCTGCCTGGAGTTAACTACTTGCATTTGTGGTTATGGGTGTTCTGGGGCAGAGGAGGTACCAGGGAACTGGTGGAGCAGGATGTAGATAATGAGAGTTGAGGGTGGTTATTAGGAGACAGAGGTTATTCCTGCATGGTTCCCTCCTTCCTGCACGTATGTGGTATCTCAGATGATGAATGTCAGGGATTCTCTGGGTAATTTGAGAGTCAGATGTGTGGAACTAGGGTGACATTTTTCTTCTGCTACCACTGGCATGTAGTGGTGTAGCACAGCTGTTACACTTGTAACAGAGACTGTAATTTCTTCTCCAAGACTGTACTGCTGGTTTTAGTAGGAAGCGTGAGACATTCTGATTTTAAGTAGGTTGGCAATAGATATGCATTTCCTTCTGAAAGAGGCATATCTGAAAAAGGAAGAGATGAAGCTTGCAGGCACGGACTTTTAGAATGGTTTTTATTTACAGCACACAGCATGTTGCTTGTGGATCTCCTATTACAGGTGGCAGTGTGGTCAGTAATTTGTGCATTTAAAGCACAGAAGCTTTCCAAAAAGCCTCAATTTTGAAACTTAACTCTGGTAACTGATGTGCCTGGCCTGCTCTACCATAAATGAACTACATCCAATCTCACGCTGTCAATACAGTTTTAATTATACTTAGCTGGACGCAGAGTACTTCCTTTGGTGGCTTACTGACAAACAGGTTTCTCTTTTGATTCAGGCACTAACTGATCAACAGCAGTTTGGCAAGGCTGATGAAATGTATGATAAATGCATTGACCTTGAGCCAGACAATGCCACTACATATGTTCATAAAGGGTATGTATTGAATTTGCAGTCCTTTTGGTCGAGAGCAGTTGGCATATGTAGATTAGCCAACCTGAACTGAATGTATGTTTAGAAATTTAGCCAGGAAAAATAACTTGAAAGCATCTTTGTGCTCTTAAATGTACTTCTATATTTTGTCTTGACTAAGCTGCAAAAAAGTTTCAGGAAAGTTTCATCAGTGTTCATTGCTAATTGAGTATCTGCTTGAAGTACATCTGACTTTTCCTTTAGCCCTATTAGTTTGTTTGTGTTGAAGTTTTTTCTTTATAAAAGAACATGTACCAAGTCCTCTTGGGGAAAATTTGCCTTTCTTTAGAGTCATTAAAGCAGTAAAGTGGCTCATTGAAAGTGACTTCTACAATAGGTGTTTTTAAGAATCTTGAAGTTACTAAGTTACTGTGTACCTGCATTAGACATTAAATATATTATACATTTGGGATGGTTTTGCTTACCATGATGAAGGTTTTGAGAAGAGTATGTGAAGCCAGTTTGAAATTTTCTCTTTCTTGTAGTTTACTTCAGCTCCAGTGGAAGCAAGATTTAGACAAAGGATTAGAACTCATAAGTAAGGCCATTGAAATTGATAACAAATGTGATTTTGCATATGAGACCATGGGAACGATTGAAGTGCAAAGGTAATGCTGAACTGCAGTGTTAAGAATTCTTAGTTACTTCTGAAGTTACAGTAGTTCTTTGAATTTCCTCATGGATCTTAGGTCTTGCAATCTTCTTCCTGGTGTGCTGTAAGGCCAGCTCTTAGCCAAAGTCCTGATTGCTGTTCTGTAACTCTTAGGCAAAGCATATGCATTCTCTGTGGCATAATTGTGATTTATGATCTGATAACTTCTTATCACCAATTTCATACTTAATGGACAACGTGCAGAGGAGTCTGTGCATTTTAAATACATTCCTTCTTAATTTGAAGTGACTTCCTTAATCATTACCTGGCTTGTCATTACCTGGACTGTCTGTATTGAGGATCCTGTGCTGTTTTCTCCTGCAGTCAATAGGACTCCAGAGTTCTTGAGGGAAAGAGAAATGCCCTGCTCTGTAACATTGGATTGCACCTGTGCAAAGGTTTGGGGTGTCACTGACAGTACAGTACAGAGTCTCTTCTTAATATGTCTAGTCCTCCACAGGACAGACAATTAAACTAGTGCCATGAGAAATTTTGCAAGCATTTCCTATTTAAATAACATTCCTCTGTTTGTGCAAGTTTTCCTCCTTTGTATACTAAGTCCTTTCAGGGGAGATGAGACTTCATTCAGTTGGCCCACATTATCTTTGTAGTGAACTTGGTGTCCTGTGGAGAACATTTTATCCTGCACCATCACCTGTGGGGCTCTCAAGAGGAAGGCTGCTTAACAGCTGTCCTAGTTGCTTAGGCTTGGTAACAACTTCTCTGAGTTTACTCATCATCACCACAAGTTCTTGTGGTGGTTCCTCCTGAAATCCTTTTCAGTTATTAATGGTGGAGAGTGTAAGTCCTGAAAGAAAAAAAGATGTTTTAAAGATGACAAGATTGCTTTGGCAGTCTTAAACGGGCTAAATTTTTGTTTATTTCAGAGGTAATCTGGATAAAGCCATTGAAATGTTCAACAAAGCTATCAACCTGGCCAAATCAGAAATGGAGATGGCCCACCTCTACTCACTCTGTGATGCTGCCTATGCTCAGACAGAAGTTGCAAAGAAGTATGGATTGAAACCACCAACGCTGTAAAGAGACAAGGAGGAAATGACCTTCCAAAGTGAAGTTGCCCACTTCAGCCAGCCCTAAAGACGCTGTTGCAGACCATGCTGAATGGTGGAACTTAGTTTTTTCCTGTTCATGGTGTTGTCATTTGCTACATCTGTTAAATGTTTAGGTGTTGTGGGAGTGGTTGTTTAAGGAAGTATGCAGTGCTGCATCTTGTTCCTTCTGCAGCAGAAACCTTAGAGTGTGTTAAGGGAAATAAAGTTGCAGGGGAACCAAAGGAACATTTTTTGGCCATGCAAATAAAAACTTCACACTGATTCATTTTGGGTGATTATGTTGTGGGCGATTTTTGCTTTATCAAATAATATTACAGCATGTGGGTTTTTTCCTGTTGATTTTAAAAGTAATACTAGTAAGTGCTGTAAAATAGGTTTTATATCCAATTAATCCTTGAGGGTTGATTTAAATTTTGCAAAAATTAATTTTCAAACTTTAATACTAGAGGGTTTTTTTAAGTCAGTAGATGTGGAGAGGGTACTTGTAAATATATGTGAGCATGCACAATCTTCCCTTAAATCCCCTTCCACCCTCTGCATAACTTCCTTAGAAATAGTCCTGTGGCAGCTATTAGGGAATTAATTTGATAGTTCTTACTCTCACCCCAGAAAGCCCTAGAGTACTGCATAGGAGAGCTAGGAAAAAGGTTGGCTGGGGAAGGAGGTCAGGTAACACTGCTTCAGTGTAGACTTTACTGGAAGAAAGAATGTATTCCTGTGCAGCAGTCCTTACTTGAATGTCACGGGAGATTGTTCTGCAGGGTTCAGAGGGACTTTCAAGAACAGAAAGCACTGCTGGGAGTCAAGCTCCAAAAGGTAAGGTCATGCTTGCATATAATCTTTGCAATCTCTGATGCTTTTGCATAAGAGTAGCAGCTGATAGACTATCTAAATTTTCTTCAGTCTCTAGAGACTGCTGGGTTATGATCTCCTTTTAAGAGCTCCTTGGCAGGATTAAATGAGGTAAGGAACAAAGCATAGGCTCAAACTTCCAATAATAGATTTGCAAACTGCACTTATTTTGTTGTTGTGTAGACCGTGTCTTGTCCAAGATTTCAAATACTGTACAAGGGAAGCCATTGCGCTGCAAACAGTAGATGGACAAATTATGAAAGTGTTTTCCTCTCGTTAGGAACTTGACAGAGGGCTCTCTTGCTTTGGGTTGATCTTTGTGGTGTGGAAGTCAGTCCATCTTACCTTTCCCTGGACTGATGTGGCTGGATAAACCTCATGCAAATGATGTAGCTTAATTTAGGACACACTAGATTGGGCTTCTTTCCATCCTAAAATCATAGATTTGTTCGTGGTGACTTGTCTAATGTATTTAACCTTTTAAAGAAATGAATGATGCTGTAGTCAAACTGTCTTGGTCTGTAGTTGTGCCACCATACAGCAGCAGCTTGCATTTTCAACTTGACCTTCCTTTCTCCCAGCAACTACAGTTGAGTATGCAAATGGTAGAGAGCAGAGATAAAGATTTAGTCATTATTTTAGTAGCTCATTAGGTGATCTGAAATCATAGCACTGGTGTAGAATTGAAGATATGGGAAGGTACTGGCAGCTTCTAGGGGCACTGAACGTAACAAGTGTCAAATGTCTTCTCCAACTTCCAATCTCTGCATCAATTACCTGAGAACAAAAACATGCCAGGCGGACGAGTCCTGTTCTCTGAGGAGTTTTTATTCGCATGGCCTTACTTACATTGGCATTTTCTCCTCATCACCCCATCTGTACCCCACTCCTCACCCCACCCAATCAATTAAGGGAAAAAAGCATGTGCTGTCAATTACTAGCATTCCAAATCATCACGGACATTTGCCTGTTCTTCAACTAGTTTGAAACTGCACTGAAAGGATGCATTGTCTGTAATTTTTTGTAAATGACATATCACCTGTAAACTGAAAAAATAAATACTACCTTCAAGTATCTCTCTGACATGTATAAGAACAGGTTTTGATGAAGGTGTTCTCTGCAGTGGTGAGCTCTGTGCTTATGTTCTAAGTCTAGGAAGAACTGATCATTGACTGACTCCTTGTCATCTTCTCTCACTTCAACCTTTAAGAAAGGATGAGGATAAAGAATGTGGAATCAACAAATCCGATCTCTGCTTGCTTCCATCACGCACAGAGGTATGATCTTGATAGCTGAAGATTACAGGGGAAAGGAAGTGGAGCCAGGAGGGCTGGGAATCTGAGTAGCTGTGACCCTATTAATGTGTGTATGCAGCTGCATCCCTGTGATGAAGGGGACTTTTTGTGAGTGGTTGCTGCAGTTGAGGTTTTATTTTAAGCCAGGTGTGCATGTGAACTTTGAAGTGAGACAAGTATTACTGCTCTTTAAAAAAAAAAAAAAGTTGGAATTACTTAGGAAGCTAGTATCGAAGACTTGGATAAAGCCCATGTGTCCTAGAGGGATACTCTGGGAAGCTGCTTCTACTTACAATTGTCTAGGAACTTAATTTTCATCGTGTATGGTCCCTGCTGTTCACAGAGACAATGCTGTCAGGCACATGGTGTGATTCTTGGGGCCGGGAGTTGGACTCTGATCCTGACAGGCCCCTTCAACTCAGCATATTCCATGAGTCTAAGCTGTGACTTGAATTCCTAGGATCTAATTGCAGATGGAAAGGGAAGAGGGAACTAACATGCACTGGAAAGTTATATTGTAACTTACTCTGGAACTACCAAGAGCAGCTTAGATGCAGGTTTACCGAGCCCAGCAATCCTAACACTGTCCAATTTTCTGCCATTTCTTCAAAAATAATTTAAATTCTTGCAGACTGAAATTCTGGAACTGTTTCAGGGTTGTTACTGATTAGTTTCCTGGACTTACAGAACACTGGTGCATATGTGTCATATGGACACTTAAAAGTGCCTGTTTTCTACCAACACAAAGGTTGGGTATTGGCTGCTTCAAGTACTGTGGCTAAGAACTGACAGTGTACTTTTTTTCAGTGAAAGCCTTGCAAATTCTCAGTCCCATCTGCATCATTTCTGAGTGCAGCGCACTGGAGACCCTGCTAAATACCCTACTGAAACAAGGTGCTTAGAAGTTGTCCTCATAGACTGAAAAGAACCGAGCTTATTTCAGCTCTTCAGCTGAGTTCACCAAAGTAGGCTGTAATCGATTTTCATCCATCCTCTCCATGTGGGATTCCAGGGAGGAGAGTTCAGACCACAGATTCTGTTAGCTGTTGCAAACTGCATTTCTCAGATTTAAGTGGTCAGCCCATGAGAGTCCTGCACTACTTTAATCCTCCAAAGGTAGTGTTTATTTACTCCTGTGTGTTGAACTAGTAGAGAGATGGGAGGGAAAGAGAGAAAATAGTTATTATGGCTTAGAAGTTGGAGCCTGACCATGGCCATCATGGATATGGGGCTGCTGAGTATGTGGGAAGCACTAATCTAATGCAGGACACTCGGCTCAAATGGTAAATCGTTAATTTTTTAATATTTATTTTTCAACAAATAAACCTTCATTTCACCTTGTACTCTGTGACTTGTTTCTTAAAAGTTCCTGTGCAGTATGTACCCCAAAATGCAGTGAAACAGACCAAAAACACCTGCTGATACAGAATGCCACCAAGTGGAATGATGGGATCTGGCTTTTGAGGGGAAGGATGTGTCAGGGCTTGGCTGAATGTTTGTTCTTATTTATAAAACACACCAAGCTCATTGCAGAGAAGCCAAAATGTTAAAAAACAAAAACCCCCAGAAACCCAAAAAACTTGGGAAGAGGACTGGTGAACGTGAATGAAATATAAGATGGTTTTGGGGGAAATGTGGTTAGGTAGAGCAAGACAAAACCTTCTTTCCCTCCCATTCTTGTATTTTGAAATCTTTTTTAGCCTTACTTCTGTTTTATGCTGCTGGAAAACCAAAAGCTTATCAGTGAAGGCTGGTAAGTTGCTTTTTTTTTCATTCCAAGGAAAAAAAAGCATAAATTGTTACATTCTTTTTACATTAAAAGATGTCTTCCTTCAAAAAAACCCCAAAACCAGAAGTGCAATGTGCTTGGTTGGTTTGCAGTATTTTAAAGTCATTTTTCTCAATCAGTTTGTGTCCAGCAAAAGCAGCACAGTAAGGAGTGTGGATGGCAGCTGCCCATGGCAATAATGCATTCAAGTACAGAGCAGTCTACTGGGAGACTGTGGGCAGGAGGGTTTCCAACCCGACTGCTCTCAGCCTTTTCCAGGCAGCAGAAGTAAAACCCACTCAGACATTTTGTTAAGGAAGCAGTAGGGAGAGCAAAGAAAAATTACTGTAACAACACAGCAACCTGTGTCACTTCAGCAGTGAACAGCATTTGCCATAAGGAGAATTTAATACACAGATCCAGACAAAACACATGAACCAAAAACTGTCACAGATTCTTCTATAGGAGCAGCTCTGTCTGGCAGCTTCTTGCAGTGTCCTGAGTAGAGCAGAGCAGAATTTGGCCTGTTTTGCTCAGTGTGTTAAATTTTAAGCTTCCCAAGTTAAAAGTAGAGCATTCAAGGACCTTGGTTAAGTCACGTACATCTAAAAAGGACAGAGAAGAATCATGCTTCTAGATTTTCTGACAATTCACTGAAAAATTCATAATACCAAAGCTGACTTGAGTTTCAGAAAACAAGATTTCCATTTCTGTGTTCTACAAAACAGCCCTCAGAAGGTAACTAAAACATTATGATGACTAAAAATCAGTGTTAATCACTGCTGTGTTGAACTGTTTTCATCTCCATCTTTATCCTACCTGTAAAATACTATGAAATACTGAAGTATGAGTGGAATACAAAAGTTATAGTTCAATCATACTAGAATTGCACCAAGTTTTTGGTTAGGTGGTGTTTTCTTAACTGGCACATTAGGTAGTAAATTGTGGAGCAACTACTGAGGAAATCCTTCCGAAGATGAAGGCAACAGGCATTGTGACAGCTGAACCTTCCCTCTTCACCCAGCTTCACTTTTTCATCTCTACACCATAGAGATCACAACGCTTCTGGCTTAAAATAGGAATCTGCTGACGTATTTCTGCAAGTTTCTTTAGATCTGCAGGAGAGAAGAAAAGAGTTAAGAGAACAGCAGCCAAAAAAGAAAGCTCCTGACTTGCTCTGAGGTAGGATATGGAAAATAGCAACTGTGATGGAGAATGGGGTGGTAGGGCACTGCAGGTGAGCAGCCAGGGCTGAAGGAAGCCTCAGCTTTGCTCTTTCCTAAGGTGGCACCTTCTGCCTAAGGGAGTGAACTAGAAGGGTACAGCTCTAGAATATTGTATGTAGAACAGGATAGTGCTGCTGGTTCTTGCTTTAACCTAGCAAAGGTGGACAAGGCAGGGGAATGCTGCATCATCTGCAGTTGCATGTGTAAGGACATAGACTTAAAAAAACTGTCCCTCCTTAGTGTCATATCCTGTACTCAAGAAAAAAAGTGGGGGAAAAAACAAAACCAATTTTTCCCTTACCTATATCTGTGTATACAACTGTTTCCTCAGCCCCAGCTTTGGCTATGACTTCACCCCTGCAAAATTAAGTACATTTGTTCACAGGATTAACACATTGGTTTCAAGGCATCGGTGCAGTTGCTGCTGTTTGTACAAAAAGCAGTTCCTACCCTTGACGCCTACAGCTGTAACTACAGGGCTGTCCTAAAACTCTGGCATGATAGAAATGGCTTCCAGGGTTTATATGTGGCACTTTCTATATGTGATATATGCATACTTAACATAAGTGTCTTTCAAAGATCAAGAACTGTGGTAAAAGCCACTCTGAAAACCACTGCCTGTAAGCATGCGACATACCTCAAGGGGAAAGGAACAACCACACTGGCAAAGATGAACACTTTCTCCTTTGAAGACCCTAATGGCTTTTAATAGTGTAGTTTTACTCTGCATGAGCTACTGAACATGATTGTGTCTCCCCCAAGGGTTTTGTCACTGCTTTCATCATATAAAGTTAAAAGCCCAAGACACAGACATTTTTTCTCACTTGCAAACAGCTTGGAAGTCAGCTATCAGTAGATTTATCTGAATGAAAAACATCTGCCTGAAGATTTGGTCACTTTTACCTCCTTTGCACCTGCGTGACTTCTGCTCAAGTCAGAATCTCTCTTCTCTAGCTGAAGACATTCTTCTTGTTCTTTCTTATGTCAAAGCAGTGTTGTTCTTTGAGGAAATGAGATAGTTCTGTGTAAGCTGTTTAAGAGAATTACCCTATGCATAGCATTCAATGGACTGAACTTCAGGGACAACAGCAGTTCAACTAATGCTTAATCCCAGTGCTAAGTAGCATCTTTACTACCAAAATGAATACATACTCAAACTAGTTCTAGTTTACTTTTTTTTTTTTTTTTTTTTTTTTTTTTTTTTTTTTTTAGTTTGGCTATTTTAAATTATGATCTTGAGAATGTAGGTTCAAGTCTCATGTGCTTTTTACCAAGAATTTGCAGTTTGAACAGTAGATGGAAAAGTAGGACTGAAGTGTGACTGCCAACTGAAATATTTTTTACTGAAGGTGGTATGTTTTATTGAACTCACCATGGATTTACTACAGTGCTATGTCCCCAGGCAACATAGGATGCTTTTTCATCTCTAGCAGGAGATACAGTAGCTACGTAGAGTTGATTATCAACAGCTCTGTGTTCACAGAAAAATGAAGGAAGGGGGGGAAAACTTGAGAAGAATTAGTTTTTATAATACCATTTAATTAAGCAGAAGAGAAAGAATCCACTCCGAAGGACAAGCTATATATCCTCTAAATGACTAGCCCAAACTGTGAATGATACAAAGGTCAGAGAAAGAAGACCCTGGAAAGAGAAGTCTCTAGCACCTGGCTAGAGTTAGTACATAGAATATCATGGAATTCACAGGTTCATTCAGTATGCAGCAAGATTGATTGAAGCTGACCAAATGAATAAATAATACTGCATTCAGGAATCTCAGAGTCTATTTCTACCTGTAATTAGAGCACTTCCCAAATGGTTACTGGCTCTTCTCTCTAGAATCTGTGTGTGAAGGGTGCTTATAAAGCCATGGGAAAGGGTCATTGAAAGGGCATAGCAGGGGCAGGCAGGAGTAAAGGCCAATAACTTCCTGCTTTTCTCCTCGACAATAAAATAATTTTGGTGTCCCATGCAAGGCTTGAGGGATGGTACAGCTCCAATGGCTGAGTGGCCCTGCAGCACTACTTCTGAACCACAAGTGTCATTTGGAACACAAAAAAGTTGAGTTTCATGCACCAAAACTCCTCTAGAATAGGGGGATAAACTTTTACTGTGATCTTACCGTCCCCTTTGTAAGAGTTCCCAGTGAGCTGGTCCTGTTGTCATGTTAAAAGCCCCTGGATATATCAGCAGCTGGCAACCTTTGTTAAGAGACAATTAGAACTCAAGCATCATTAAGGGGAAGAGAGGCCCTTCACACTGAAACCCAAGGTGAAGTTCCTTTCCACACGTCCCAGCCTTGCCAGAATGGAACCAAACAGAGCCAGTCCATGCGTAACAGGTTACATCAGCCAAGAGCTGCGGTGGGGATACCCAGCTCCATCGCTCCACCAGCACGTGTGGATCAGGAAGTGATGGTTACTTTACTCTGTGAGTCTTGGCCCCAGGATGCATTCTGTGTTACTGGCAGGGACAAGAAGGCCTGATCACATGGATCCAGGAATGCCTGCTCACAGGGATCCAGGAATGCCTGATCACAGGGATCCAGGAATGCCTGATCTCAGGGACCCAGGAATGCCTGCTCACAGGGATCCAGGAATGCCTGCTCACAGGGATCCAGGAATGCCTGATCACAGGGATCCAGGAATGCCTGCTCACAGGGATCCAGGAATGCCTGATCACAGGGATCCAGGAATGCCTGCTCACAGGGATCCAGGAATGCCTGATCACAGGGATCCAGGAATGCCTGCTCACAGGGATCCAGGAATGCCTGCTCACAGGGATCCAGGAATGCCTGATCACAGGGATCCAGGAATGCCTGATCACAGGGATCCAGGAATACCTGATCACAGGGATCCAGGAATGCCTGATCACAGGGATCCAGGAATACCTGATCACAGGGATCCAGGAATGCCTGCTCACAGGGATCCAGGAATGCCTGCTCACAGGGATCCAGGAATGCCTGATCACAGGGATCACCCAGCAGGCAGCACTCAGAACCAGCCCTGGCTAGCCCCGGCTTAGGGCTGCCCAGTTCCCTTAGGTGACCCAGTCTCACCTTTCTGGCCGTAGATTTGAGCCATCTCAGCAAATCTCATATCATAGCAGATGCCCAGGCCCACTTTGCAGTATGCTGTTCCCAAAACACAAGAGACAGCAGTCATATCACTACACAAGTGCACAAAACAAGCACAAGGCTCCCTGTAGCCGTCCTGCCAACATTTTTTATTTTGCACGGCTCACGGCAACAAAAGGAGCTATATTTAAATGTGTGTCCAACAAGCACTGGCTATTGTTGGGGGAGAAGTCATACTTCAAGATGACAGAAAAAGTGTGAGAAGCAGTCTTATCTACCCTTTAAGAAAAGTAATTTCCACAAAATCATGTTGTATCAGGTCTTTGTGCAACATATTCCTCTCTCATTTAGCTGCAGTTTTTTCAATTATTTTCTTTTCAATAAAAGGAAACACTCCCTGCTTTCCATGGAGTAAAAATAGTAATGTACCTCCTTAGAGCACGCACATTGCACGGAGGAGAAAGGACTGTGGCAGACAAGACTCTTTGGAGAGCTCAGTTAACAGATTCTGTCAGTTTTTGACCAATATGGGGTGGGAAGGAGTAGGTATTTTGCTTTTTTATCTGAGGTGGTTGATTCAAGAAGGCAGGAATGGGATTCCTGATTTAGTTGTCTCCATTATTATATCATCCTCACATGGAGCAATGTACCACTGTAGCTGTTACATACTTTCTAGGCCACGTTTTATTAAGAACTATTTTCAAGCTGTAACTACTATTAAAAAATACCATCACTTCTAACAAATGAATACAATTAAGGCAAGGGGGGTGACATATGTTTCAACCCTTTCTACTCCTCTATCCTTTTGCAACCACACCACCTTTTTAAAAGTTTCAGAAGTGACCCAAACACTTGAAGCAAACTTAAACTATATTTGTCATCAAATGCTCAGTCTGATAGTCTTAAAATCCACTGCTGGAAAGGAGGAGGGGGAAGAAAACTCCAGAGTGACTGCAGTGTTACTGTAGTAGAGCTCCTTAAAGAGAGAGCTTATTTTATACTCACGTGTGTCAAACATGGAGAAACTATTCCCTGGACTCAGTGTTTCAGACTCTCTGAACTGTATCTTCCCAGGAACATTAATGTCAAACAAATGAACCTGCAATTATACTATGATTAATAATAATTACTAACAATTTCTCTGCTTGGTATTTGAGCCTCTTTAGGCATGTGTTTTCTACTGTTATCTAGACTATCAATATCTTTTGTCAGGATCCAAAGTAAACATTGCTTAAGATTGTCAGATTCCCCAAAAGAAGATTTAAAGTATTTCCTTCTGTACAGAAATATACACGTCTAAAGTTGCAAATACATGCAAAACAGCTAGATGTCTTGACCTAATCATTTGTCTCTAACATTTGAGTCCCAATCCTGTAAAACTTCTCAAGAAAATACCTTCACCAAGCCACCAAATTCCCATGACTTCAGCTATGCAGATGCCTCTGAGGGCCTGCAGCTGCCTTTATCCTCCCTTGCAATGGAAGGTGTTGTTCCATTGTGACTGGAGCTTCCCAGCAACAGAACTGGTTTTGTTTTATTATTTGTTCATCCTTAGCACAAGCCTGCACTCACTCTACGAGCAGCTCCTGGGCTTGCAGACTGCTGTGCTGTGACAGGTGGAAGGTGACACAGAACTGCTCAAGGTGATCTAGTAAGTCATGCTAAAGTAGAATCAGCAAACAGAATAAATTAATACCCACACCACCTTATTGTTCCAAGTAACCCTGCATTATCTTTTTGGCTTATCCTTTAAAGAAAAAAGCTGTTGTCCATTCATGGACAGATTCCTGTGTGCACAGTCCCATGAACAGAAAATAGAGATAAGAACGAACAGAACAGTCCATGAAGGAAAACTGACTCTGGAGTTACAAATGGGAGGCAGTTTTCCAAAAGCCACAAAGCAATGATGAGGTGGAGATGACAGCAAGCAAATATCTACCACAAACAGCAGTGACAGCTTAATTTGGACTCTGCATGTCTGCACTAATCACATGTACAGCACAAAGTATGTGAAGAACAGTATTTATTACAACAGAAGGACTAAATCCATCAGGAAGCTGAGGGAAAATCCTGATCCGTTTCAGGTGGGACTGTGTTTTAGACTTAGGCCACGGTAAAGAGATATATGAGTTGGATCACGTTTTACTCTTTATCATGGTTTTCCCAGCATACATAGGGAAAGCCAATTACACCTTCCAGCATTTTTTCATCCTTATCCAGAACAAATTTATGACCACTTTTTGAAGTGGTGTTTACATGCCCCAAATAAAAGTAGCATGAAATTTCATGGGTGATGGTATACAACTTATTATTAATGCAAGATTCTCCTGATTTATATCACCTTTAAGTGGTATTATTTCACAAGATGAAATAATTTGTGCAACACTGCTGAGAAAACTTTTCATAACAATATTCTGCCATCTTACCTTCCTGTGCTTTGCCAGCAGAGCACCATCAGGCCCAAAGACAGTACATGTATTATAGAGCTTTCCACCATCCTCTTCCGGAATCGATCCTTTTTAAAGGCAAGAATAGAGATTTCTCCCACTGTATTATTTTGATCTAATGGCAGTAACAGACATTGCCCATTTTTCCCCCAGTGAGATGGTCACTAAGAGTAAACTACCTCCAATGAGATATATGCTGCACTCCTTTGCAACTGCTGACAGCTTTTGTGTTGATTCCCCAGGGATCTTCTCTGCATACTCCTTAAAGTACTGGGTTCCATATGGAGAATTAAAGCATTCCTAGAATTAAATGGGGAAAAAAAAAAAAAGCTAAAATCCAGTAACACCACTACAATGAGATGTACTTAACTTTTCAAACTCCTCTCTAATCATACTCTCAAACAACCTTTGGTTACATGAGTTTAGTATATGGGAGCTCAGTAAGCGAACCAGAAAACGCCAGGAAGGCCAGAGGGACTTGAACAATTGTGTTTTGTGTGTTCAAACACACCAAAAGAGGTGTGTTTGTGGAGTGCATGCCAAATAGAACATGAGCTAAGACTATATGCAAGCTGTAAGGCCAGCACATACACTGCTCTGGGCTTAACAAGAACACAAGGGATGTTCACATCAGAATGCGGAGCCAAGTTCAACACAACTCATTTGAAAGTCACAAGCTCATAGATCCTCTCAAAACTGTGAAATGCTCATGCTCATACACAGCCCATGATTGCTTAATTTTTAAAAGGACATCTGCAAAAGCATGCATTTCTCAAAATTACTTATTGCTTTGTTAAAACAATCCTTTAAACACTATTTCCTCACAACTGAAGAGTGTTCTCCACCTTAGGCCTTAGTTAAAGATTTGCCATCCCTTTAGAACTAGACAAGTAATCTTTACACAGTCAGATTACCAGAGTAGTTTAGATGCCCAAGATAGGTGGGCTAGTGGTATTTGAGACACCAAAGCATGAAGCACTTTCACTCTGCATTACACTTGCCAGCTCTGTGAGGAGGTAGGACACTCCACCCAACACTTTCTTGTACCCTGAAGGAGTACAGCTGGAGGCCTCAGATAGGATATCAAACTGTGGCAGCAACTTCTCTTGTGTGAGAAAGGGACTCCCAGCACAGACACCTCCATTGTTCCCTTCGCTCATCACAAGTGACAAACACACCCCCACCCCCACAAAGAAAAAGGGAGAAAAAAAATCAAGCTGTGACTAGCACAATAAACATTTCTGCTTTATCTGCTCAAGCAAACTTCATAACAACTGAGGTAGGTTCTACTGAAGTGGAATAAATGAACCCAAGCTAGAAAGGTTTTTTTTTTTTCCCTATACAGGGCACTAGGCCAGCAGGTATAAGCTAACCCACAGCACAACCTGTAGATGAAGTAGCAGGAAGGGAAATCTCTGCAGGCTGTCAAAATGAGGTTCCTAGGCTTTTGAAATCTGGGCTGAACTTCAAAGAAGTGAAAGCAAAGCCAGCAGCCTCCATCTTCATATATTCAATATGAGTTACTTTCCTTTATGTAAAGTTATTAAAACAAAAAATGAACCCCCCAAAGAAACAAAACAATGGGGAGACAGTATTTCATGTTCATGCACTAATGTCAATACAAAATGTATTTCCCAAATGTCTGTGAAACGCTTTGCCTGTGTTTGACAACTTGTATTCTAAAAGCATAAATCTTTGTTGACAAGGTGAGTATCTCAGCTAAATAAGTCTGGAAAATTCAATGTCTGTACACATGGTGAAGCCAGTAAATAATAGTAATCTCTACACAGGAGGCAGAACACTGAATGGTCACATTTGCAACACAAGAACCATGTTAGCACAGAGGAGCTGGGAAGGTTGCTCAATGCTTCCCCCATGACAGCGGGAGAGAAAACATTCTATGTGTAAAACTGAGACCCAAAGTTCACCAGAGATGAACTTTGCACTCCTGTGTCAGATGTACAGGAGTAACACAAGGTTACTCTCTCTCCATGAAGAGAGGAGAAAAGCTCAAACTGCACTGAGAAGCCCACCCTGTTGCCAGCACACCCATTGTGTGAAAATTCAGCAAAATAATTATGGCTAAAGTTCAAAAAGTGAGTCAGAAGTGATTGATCATTTTTCCACATACGGAAGTCATAAGAGAAACGTGTCTTAATCATAATTCAGCCACAAATGACCTGCTGGAAGTATATTTTAAGTCTGTTTTGTTTCTCATGGATCTGGAATGCTTACAGCAAAGAGAGCTACTGTGTATGGTCTTTCACCTTCATGTCAACATGCTTTAGCTGAAAATTGCCTTTTTCTACACTTCTTCAGCAAAGATTCAAACTACAGTGTCCCTTACCTGAATTCAGACTATATCAATGATGGTATTGCCTAGGATTTAAACCAGCAAAAACTTTACCAGAATCTTACACTACAAAAAAGATCAACCTGTTCTTTGTTTCCCTTCTCATTCCCCACCTCTTAATGTGCTGCTGATACAGGCCCTGGGATTTTTTAGCTTTTAGTTTTATTTTGAAGCCTCATACAGCATCTAAGCTATCCAGGGAGGAAGAGGAATATATGTTGCATTAATAACACTAGAAAGAGGTTCTGAAGGGTTTGAAACATAAGGGCTAAGCAGGCCATGATCTTTACTCACAGGTAGAGCCACAAGTTTTGCTCCTTTAGCTGATGCTTCCCTCACCAGTCCACAGGCTCGTTGGAGATTATCCGATTTAACAGCAGATACATGAAGCTGGATAAGAGCGAGGCGGAAGGCTGATGGCAGAAAAGAAAAAACTTATTCATCAGAATTCCCCCAGGAAACTCTTCCAAATTTGAATTCAGTAACGAGCATTGAAGAAAACAAAGGAGTTAATATATAAACATATGCACAAACCACTACCAACCCATTGTGCAGCCTAGCTCTGGCACTGGAAACAGTCTCTTACCACAGGGAGAGCACTGAACCCCCGGATTGCCAATAGGAGCCACGCAGGGCCACCACCCTGCAGAGATCACAGAGCCCCGTGCCAGCAACAGCCAGGCCACGTTCCAGGGGAAGGAGCTGTGTTACAGAGAGGGAGAGCACAGGTCCCCCACTCCTTCCCAGGCTGCTGGGCACTGTGCCACCCCATCTTCTTGTTGCACACCAAGAGCTGGATGATCCCAAAAGCACCAAATAAAGCAATTGTTTGCTTTTATCCCTCAGTTCACACCTAGCTTGGGAAATGGCTATGAAAACCAAGAAAGGTTAACATATTTCCTGATCATTTCTTAGCAAACTGGTTTCTGGCCAAGTTGCAAGTGTTATCAAGCTTCTACTCCCAATAAGCAAGATATACAACTGCAGGCTCTCCAGGTAGCCAGGTTTTGTGCATACCCCTTGGATTTCCTTCCAATAATGTCTGAGTACCCCAGGTTGTAGGGAAACACACCCTGAGCAGGTAGAACTGTTTTCTTTAAAACAAACACCAACCAACCAATCCTCTCTGGCTTTATAAATATACATATAATATACATTTCAGAGTAAAAGAAAAGAGAAAAAAGGCACTAGGAAAAAAAAAAACCCATGTTTAAAACACCAGGAAATTTAATTAAGGTAATTAATATTACCTTCCTATATATAAATATAACACTATATGCCTCAGGTTTGAAGTTCGATAAGGTGCAAAACTGAAGGTCAGCCGCAACAGAACACATGTATTTGTGTCACACCTAACACATTCAGACGTGGGAACAACAGAAATGAAATGTGTAGCAGGGCTGTAGACAGAGTCCTCTGCTCCCAGCCTTGAGCAGCCCCAAAACCTTCGTTAGAAGCAATTCCCAGGAAAAGCCTAAAGCAATGTAGGCCACAACCAGGTAAAAGCACAACGGAGTAAAAGAATGGTTCACATTTGTACCACTACAAAACACGCTCGCTATTTTGTTTCAGAACGCCGGGAGCGAAGCACGCCCGGTTCGCTGGCGTTCCCCTGCCCTGTGTGTACCCCGCTCTGCGCCCAGCGCAGCTCCCTGTGCCCGCACCACCCAGGGGCCGTGCCAGCCCAGCACCGAGCCTTTCCCGGTCCCACCCGGCGGGGCTCCGGGACAGCGCCCGCGGAGCCAGAGGGGAGAGGGACGTGAAAGGGCCGCACTCACAGGCCATGGCTCCTCCGCCCGGCCCGTTCCCGGCTCCGCCCGGCCCGTTCCCGGCTCCGCCCGGCGCGTTCCCGGCTCCGCCCGGCCCGTTCCCGGCTCCGCCCGGCGCGTTCCCGGCTCCGCCCGGCCCGTTCCCGGCTCCGCCCGGCCCGCGCGGGCTGCCGGGACCCGCAGTGCCGGCCCGGCCCGGGCTCCCGGGGCCGCCCTCACGGCCTCCAGCGGCCCGGCGGTGCCGGGACCACGCTCTGAGCCCGCTCAGCCCCTTCAGCCGCGGCTGTGCCGAGAGCCTCCCTGCCCTGCCCGGCCCAACAAACCCCGGCAGCCCTACGTCTGCTAAGGGCTCATCGCAAGGGGCCTGTAGCAGTTTACACGGAACTCGTTCCCCTGGGACATCCCCGTCTTGCTTTACAAGAACAGCATCCCCCACGGTACAGTCATCCCCAGCAGTGTCCAGTTCTGGGCTCCTCACTGCCAGAAAGACAAAAGAGCTGCCAGAGAGGGTGGCAGAGCACTGAACAGGCTGCCCAGTGAAGTCTCCTTTTCTGGAGACATTCCAAACCCACCTGGGGCAAGTTCCTGTGTCACCTGCTCTAGGTGACCCGGCCTTGGCAGGGAACTTGGACTGGCTGGGCTCCAGAGGCCCTGTCCAACACTGCCAGTTCTGCGAAACCAACACTAAGCACCATGCTGCTCTTCTTGGCTTTAAACACCAATGCTCCCCTTTACACAGCACAAAACACTGCTGTCTCAGGTACATATTTTCCAGCCTTGGGTTTTTTAGAAGCATGTGTGTAGAGTTGTAGATTTATGTTGTGTAGCAATATTTCTCACATAAGATTATGTCTGTAAGCTGAAAGTACATAACAGCAGAATGGGTAAAGATAAAATGGGTAACTCAGTGTCCTAGGTGGACTGTATGATGCCTTTATCCCCAACTGCCTGCTCTGTTTATGTTGAATAATAAGTTTTGCACCTTTAAGGCTTGTTCCAAGAGTGAAGGCGGGGGGAAGAAACGTGGAGTTTGTTTTCAAGAACTGCACTCCCTCCTCCACATTCCTGCTCCTGGACTGTGCTGTCTGTGGACAGACAGACAGCAAGACAGAGCTCTCCTTTGCTTTTCTAGTTAGTTTTAGCTAGCTGAGGCAAAGAAGTTCCCTGGACTGTGGTGTTTTTCCCTTTCTCTGAACCTGCTCTGGACTGAACACCAGAAGAGCAGCAGCAGCTCTGTGCCTGGGCCGTGGCATTTCCAGCACCGGAGGGACTGATCAGAGATTGAGTGAGCAGAGTTGCAGCCCAGGGGATTTTTCTGAGTTTGTCTCCCTCTTGGAGTGGCAAGAAGTTTTATTGTTTAATATTGTTTAAGTTTGCTTGTTTAATAAACAGGTTTTTTCCACTTTTCTCCAGGGAGGTATCTTTCCCAAACCGGTTGTGGGGAGGGGCCGATTGAATCTGCTTCCTAGAGGAACCCTTTGGGGTTCTTTCCCAAATTTGCCCTCAACCAGGACACCCAGGGTGATCAATCTCTTACACACTTTCCCTCTCAGGAAACATGCAGAGAGATAAAGGATGGGAAGAGCATAACCACTGTAAAATGCACAACCACTATTCACACAACAACCACAAACCTTTCTTCAACCAGCGAACTGTTCTACCTGCCCCTTGAAACAGTAAAGGGAACCACTCATCCCAATCTGACCAAGCCAAAGGATGGCAGAACAGACAGTACAGCAGCCCTTAGCAGGCCTCCATCCTTTTTACACATGCCTGTGGTGGTAGAAAGAGCATATATGATTTTTAAACATTTTTCCTTCCCCAAACATCACACTCTGCAGGGTTCCAAGGGCAAAGAACAGCTGTCTCCCAACTTCTTCCCAAATATGAAAAATAATGTTAAAAAGATCAAGTAGTATCATGCCTTCGAGGTGCAAAGCACAGGCAAAAAATCCAGTTTCCCATGGGTCAGAGAGATAAAAGGTATTTTTCAAGTTTCCAAACAAAAGTATCTGAAAGCACTACGTATACCCAGTAGAACAAGTTACATAGTAGCACCCTTTTCCTTCCCTAAAGGGAAACTTTTCACACATTAAGTAGACTACACCTACATTGAAAAAGCAATACCTGAAGTTTTGAAACTAGAGGTGACGTGTAGTTGGAAGGAAAAGATCCAATCACAGGTGATACCCAGGTGTTAGGGCTAACAGGAAAAGGCAATTTTAAAAATTGTAACTCTGCAATCAACAATATTTTTGGTGGGTAATACGTGTAAAGTTCTTTACAAATTCTCATACAGATCAGAATCTAAAGGAATTTGTAAGACAAGTGAAGAGCCATCAGTGAGCACAGAAGCACCAACTCTCACTATGACACAAAGGTAAGAGCTTTCACTTGGCAGGAAAGTTTCATCCAAGACTTTCTTTCTTATTCCAGACCTCATTTCTATCACTCCCGCATCATAACAACTGTCACCTTATATTCAAAAATATAGACCGTGGTGCATGCAGACGAAAACAAGAGCCAAGACATCTCTAGCAAATATAATTTAAAAGAAATCCTTGAAGCTAAAAGGGACAAGAAGTAGCATATCAACTTTTTTGATTTTTCTTTTCAAAAAATATCACTGCACTACTATAATTAGAATTTCCGCTTAGTAGTACAAGTTTTACAACAAAAATGTACACTGTAAGGCAAAAGTGGCCCTCTAATTGTGGGTAGAGATACACCAGCACCATTGAAATGATTCATAGTTTGGGCTGAGCTTTTTAAGATAAGAGGTCTGTTGATAACTTGCACATTGCCTTAAAATTCACAGATAATTAGCCTCTAAATGGCTTGGATTCTATGTTTCTACAGAGAAGGGATTTAAGAACTGACTTCCTATTGCTTTACTTGCTGTAGATCACACAGGTCTGCTGTATTTGCTGTTCTCATAGTGAAGCATACACATTAGCCACATTCCATATTTAATATACACCTGTTTAACAACCAAATGTCATTTTCACTTTTCCCCTTCCTGACTAGGAGAAATATGTTGTATCATTCTGTCAACATTTTCACAATAAAAATATGATGCCGAGAGAAGTCTAGAATTTATGCAGAAACCTCTTCTATAACTTGATTATTTGCGAATTCACTTTGACCTGTGAATGCTCACCCAAAAGTCCTTAATGAAATTAACTTAAATTCTGAAATACTTACATTAAGAAGTCACCAGCAGTAGCTCCCTATGATCCATAATCAGCATCTTCCACTCCAAAGATCAAATTCACTTTCATTTACAAAACACCTTTAGGAAAAACTCTGAATTGATTCAGAAAATTTACAGTATGCAACTAAATGCCTTCTGACAGAACAAGTTATGTTCAAATTGTACTGGTTTATTTACAACTGTAGTTTATAAACAGTAGCACAAACATCTTTACATGAAAAAATCTCGTTGCTGAAGTAGGCACAGAGTCAGAGACTCTTGAGGATATTTTCAGGAGGGATTAGGAAGAGGAAAATGTAATACAACAGTTGCTGGGCAAAACTATAAATACATGAGCATTGGCCCAGGTGCAATTTCATGCAAATATTTTCAACAGTTCAAGTTCTATTGGTGTTTACTCAGATACTAAGAAGGAAAAAGAAAGTAATTAGTTCTGGAATTAAGGTGCCCTAGCTTGATTCCTAGTAAAATAACTTAGAATAAATGTTTTTTACAAAGGTCAGTTTAACTTATTTCACCTTCTGATGAAGTACCAAATCATAGGTTTTGATTCAAGTACTCAGAAGATTTCATGCAGCAAAGCTAATCCCCATTATCTTTATTTCAGAGTTTTTGGTGATTTCCCATCAGTCTACAAAGATGCTCCGCCTTGTCCATAAGAACATTCCTGTGCTGAGCTTTGAACAAGAGAACCGTTCTTGAACAAATTGAAAGCTTATGATGAACAGTCATATAACTGCCATCTTCCAAATCTTTGCTAATTTAGAAATTGTTACTCAAAATAATATAAACAAATGCTTGAATCAATGAAGGCAACTGGTTAAGAATACATTTATCACAGGTGTGTAGCACTGGAATTTCTTGCCTGGTTTTGTGCGCATTCATCTTGCTGAACACATCTTTAGTCAGCATGTACTCACTTTTGTGCTGAACTGAAGGGTTTTAAACATCTCAAGTTCTTAGACATTTTGTTTGTGAGGAGCAAGGCAACTTGTTTTCAACTGTCATATTCTGTCATGAAACATGCATTTCAATGCACACACTCATCTTTACAAGGGAAACAGCCTCAACCTATGAAATATAAAATTCTGCATAATTAAAAAAAAAAGTCACAACCCTGTAGTAAAAATTACAGTTAATTTCAGTATTTAAAAATAATCTTTACCACCAATTCCAGATATTTAGTCTAGTAGCTGGTAAGACTTTAAAAACCCTTTAATTTTACAAATTGCTTGTATTTTTTCTATTTATCTGCAGTCCGAAGTGGACTTAACTGTTTTTAACGTGAAAATTTTTTTTTAAGATTTGTATCTGCTCTGCTCAAAAACCTAAATTTTTAATTAGTCTTTGATACTACCTGGTAGGCAAAATCAAATTTCTAGACTGTAGGCAATGGAGACATTTTATTTATAAGGGATAATAATTTAAAAGCCACTGTATTTTCAACTGCTTCACTGTATTATCTCACAGTCCTTCATTCCTTCACTTAATGTGAACCCAACTGCATCTGCTCTTGCAAAGATGCAGATCACTCCCATTAAGGCTGCATTAAAAAGAAACAAACTGACCTTTATAATAAACACTTCTCCAAAACAAAACAAAAAAAAAAATTGAAATTAAAAAAAAAGAAACAAAAATCCTGTCCAGAAATGGATAATAATTTACCCTATCTTAAGCCTGCTACTCAGGCACTCCCACCAGCAAACAGAAAAATTCTCTTAAGTTAGTATTCAGTTGGGAAACAGTCAGCTTGTGTCCACATACAGTATATCTTGGTTGCTTCTTCTTTATAAACTGGTCTCTACAAAGTCTTTAGTATTTAACTTTCCAAGGCATCCAATACTTTCATGATCTGTTGTTTTATGGCTTTGGTAGCATCACCTGCATTTGGAATCAAATACCTTAAAAAAATTAGAAAAAGCCATCATTAATTTACTATAAAATTTTTGAGTAAAAATTCCGTAATTCTTTTCATTCTTCCTCTAGGTAGAAGGAAGGGAAGAGGGGAATATATTAAAATGAAAAATATAGTAAAAAAATAACATTTAATTCCTGATTATTCTATGAGACTTTCTCTTTGTGAACTTAGAATTGTTGAGGAGTACTTTACAGGTCATGGAAAGAAAACTGGCAATGGGATAGGTCAGGCCATTCAAGATCTCTACAGATAGCACTGACTGAAGCATAGAAGTTCTTGCTTGGATTTTGCTTTGTGGTATTTTGGTTTTTGGTTTTTTAATTCCTATAGATAGCTCTAGATCAATCTGCTCCAGTCTGCAAGGTGGTGCTGAAGTAATTCAACAAGCAGTAAGGTTCCCTGCAAAATTTTAATTAATCTTTGCTGACCTACTACAAACCTAAGGAGCCAATAGGCACAGAACATCCCTAGTTAGGTAGGAAACTCATCTCTCCCCTCTCTTGTGAAAAGAGACCATCCACTGCACACAGTTCTCTCCAAGGATGATGAGAAAACATCCAGCTGGTCTCAGCAACCTTCTTAAAACCAAGAACAGCAGGCTACACCAGTGGAAAAAAGCCTGATACACTTCATCTGACCCTTTCCTCCTCTTAAGCATGCAAATACTAAGCATGGCAACATGTAACTTCCAGGAATCATGTTTCAAGGAATCAGAGTTTTGAGTTCATGCTTCTGGACTCCTTGCACAATGCACAGAGAATATGAGTCAGATGTCAAAAAAAAAAAATTACTCCACAGAAGAATGACCATACTCCTAAATCTCACTCTTCACAAATGCATACTTTTGCTACAGAGAACTGTCCAATTTTATTTAAGACCTCTTACAAAAAGAAAACACTTGCACACATCCCATCCCTAACAACACTAACTGCAGTTTCTCTCTTCTGGGTCTCATAAGCACTCATAATTTTACTGGCAAATCTTTTTCCCTAGTTCACGTCTGATTTACGTATTCCTAAATAAAAACTATTATTTTTGAACTCATTCTGGGAATAACATCATACATTTCCAGTGTACAGCATCCTAGATATCATTACCATTTATACCTCTGTTACTGAGATGGCTTACCTTTCAACTGCCAGAATTTCTATGCCTGAAGTGTTGCTGTTTCCATATTTAAAGGTGATCAGTTCTGGGTGTTTCTTCTTGGATGTGATTTTGACTACAGAGTTGAGTGCCTGTCGAGACTGTATGTAAGCCAGTCCCTTTCGTGATGGAATCTCCCTCAAACAGTACATATGAGTTGCAGTTACTAGGAGATGACTTGAAGAAAAAGAAAATTACAAATTAGCTTTGTTAATGAATTAAGTATCAGCTATTTAGAAAGTTAAATTCTATGACTAAACTACATGGAGAGAGCTAGATAATACAGCCACCAAATCTAAGAAACAGTTTTAATACTTTCATAATATCTAATGAAGAAAGCTCTAGGAAACACTTCAGAATTTCCCTGAGTGCTGTAGCATGGCCATTTCTGAAAACAAGCATGACATCGCCCCCAGCATTACTGGAGCACAGAGCATGGCAAGTACTTCCACCCCTCTCTTCCCCTTCCATTTTTCTTACTACCTTGTACTTCAAAGCAAAACTTTATACCAGGTTTTATACATAATTACCATACTATAGCACTGCAAATACTAGAACACAAATATAGTAACGCTTTGTTCTAGTTTGTTTCACACTTTCATTTCCTAGTTTAATATAAAGGATAAGTTAAGTGACCAACACTGGTTTTTAGCATGTATATCGAGATAGCTGTTTTCATTGAACTCGGATTAATTTCAGTACCTGGGAAACATATGTCCATTTTCTTTTACTTCATTACATGGGAAGTTATACTTCACATCAGGTTTATTTATCCACGTTTGGATGTTGACAACCTCTTTTCGATCATCGTCCGACATTGAGAAGCTATCAATTTCATCTGGTTTGAATGGAGGGGGTAAAAATGTTAAAAAAAAGAAAACTTTTCAATTTGCTTAAACTCACTGCAACTACACTGGTTCAAAGCAAGTGTACCTAACCATATAGAATTATTGAGAGGGAAGAAAGAAAAAGGCATATCTGATATTTCTCTCCACAAACAAGTATTTTTAGGTCAGGGAGTATCTTAGGCTGGTCCAATTTGTCCATGCAGTAAAGTTTCATGGATTTCTTTCACATTGAAAGTCGCTTGTCCAGACTTTCCTTGAAGCCGTATAAACTCTTTGCATTTAAACCACCAATATCTTTTGGCAAGGAGTACCACAACCAAGCCAACTACAGTCTAGAAGAGTCTCTTCTTGTGGCTTCTAGTTTCTTTTACAAGAAGAAATGAACACTTGTTGATACCTTTCAAGGCCAGGCATTATTTTTGTGGATCATTTTTCCTCCCTTAAAATGCCTCTTTCACATAACGAAACTTCTAACATTCAGCTGTTTCTTTTGTGAAAGCAATATCACATCTTTCCTCACCCTTCTTATTCCCCTCTGAACCGTGTCATGTTCAAATATTGTTTCTGACATCAAGGGCAGAAGACAAACAATATTTAATGTGTGGGTGAATAATAGATTTCTGAGCATTTAGTTTGCTTTTCTGACTGCTAATTACTGCTTATTTATTATAAACCCACTGCTGCTGGGCGCAGCCAAATAATTCTACCACCACTGGATCTGAAACTAGAAGTGGTTGGGTTTTTTTTAGCCTTTTTCTTGCATTCAATTAATACTGAATTTCATGAGCTATTTTATTACCCAATTATCATTCCAATTAGCAAAAGACTCAGTCTATCTTTATTATCTCAAATAACCTTGGATCATTAGCAAAAATTGTTGTATTTGGCTTCACATCCTTTTTAAAGGCCATTTAAGAACATATTCCAACCCCAAATTTTCAGCACAGACCTCTGTGAAACATCCAAAACTCCTGTATGTGTTATTACTTAGTTGCAAAATACTGCTTTTATGTCTAAAGATGGTGATTACGCTTACATAGTAATTTTGGTGGTACATTAGAAGAATTTAAGCAACCTAGATATCTAACACAATCAACTATATTAGCTCCATACAAATTACTCCCAGAAATAACTCAAGACAGCTCTTTATAGAGCCTTTTTCAAAGCCAGTTTCCTACACTTCATTAAACTATTTACTTCAATGCAACTCAGAATTTGAAACACACTTCAGGAAACATTTAACTGAAAAATACATTGTGGAATGGAACAATAATCCACCCTCTTGTCACAGAATCACAGAATGGCTGAGGATAAGAAGGGATCTCTGGAGGTTACCTGGTCCAACCCCCCTGCTCAAGCAGATCCACCTAGAGCAGGCTGCAATAATTACAGCTGATTGTAATTACTTACTACAGAAAAGCCCCATACCCTAAAACTTCACACAACCAATTATTCAGAAACAGGTTCACTTTTTGCATTCTTCTGTATCAAGATTATGTCTATTTCATGTCATATGTGTTGGCTTTCCTTACTCAAATTGCTCTGATTCTGCTTGCTTACCAAGTTCAATAGTGCTTTTAAAAGAAAATATTAAATAGAACTTAGCAAACAACCATTACTGAAAACATGTTCTAGAATACCTGTCTTGGTGGAGCTGGTTTTCTGAAACTACATAGACTTTGCAAAACACTATTATGGATGCTCAAAGAACTGTGCAAACTTCATTACATGGCATTTGGAGAAATAACTTGTTAGTATTAAAGCTTCTGCCTGATAATTTCACTTTGCACCTTCACAATTTTTATTGCAGATGATGATCAGCTATTTGCCATTACTGCTATTTAAACATGTGGCTCTCATTAATCTTCCTGAACTGCTTCTTTTGCATATCAAAGATTCTCAGACTAGTTACTTGTTTCTCTTTTTTCTAACACAAGCCAAATATGCTCTTTGGCAACACAAGAGTTATTTGTGAGATGATGACTGGGAGTGGCCTAAAACTACCAGAGCAAAACCAGGGAAACAGTAGGTTGGAACCATTCTAATGTTACAACTGTCCTCAAAGAAACCTCCAAAGAAACCTTTATGAAATATGTGGTCTTCCAATTTTGCCTGTAGTTTTTCAACAAGATAAAAACTTTAAATAAAAATTGCTTTTTTTTTTCTTACAGCAATCTGCATGCATATGAAGAGATGAATAAATTATTAATAGATTCAGTGCTAAAAAGCCAAGTCTGAAACACTGGAGAGGTGTGTACACATTAGCCATTTACAGTCTAGCTCCAGCTATATTTCAGAAATTCAGATCATTACACTCACGGACAATACTAGACATTTAAACTGAGATACATCAGCTAAACTAGGGCTTTTAAACTTACTTAAGCTTACCGTTGTGAGTAATAAGGCACAATTGCCAGCTTACAAGTGTAGAAAAAGATCTTTACTTCAGAAATAACAAGTGAAGACAAAAGATCCCCTAAATCTGCTTATTTAAATTTCTTCCTGTTGGCTGTTCGGTGCTTACCACAAATTATTTGTATTTAAACTGCTCCTGTGTATTTGAAGAGGGTCAGTCCTAGGCATTACCATAACATACATGAACAACAATAATAGATAAGCATAATATTGCAAGACAAAGATGTAAGAGACACTGCTTGATTTAGTCCAACTTTATGATTTTGTATAAATAAGCTAATCTAGGTAAAAGAAAAATTTTCTACTGTACCAGTATCATATTCTTCTTCATCTCCAATGCTGAATACTGGCTTCACACCACGGTAGGGTTTTCCTACTCTGTCACTGCTGCTGACATGTCTGTTGGCAATGAAAAGGGCAGGAGAAGATGTGGGACAGGAGAAGAAAAGTAACTTTGAAACTGATGGTCTGAGTTCCACAGTGACATAACAGCAAAATGTGAACACAGCTGTGCAACAGAGAAGGACAAGAGGCTCTCATGAAGCTGCCTGCAAGGAAGAGTGAGTGACCCATCAAGCAGCTTGGTTAGTGAAAGCACATGGCTCAGTCGCTTTGTGAGGCTGACTGGTGTAACAAAGTGGGAAGAAATGCTGGTTTGTTTTAAAAAAGCCCCAACTTCTGCTCACCTTCTCAAATGGCAACATACGTTAGAGACCTGAAAACTGACAGCATGCTGAATTTCTAGCACGAAACTAAAATATATCTGGATAGTCAGGGCAACTTCACAAGGATGCCAAATTCAGATGAAGCAAAAATCAAAGACTATTAACTATTAACTAAGACTATTAACTAATATTAATTAACAGTTCGTTTTTCTGGTTAATTCCTCAAAAGATAACAAAATGCCTTAAGAACTACACAGAGGGGCTATTACAAGCCATCTGTGGTAGTATAAACCCTGACTTCCTGTTCATTACTTCCAGCTTGAGTCAAATCTTGAAATATTTGCTCAAACAATTCCTACTGCTACAATCCCAGCACCAGTGTGATATTCATGTGATGTCAAAAATCACATTTGAATTGCTTCCACAGATCATATCAAATGACACAAACACACACAACTGAGTCCTTATGTGTGACAGTAAGATTTCAAATCCTGAGATATTTTAAAGCTCTAGTTCAGAATGCTGTGATTACATGGTCACAGCTGAATTAAAAGCTCTTGCCCTCAACTGTTCAGAATACCTGAAAAATATGAGAAAAACCTGAAAGTTCAGAAAGCAACAATACAGGCAATTTCTGAACAAACAAACAAACAAACCCAGTTCATAATTTTAGCCTTTACAATTCGCAACACTTAGCAGTTTTAAAAAACTCAAAATAAAGCCAAAAAACCTGCTTGTCCTTTTCCTCCAGTTCAATAACCTCCTTCCCCATACTGTGTGTTTATGTTTCCTACCAAACCTAAGCCTTGGCTCCTGTTTAAAGTACATTCACAAACTCCAGTTTAAATGCTACTGTAGAACCAAGCTGGTCAGGGAACAGGTTTAGTAACATGTTAATTAATGCTATCACTTAGGAATACCTAAAAGCAGAATTGAAAGTTAGAAAAGAAAACATTTTGTATGGGTAAAATTTACTAATCTAAACAAAATAAGGAAAAGTTAAAAAACCCAAACAAACAGAAATGTGATCTACAATGGCACAAAAATAAACATACAATAACATGCTCATTAGTGTTTAAGGCAATAAGCATCAATGACACTGACAATTCAAGAGGGCAGTGCTTCCATATGGAGCCTTTTGTAAATATGCTTTAGTAATACAGAACCAATTGAGTAAGAAGCAGCACATTTAAATAATGTCAAATTGAATTATACAGAGAGGATCTAAGAGCAGATCTCACTGGTGTTTATCAACTGTAGTTAGTCAGGACAAGAGAGTACACAAGAGATTAAAAAGCTACTTTATAAAAGCCAGGTAACATCTTAGACTAGAAATTGATTCCCTTTAACCTGTTTACATGGAAGGCCACCATTACATGGTTACAAATTGCATGCAATGTCCTTTGGTAGCAAACCTGCCAAATGAAATATCCTGGTGATAAACACAAAGTAGATCTAATTGAATTGATACAGAAATAATGCTGTTCTAGCTTTTTAAGAATTGTAATTGTAAGAAAATACTCTAGGGATATAAAGTGTGAGGTAATTTATTCTACCCAATGAATGAAGATCTGCAATAGGAGTGAAAGGAATAAACAAAATCACCAAAGTAAAATCTCAATATATCTTGGTTACAAATACAGATTCATGCATTTCTGAGCTTTGATATGGTGATATCAAAGAATCACCATATATTTAATTTATTTTTCTAACACTTTCTTACCATATTCTAGAAACAGATCAACAAAATGTGGCGTACAATCCCTGTGATTTTAAGTATTTCTAATTAACAGAACATACTATGTGCTATTGGGCCATTCCCACTGTTCTTCTACAGAATATTATTACTGATTTTGCTCACACAAACAACACCTTTCTGTGGCGTTTTGGGTGAATCCCAGCTCAAATTATAAACAAACTACTTGAAAGAAAAATTAGTCAAAAATCCTTGAAAACCCACTTAAAAATTTTTCAATAATTTATCTAGTACTAATCTTCAAGCATTTCACTGTGAGTCAAAAGTTACAGAACTCCTGAAGTGTAACCAAAGTTCCAAAGTGATTATGCATGAGCTGCTCTTCAATTATCATAAGTAATTTTATAAAAACCCAATTCACAATTTTTATTTCTGAAATAAATTATAAATAAATATCACCATCACTGTGAGTCAAATGTGAAGGGCCTCCACATTTGCATTAAATGTAATGTTATGTGAACAAGATGAGGTAGAATTGCAAAGCATATTTACTTATCGTTTTTCTTTTCCCAGTAATGAGCATGTCTGTTTCTTTCAGAATGAAAGTGATTTTTCTGTTACCAAGTGATAAGATGCATAAAAATTTTAGACTTCCAGACAGAATTTCCATATGAGTTCCCTGTCACATCTAAGTTCTGATGATATTTTATGAAAAGTTTACTTTTCATAATTATAGTCTCTCTTGTTAAAACCTTAAGCCATAATTTGTTCAGTAATTGCTCCCGGTGTCTTCTACTAGTACAGGTTACTAATAAAACGTATATAGGAAATGACAGGCTGAAAAAAATTCCATAAAAAGCAATAGTAAGGAAGAGAACAGAAATAAAAAGCCAGAAACTAAGAGAAGAAAGCACTGCCAATACTTTCTTTTTTCTTCCTTTAGTCTCTTGACTAAAAAGCAATAGTTTTAATAAATTTCCAAAAATTAAATTAATATCAAAATATGCAAGCAATCTTGTCAGTGTAACCAATGCTTACAAACATTGTGATGCCATGCTAAATACGAGAAAGGTGGTTTTAGTCAGACTGCTTAATTATCAAGCTTACCGCTCCAGGCTTGCTCTGTCAGGCCAGGAAATATTGAAAGGTATTCTACAGTACATTGAGGCAGAGGACAGAACAAAAGAATTAAAAAAATGTAAATGAAAAACCAAGATAAACAGCTGACATTCCCTATATTGGCAACAGATCTTCTTCAGGAAGGATGCTTGTAAATAAAAACAAGGCTTCATGAAAGCTGGACACAGGGCAAAGAAGTATTTGCAAAAAAATCTACTAAAAGATGCATTCAGTATACTGCCTATGGCGTATGTGTAAGCATGACTTGATTTCACAGAATGGCCTGGCTTGGAAGAGACTTTAAAGACCATCTTGCTCCATGCTCTGCCTGCACAGGGACACCTCACACCAACCCACACTGCTTAAAGCTCCTTCAGCCTGGCCTTGAGCAATGCCAGGGATGGGGCAGCCACAGCTTCCCTGGCAACCAGCACCTCACCACCCTCACTGTAAACAATTTCTTCCTAATATCTAACCTAAATCTACCCTCCTTCCATTTAAATCTTCACATTCATTCAGTTTAATTCTTCACACAGCAAAAGTTACCAAACACTATTTAAGAATTTTCTGCCTCTAATGGTGAGATAAAAGTAATAATAGTAATTTAGAAAAACATTCTCAAACACAAAAAGAAGGAATGATTTGAGGTAAAAGACTATTAAAGACTACTCTTCATATGGTATGTATTTTAAATCCTGCTATCAAACAAATGCTAGGTCTCTGGGATTCCTGAATACCAGTGTCCTAGTATTCAACATTGCACCTTCAAAGGCTGGAATTTACATAACTACAACAAGTTTCATTTAAAGTTGTTATTCTTGTATTTAGTTAAGATAATTATTTGGAATGATCACTTCCAAATTTGAAAGTGTTCCTCAGTCTACTTGCACATTCTCATTCCTTGCTGTGCCTAAAGACAAAAACCAAACAACGGTTGATTCTGAGTTTGAAAAGCAGCTTTACATAAGGACTTGAAAAAAATCAAGATCTTTAAAAGAGGTAAACTCAATTTGGCAAGATGCAGCAGTGAAAAAAATCAAAACAGAACAAAACCAACCAACCAAAAGAACCTGTCCAGAATCCCACTGTCATTCATCTATTTCATCAGAGTCAGGATGGGGAGGAAAAGAAATAAAAGCAAAATCATTGTTCACTTTCAGACTGAACACAGAATTGACACATTATAAGAAGTGAAATTAAATGACAAATTCTAGATGAACATTCAAGGCAGCAGGGACCCACATTAGCCCTCCAATACTAAGGAACACAGTAGGTTCCCTGGGTCATGATAAAATTGTGAGGAGGGTAGGGGTAGGAAATGAAAAAACTGAATATAGAAGACAACTTTCTCCTAATTAGCCCTGTTTTCACACTTACAGCCACATGAAATAGGAAGTCACTTCTCCCAGCTAATGCACACTGAAATATAAATGACGTACCTATCCACTGGAGTAGATGTATTTTCAATAAAACTGATAACTTTCTCTTTCACATTCACAGATTTAGTCTTCAAAGCAACAGTCATTTTATTCACTAGGGATTTCATTCCTTTCCCATCACCTGAACCGTTAGGAGAATCACCCTGTAAAAGGAACTCCTCTCAGGATTAATCACATAAAAGTATGTTATTTCATCTCAATGAATGTATTAAAAGGGAAACAGACTACAAAACAGCAATTTACTTTTTGGTACTCAGTAGAACCTTAATTACACAAGTGAGTATTTCTTTAGCGTTCTACCAAATAACAGCAATGATATGTGACTGAAGAAATATCACCCCATAAAGCAAGCTTGATAAACTGTATTACTGAGCACTCTGCTATGGACATCTAGACAAAGGAATCCTATTAGTGATACACCACATCTAAATTAAAAGCTAAATTCTACACATAATATATCAGCTGTAGAAAAGATACAGTTTTGAGCTTTGCCATGAAATTGTATGCCACTTTATAGTAACTTATTCCTAGAGTGAGTAAGAGCCAGGGAAAGAGTTGTCTATTACATGTATTCTGCTGGAGAATGACTACAGCAAGTTCTTACCTACAAACTCTTCTCCTTAAGAGGATAAGAATGTTTAGGTCACCTATGACTAGACTGTGATCATAGTTTGAAATTAAACACACAAGTGAAAACAGTCATGACTTGCAATAATGCATTTAATGGAATAGAATGAAAAATGTGAAGAACAAACATGTGACACCTAGGGCTCCCATCTCACTGTAACACTTACACAAAAATTTCACTTACATCAACAGAGCTTATGCTATTTCTTGAGCCTGAGGTGCTAGCAATCCAGTGGCCATATCCATTTTCTGGTCCTTCCACATTGATATCTGCTAAGTGCTGTTGGAGGGCTGTTAAAGGGTCATTAAAAACATTCAGAATTACAATGGACTTAGTCTGTTGATAAAAATATTGTATATACCCAAGACTATAATCAGGAATAATTTTTTCCCCACAATTCAATCAAATAGATAAATTCAGCAATCACTATAATCCCTGGCTTTTCTTCCAGTAGTACAAATGCATTAAGATAACCTAATTATCTAATGCCAATTTATTTACCTAATATACTAATTATTTTAGTAAACATTTAGAATAAAGCAGCAACTAAAAATAGATCACTGCTTTGACCTTGAAGACAGCTCTTATAACACCAAACATATGAATTAGTTGTATCATTAATAATGTCATATTGTAGCACAGATCACTCCACTGTTGTACAGCCTGATTATTTCCAGCAACATCAACTGTAGAATTATGAACCCTGATTTAAGAAATCAAAACAGCAGTTAATAGCAATTATGAAGTTGCATCTTCATATGAATCTGCAATCTACAGTGGTTAAAACATCAAGAATGCTGAGCTGGAAGAGGGAATTTCCCCAATTCCTGCATTAATTTTTCACGACTCAGAAATTTGGGTAAGCCATAAGAGTTAACCAAAAATGTGTAAGTGCACAGTGTGTTCTTACACAAAACAAAAACTTGACAAATGAGACCTAGTTGCTATTCATTTAAATGGTTTTTGGCAAAAGCCTCAAAAATACCAACAGTGTTAAGATATCAAGATTTTTCAAGTCAAATTTCATTATTAATAAGCTTACCCATAAAGCCTCCTTTGGCAATGCTTACGTACTCCTTATTTTTCTGCAACAGAAAAGATAATTCTGATCAGAGCAAAAAACCTGTGGAATGAGTTTGGCAAGCATGATAATGAAACAGGTTGGTTTGCTTACTAAAAACTGAACTGAAGTAATGTGAAAACCAATTCAGATTTTAAGCAGAAAATGTTTTGCCATTTACCATCAATGGCACAGGCAGACCCCCTTTACTCCAGCTTAAATCAATGGCAATTTAGTAGTACCTGTAAGAAGTGTGCTAACACCATGTTCATGTACATATCTTCTTCTTCCCTGCCACTTCCCATGAAGCAGAGATGCTCCCCGCCAGCTATGGAGCCAGACTCAATAGATTGTTTTTGTGCTTCTAACAGAGATTTTACAGACTGTGCAAATTCTGATGGGTTTTGAAGCATCTGTGGAATGAACAAACAAAAAACATTGTTTGACACCAAGAAATTGTAACACAAGTTGTGAAAGGAGGCAAACTTTGAGAATGGTTACAATTCATTGAGCACAAGCAGGGGAACATCAGCACTGTGCAAGTCTCACACAGGGAACCTGACAGAGACCTCATGTTACCTAAAGAACACTGTGAATGGTCCTTTACTTCCTCACCCCATTTGCTCTCCCCAGGAAAGCATTTGTTAGTTTACTTCTCAAGGCATCAAGTAATAGAGAAACAAGTCTTTGCAACTTTCATGTTGCATTGATTTCATAGTATCTTGCCACAACCTCCTTCAGATAGTTACAGAAAGCACTAAGGTTGCCCTTCAGCCTCCTTCGCTCTCCTATGTAATTATATTTAATATTATATTTACATATCTGCATATAATACCGAATAATGCATCATTTTAATTAGAGAGGTAAAGATATTAGATGCAGGATTGAACTTAACTAAGGTATATGAGTCTTTTATGATGTATATCCAAACAAATCATACCATACAGCTTCCACAGACTGCTTGAAGTAAAACAGTTGAGGGCTAATCTAGAAGTGATGTATACATTGCTGAAATGGAAGTGATTTTGGGGGGAAAAAAGGACAGAGAAAATATCGACTGAACGTTCAATTAGGAATTCATCATCAAATAGAAAGTACAAAATCTTTATTGAAGTTATTAATTCATAGCATATCTCAGTACCAAAATTAATGCACTTTCTCTTTCATATTGTACAGCAAAAATTTTAGAGAAGCAACCAAATCCTTCTCAAGATACATGCCCTGTAAAAGCAGACTGTAATAAGACTGGCACAGGCAAAAAAAGAGACAAAAAAGTGCTCTTTTTTAAAATTAATTACACATTTCACTGGAAAGTAGGATGCTAAAAAGAGATTTCTACTCCAAGAAATGTATAGTCTTTAGTCTGTATGGGTGTCCATTCCCAACCAAAGAAAGGAAGTCTGGCATCCCAAATTCTAATGTCATTAAGGATTAAACCTCTCAGTAAAATGATAGTTCCACCATCTCCTTTGGAGAAGCTAATTTTTGAAACCTTATCACATAGGTAGACACTGCAGTCCACAGACTGGAGCCTAAATTAAGGATGCTTTATTTTTCAAGGTAGGCATTTCTCTCCCCTTCTATCTCAGTAAGGATTCAAATACCAGTAGAGAAACAAAAAGCATACAAACCAAATCCGAGTCTAAATGAAATGCTGTTGATAAATGGCCAGCATTGTATTGCTCTGCAGGACGACAATCCACTACAAAGAATCTCACTCCTTCCTGAAAGAGAAATTTTTACATTTTAAAATTGCATAATTATTTACAGAATTCAATTACATTCTTATACTAACTCCAATACTACAGGAAATGCTCAGAGGGTTTAAGAAATAATAAAAAAGTATCTTACTTCATTTGATTAATCTGAACTTTCTCTACAGTTACCAGACCACCAGTAGTATTCTAGTATCAGCTTTCCATTAATATATCAGCTTGTGCATGGGAAAGGATCATCCAACTGCAATTATATAATTTCTACTGAGAGGAAGCATAGTGGTATGAGACAATCCAGAATCCACTACTGATCAGCACATCACATAAGGATGGATTTATACCCCACCAACTTGGACAGGGTATAAACAGATGCTTAACTTTATTTGGATGAGGAAAAAAACCAAACTATGCTTGACAAAACTGGGGCCTGGAAACTGCTACAAGAAGTCAGTAGTCAATAAGAAACACCGTAATCTAGCTACATTATGATCCGTGCATGGGTCTTAAATATTTCTAGTGAAGTTCCTGCATCCATGGTTCCAATTAACTTTTACTGAAACAGGTTAAATCAATTTTCTTTTTTTCATTTAAACCTTTCATTGACAAAAGACAGATACCCCTTAAGTGCGCTCTTCCCAAAGGTACTGAATAGTGAGTTTAAAATTTTCCTCTACAGTAGCTACATTTGGTAAGGAATTCAAATTAGTGAGATACTACTTTCAGCTCACACTCCTCAAATTCAAATCAGCTGTCTTAAGCTCCCCTATGTTCCTTGTTACAAGACAAATGCATTGAAGACAGCAGATCATTTACAAGGGAGAAAACCTGAAGACAAAAATATTTTTCCTGAACTAGCAAATACTTTGTGCTGTTAGTATTTAAAACTAGTGGTTAATGACTGATTATTTTCTTTCTCTATAAAACTGGGGAGAAGGTTAATTCAGTATACTGACTCCTTGTTGCTGATTTGCTTGCAGAATCTCAGACACAGAAACTGCTAGACAGAGAGCCTGGCTCAAGTCTGTGTCATCATCTTTGAGGCCCAGCAAGCTGCTGCCAAAAAGACTGTGGTTGTCCTAATAAGGCAAGGAAAAAAAAGATTAAGTGAAGCCATTGTCTTTATGTGTGAAAGTTTAAAATAAAAATATAGCCATTGCAAAGATCAAGTTCCACACATGCATATCCCGTCCACATAGTAATGAAACTTTTGATCAACTAAAATTCTTTCTGAAAACCATGGCAAGGCCTGCACTTCTTACGAACACGCTTGTTCACCACTTGGACCATGCTAACATGATGCAGTGCCTCTGCTATTTGTTTTGTTTTTTTTCCCACAAGAAAACCTCCCATACCTGTCTACACACATCAGAGGTAGTACATACAAGCCGAGAGCAAAGGCTATCAGATACTTTTATTTCATCCATTCACTAAGACACCATGAGTAAGGAAGAGCTGCAAAAACAGTGCAGGTGACAACAGATTTATCTATAGTAAGAGACTTTTTCCTCTTTACTATTGCAAATACTGCTGTGCAGTGTACTACAGTGCAATTGTATCAGTATGAAGTTTAGCTTCATTAGTTCTTACAAGAACCTCATTTGGAAAATAAGGTTATCAGTCATGAAGTGAGAATATTGCAAGGAAGCTTCTCTCATATATCACTTAATCTTTCAAAGATCCTAACAGTAAATACCACCAAAGTAACAACACGAAAAGAATGTTTTTAAAAAGAATATTGTAATGAAATATTCAGTTACTGTCAGTAGGAGTTTAAATACTCTCCAAAAATAAGAGAATTTCAAAATTACTGTTATTACCTTCCTGAAAGAAGCCGGAGTTTTGCTACAGTAATATTGTGCCAAAGAGAAGAGATCTTCTATGTCCTCTAAATCAAAATTGGCTGGTGATGTTTCTAAGAATTCTGAGACAGACAAACAACATAAATGCAACACTAATTCAGACACAGATCATAAAATAACTTATTTTTATAAGGCACAACAATCTAGTATATTGACTAAACATGAATATTGATCCACTCTCCAGACAAAAAGTGAAGATACAGGAAATATCCCTTATCCATAGAAAACTTATGCTTTTTGCTAGACGTTTGAACCTTCTATGCAAATGTTTTTTTTACCACATTCTTACTTGTGTATAGTTTTAGCTTTCAGTTCTAATTCTAAGTCAGCTACTTTTTAAAGAGCTCTGACCTGTTCTCTGTCCAGGATAACCCAAGGGTGTAGCTCTGCAGTACATGGCAAAGACACAAAATTCTAAGCACTCATTTTGAACTACTGGAGATTATTAATTACATTGTATTATGTATGTTAAAAAAAAATACAAAGGCGAGAGTTATTTAAATTTTCCACTGAAATTTAATGCATTTTCTATAAAAACAATTAACTAGGCTCAAATCAAGTGCGCATGAAGACAATCCAGAAAATGCAGTAAGTGCAGTGGATTTAAAAATTGATTTGACAGCAGTTGCTTTTGGGCTTAGAAAGACCAGTTTCTGGTGATTGTTTCCAGTACTTCAAACTGAAGTATAGAACTAGGTGTGGGAGTAATAAAAGGAATAAGGAAAGCAGGTCAAGGATAGGGCAGCAAAAGAACAGTAAGAAAGAATTAACGTGTGAAGGGACTCATTAGGAGAAAATTCTCATGGAAATAAACAATCTATCTCTTCAGCAACAAAAAACACTAATAAATGGGGATTGCAGTTTATAGTAAATATTTCACTAGCAGCTATGTAAGAGAAGTACTTACTTATCATTTCTTCTTTATCTGATTCTTGTGCTAAGATAACGTCTCTGAAAACAGTAAAGTCACAGGCATAGATTAAGTCAGTAAAACCAAAATGAAACAAACCTGGATTAAAGTAGTGTCAGCAAAGCGTGTCCCAAAGAATTAACTATACACTTACTTTGCATTGACAAGGATGATCAACATTAAGAAATAAATAAAGAATGGATCTGCTTGTTGTAGATATCCATCCCATATTGCTTGAGTAACTTCAGCTGAACAGTAGTATGAGAAGAGGCTTCCAAGCTAAAAATTTGGAAAATAATGTGAGAAAAAGCAATTACCAGGAACAATCTTATTAGGAATACATATTTACCAGAGATACAAGATATCTAAAAGAAACTAAACTCAATAAAATTATTATAAAACCTACATCTGCACAGTGTACTGAGGGATGGTTCTAACTTCTAAACCAATTTTTATGGAAACAGTGCACAAAACTACAGATTATCTTTGATATGACTATTATGAAGGCAAAGTTGGCTGTACACTGCCAGCCTTGCAAATTCAACCACAGATAACATAATCAAGCTGGAGTACTGTTTAGCTCACAGCCACTGCTAAATACCCATTATACCAACAAGACAATCATAAGAGAATATATTTACTCAAATAACATAGCAATTAGGGCTTTGAAAGGATCCTGCAAACATAATTATTTTTATTTTCCACAGTAAAATTGGACTAATTGAACATGGTTGCACATTAGTTTGACAACATCACTTACTTAGCATTACATTAAGATGCTTTATGACTGAATAATTAAACATTTGCAAGCATCAGAAATTTTTCATTACCATTTAAGAAACTCTTTGCCTGTTCCCATGCTTCCACTTGAAAATAGATCCTCTCTGATATACAAAGTTCAAAGCAGATAAAAGGTAGGAACTTCTTACCATAGATGCCAGATTTACAATCACACCTAACTCAAATGCATACCACCTAACTTCACTGGGGTCTTACTGAACTTGCTGATGCACACAAATTCCACATACATTCACTAATGTATCAACACAGCTATAGCTTTCAAAAGCTTGGTAGCTGTTTTAAAACACTATCATGGAATATTTCAACACTTCCTAGTATAGCTTTATAGCAAAAGATAAAAAAGATCTATTCAATTCTGACTCAAAAGCAATTGAAGACAAAACATCCATGAACAAGATGACGATGTCAGGTCTCTGAATGTTGCTTCTACATTTCCAAGTATTAGTGATACACCTATACAGACAGATTTTTCACAGAAGAAACAGAGCCTCTTACTGTAATCTAATTGTATAAAATGAAACTTAAGATTTTTTCCTAAAATTGTACACCAGGAAGCATGGTGTTGAGGACTAGCAGCTATACCAGCTTACGTCACTACCATCTTTCAGAGAGAAGATTCTTTTTCTAATCACGTTCCAAAATTCAAATAAACAACTTCAAAGGATTTTGTATGTACTAAGGAAAATTCTATTAAAAAATGGAAATTGAGTGACAAAAAAGGACCTGATTTCTCTTTTGAAGGCTCATGAGACTGGTAAAAAGCAGATTTTGAGAATGTGAAAATTTTTCCTAGAACATTTTTACACTAAAATTGGCAGCAGTCATAAAAAAGAACAAATAAAAAAAACCCCAAAGACAGACCTCACAGTTTAATAATTCATTGATTTTCAGTTCTTTAACTGAAAATTCACAAGCTTGAAAAAAAATTTTACATAGCCATTGAGTATAAAAGAAGAACTTAGGAAAGTTCATGGGTCAAAGCCCTCTCTATTAAATTACAGACTTTGCCTGTGCAAGCACAGTATCATGATTTTGTATTACATATACTAAGTAGCCTCGATACAAACATTTTGTTGTAGTCCTACTACACACAATTTAATCTGAGGCAGTTTTGAAGAGGAAATGACTAATGCTTTAAAAGTTGTAAAATGTATGTGCCTGAATTCTAAAAGACATACATATACGCCTTAGCAGGGAGGTTTCTAAAACAATTCATACTTCAGCTTTAAAAGACCTGTTAGACTGATGTTTACCCAAATCTACAACATACAGCTGCCCACAATCAAAACTAACATCAGGGTTTCTTGATATTTGAGTACGTCAGCTGCTCTCATTCTTCCCTACTCCAACAAGTTCCTAATATCACTGGCTAAATACGGACTAACCCAGCACAATAAAAGTGTGACATTAACATGACCTCATACCTCATGCTAAACACTAAAGACAAAAACCCCATGCTATATTAAAACAATTTATTTTAATATATGCAGTTCTAATTGCATGTATTATTCTTCCATAAACTGGCAACATGTACATAAATTTAACAGAAATATATTTTTCATTATGTTTCCCTACTTTCACTTTATTACCCAGTTGAGTGCATATGAATCCGGAGTCATCTTCTTGGTATCAAGAAAGGAGCAGAGCTCAGGCTCATGGTACTGAAGCAACAGTCGAAATAGATGAAAGGGTCTTCCCTTCATAAAACAGTCCCTAAAAAGTAACAATGAAAACATAAACTCCTCTGTAATATTGCAGCTTTCAGACTTACAGTAGCAATTCTTTAGTATCTGTGATCATGTAATTTCCTGTACATTGCTCTTTTAATTCACAGGGACGGATCACGAAGTCAGCTTCCCTCAAGAGTCAAAAAAACAACCAACCAAATCAAACCAACAAAAAACCCACAAACACTGAAACCCCCACTAAATTATCAAGGCAGCAGAATGAAATACTGCTTGACACATCATGTAAGTATTTAAAGCAGATTTAAATCTCAAAACAAGTCTAGCATGGTACCAAAGGAGCAGAGATTCTCTGATCTATGATAAATTGTATTTCTGTGTCTTTCATGCCCCACTGAAGAGAAAAAACCCAGAAACAGTCTACATCTCATTGAAACACCATCTAGATTCCTACAGAGAAGCTCAAATAGATACTCTGCCAGCCTTGTGCAGCTGAAAGCACCAGGGCTGTGTGGCCATACTGCCATTATCCCAAACAGCTCAGAGCCCAAGAGTGTTTCAGAGCAGAAAGGGACACGAGCTGAGTCAAGTAACAGGACTGATAAATGCTGGCTTCCTGCCGCTACAGCAAACATGCAGTTTTCATATTTTGGGCACATATGCATCAGCCAGTCTGGAATCTCCTCTCCAGGCAATCAGAATAAGATCTTTAATTACTATGCAGGCTTGCTGAAGCATCACGGTGCTCCAACATACGTAAAAACTTATTTAGTGAGAGTACCTACATAACAACATGAAAAGGTCAAATTTAGTATTTGTAATTAAAAATATCTAGCAACTTAAAAAAAAAAAAAATTCAGTCTCAATGCAATAAAACATAGGGAAAGTATCAACTACTTTTAAAGAGATTTTGAGACTTAATTAGTGCTTATGAATTACTGTTTCTGAAGGGATAGAAGTATTTTAGATATAAGAAATGCTAGGAAAGGAAACAAAAAAACCACTTTCACACAACCTATGTGAATTAGTTCGTACAAAATGCTTTTGATATTGCATGAAAGGATAGCTCTTTAAAAGGCATATTGAATCTAGATCAATCACATCAGTCAGCTAACTCTTTGTATCTTAAATCATCTCAATCATCTCCTGGATTTCAAATCAACAGGTACTGAAATTTATGATCATATGAAAGAATCTGACAACATGGCTAGGAACAGTGCTACTCTAGCCAAAACCAGCATGCATATCTTTCAGAGAATACTTCTATTGCCAATTACATATGGAAAAGGAAGAGTTTTACCTTGGAATGAATTTATTCATGATAGCATAGAAGCAGTTGTACAAATCACTGCGGGGCAAATGAAGGTGCACCAGAGGTTTGAGCAGATGTATCCAGCCGAGGCAAGAACTGTATTTAACATTGCGTGATTTACAATAAAAAGTAATAACAGACTCAATATCCAAAGTTAATACTGACTTCTCTTCTTCTGGCACTGACAGCTGGTCTGAAATAGGCACAGTAATATAAACTGTGTTAAAGGCTTTTCAAAGAAATTGGATGAGATTATTTCATAGCAAAACTGCACCAATAGGAACTGACTGGGGAAAAAGCCCAAGAAAACCAGACAAACAAAAAGCTGGCTATTTGGATTAAATTCTTACAGACAGGCATTAAAAAGGGTATCAGAATACAAGTGATTTTATAAAACCAGTAGGATAATACATTTAAATATCATTTGAATAACATAAAAACAGGATGAAAGAAGTTTGTGGGTTACAGGATCTATACAAAAGAAAGAGGTAGATTCTTCCAATGCACAGAATGCTCCTCTTCTACTCCTATTTGATGCGCTCAGCACACAACTTAGGCTCAACTCTACAACAAATTAATTTCAATTTTAACACAGATCAACCCACAATGCATACCTTCAATTCCTCAAAAGCTGACTGACATGTAAATTTATCCAAATCAGAAGTTTGAGATCAGCTAGGCTTACAGACTTAAATTTTAGCATTAACTTATAAATCACATTTTTTTATGTCCAGGATGGGGGAAAGAGAGCTGTACACACTACAGTAACATAGTGGCATTAAATTTCTAGGACACATCTTTCCCTCTCAGTAACAAGACCATGAGTGTCATTACTGTTAGTAATTTTTTTTATTACACAAATACTTTCCCATCAAGAATACTGACAAGCCAGTCAATATTTGGCATTCCTTTTCTGTACCTCTCAGAAAAATGAAATCGTACATAAAACTCACATGCCAACTGAAGATATACTTAAAATTTGCAGACTAATTGCTAAAACATTGAAATAGAGACATTTAATTCAACAAAAAATTGAAGTCCCCATATAACTTTCTTTCTGAAGTAACTTTACATTTGTTCCCTTTATCAGTTTAAATCCTTACATATCACAAAATATTTACCAATAAATACAAAAAGAGAACTATCAGACACTGAAATGCTTAATTTTGTATGTTATGGATATAATCAAGACATGTTGCATCTTCCTGAAGAGAGACTATGATTAAATAAGAGAGTGTAAATTCCATCTCCATCTCTTTCCTTTACAGGACAGAGAGAAGGAAAATAACTCTAACTAGATTTCAGGGCTAGAAAGTGTAGAACTGCATTTCAGAAATGGTAGGTATGTATGCATGCACCAGCCCATCTTCTGCCCTAAATTTCAATTGCACAAGAATAAATAAACTGATAGGCAATAAAATGGAAGATTCCCTTATTGAAGTCATGAGACTATCCTGATTTATGAGTCAGCATTGATTCCATCAAGTGATCACTGATGCTGTTGCATCACGCCAGAGGTTTGACCAATTCTGTGATGAGCTGCCAAGCAGATCCTGAGGCAGCTCTTTGCAAACAGACCAGATCATTATTTCCTTTGTCCTGGCAGCTCCTTGCTTGCACAAACACAGCCTTTGATTTTCGCTGAAAATGCTATTAAAAATAATCTTTCTTTAAAATAGTTTTTGAAGTCTAAAATGTTTAATATATTTCTTCTCTCAAATGCTATATGCATTTTCGTGCTACAACAGGTTTTCAGATTAAGAACCAGACCTTCCACAATTAAAAACTTGAAGGACACTAAATAAAGAATGTCTCCTTTAAAAGATGGATCTTGGAAAACAATTACCATTTTTTCATCTCACAAAGCTTTCTGACTATGCAAACTATAATTTACAAGCTAATACTTTGAACTCCCATGATGTCACCCTCCCAGTGTCTGTGTACAGGTAAGATACTATTGTTTTCTTAGTTTCTTACTGATTTTTATCTGCTCTTTCATCTTGCTCCTCAAAGCTTCCTCCAAAATGTAAACAACATTAAGATCATTTAATTGAAACAAAGTCTTAAGACAACTGAGAATGCAGAAGTTTTCAAACTGAGGATCTAAATGTAACAGAACTTACCAATTAGCTCTTGGCAATCCTTATGAATTATACTCTGCTCAGGTAGGTCTAAGGAGCCATCCCAGGATGCTAGGCTGTCCCCCTTTCCTACAACATTAAGTGCAATCTGAAAAAAATAAAAAGCCCTCTAAACATTTTAGTGTCTTTTTGCAGTAGTTCAATTACTGAACTCAGTAATAATTAAAAAAAAAAAAAAAAAAGAAAGAAAAGAAAGAACTATTCTTAAACTGAATCAACATAGATGCATATTAAAATTCCAGTACTACATCTCACCTGGAGATCCCTGGCAATTAAATCTTTTACCTCAAATGAAATACAACTTCAGGTATTTCCTGCTTCTTGATTTAAGCTCATATTTACCTTCCAGACTTTGGCCCTTAGATCAGCAGGCAACTGCCTTCCTTGAATGATGTTTCTCACAGTTTCAAGATCACAACCTCCTTCTTCTAGAGCATCTGCAAGATCTTTTATCCTAAAATAATGAAATATAATTTAAAAAATCAATTATACTATTTTCAATGTTTATGTAGACTGAAGGCTACTGTCAGGCAAATCCCACACATAAGCAAAGGTATAAGACAACTTGGAAATTACTAAAAATAATTATTTGCAAAATATTATTTATCCCTCTACTTTAAAGCTGCTCGTTCAACTTGTAATTCCATTCAACTTTCATACAAGAAAAAAGAAGTTTGCTTGTTTGTTTTCATTAAGTGACAAGACTGCAAAATGAATCATAAAAATGCAAATTCAGTTGCAGTTTACAACATTCAGCAAATTTCAATTTCAGCAAGTTTTCACACACAAAGCAAATATTACACCTAAATTAGATGGTGGAGTTATTTTAAATAAAATATTAGATGTCCTAGAAAACAGAACACTTATTTCAAAGGTTTAGAATAGTCAGCTTTTAATCTCACCTTCCCTGAAATGGGAAAAGACTTTTTAATCAAACTCAAATTTATTTAACTATACAGTTATAGCATTTCAAGTGTGGATATATGCACAAATCTGAATTAACATACGCAAAAATGTTAATATTATAGAGAGTAGCAAAATACAAATGAACATGACAAACACTAATGACGATTGCTGTAGTAAGACAACAAAAGTTCACTAGCATTATAGATAAGAAGGAATCCAGCATTCAGGAATGATTACTTGACAATCTCTCTGACAGCTTCTGCAGACAGGTTCAATGTTTCCATGCTGTCAGTAATGGGAGAACCACATCTGATGATTTCAGGATTTCAATACCATGTAGCAGAGCAGTGGCAAAACAGGTTCACTGGAAAAATAGCAATGGCAGTGACACATAGGTCCCGTAGGCAAAACTTCTCCCTTGCTATATGCTCTCAATTCTTCTCTACTTGCTCTGACATCTGCCTTAAGAAAGGCTTTGCTTCAGATACCTGGTAAGTTAAACACACATCCGGGGGTTTATAGCAAGAGCAAAACAAAGAACAGGATTGTCTTCCAGGACAGATAATCATGTGGGAAGATGCATTCCTGGTGAACGACACATCTATTTATACACATGGAGTAACAGATGCTAAAGTGTTATCAGTATAATTGTCAATTACGCCATGACTACTATGCAGTCAATTCAAATAGCCACAGAAAAGAAAAATGTCAGCTGTTGAACTCTTGTCTACTTTAACTCCCATATATTCACAACTAACCCCTTGATATAAAAGTTCACAAGTTTGGTCTCCTGAAAACCTCAAACACACATTTATGATTTTCTAAATAATATCCGTTAGGACAAAAATACTAAAATCTCAGAAATGGAAGAAGGTATGCAAATATTTAGCTAGCGTTACTCAAGAGTTCTCAAAGTATTTACAGGTCTGAAGAGTAAGCATTTTCTTTGCATTGCATCAGCCAGTCTCCTTGTCACTATGTTTTGGTCTGCATTTTCAATCATATTTCAAATATACACTGGAGCACAACTTGATTTTTTTCAAGTAATTTTGCAAATCTGGATGAAAGAAAGCATAGATTACAAAGAGAATGACTTGCCTTGTTCTCTAACACTTTAAGAAAAATAAAAAGAAAGAAAAAAATAGAAATAGAAAAAAAACCCAAATCTGTTTTGTATGGGGCTACAGGTTGCACAGGTTGCCAATCCCTTTCCTGAGACAGAAACAGAGGGGAAGCAGAGTATGGATGCATACTTGCACTTCAATCACCTATCCTGTTGCCCAGTTGTGCACATAATGTTCAAGGCCTGAAAAGTTAAATGAATGGATCAGTTAGCCTTGAATAAAAATCAAGTATTTCCAGGACATTTACACAAAGAGTCCTCCTAACGCTCAGCAGAACTGCATGAACTCAAGGGTGACCTAGCTTCCACAGAAGCCAACATCAAGCAGCAGCTGGAGAGAATGAGTTGCTCTAAGACACATTGCACATTTCTGTGAACACTGTGTACAACAACAGACTAGAGAACAACAGCCAGGTCTTGAACTACAACTAGTTGCTACAATTACATCCAAGTATTAAACAGGTATGTTGAAATGAATGCAACAGCTGCGTACATGTTCCATTTCAAGCAGAAAGGTCCTAAATTGTAGTACTTTAACTTTGTGTCTATGCCACCCAAAGAAACTCTTTTGAGAATAAAAAAGTAATTTTTACTTGAAACATTTCAAATTACATCTACACTAATTACAGAATCACCTGGCAAAGTTTCACAAACCCACAAGTACATATTCTACCTATTACTGGTATCCAGCATTCAAGAGACTGTGCATGTAACACCAACTTCAACATGTTATCTGCAAATGTGTGCTTCTGCTGCTTGACAATGTATTACCATTTGCCAAAACTTCTTACAAATGCTGTCACCCCCACTTTCTACACTGTAAAGATGAGAGGAAAATGCCAGCTTTACTACTTCACCTCACAAAGCAAGACACTGACATGCCCATCTGCCACATGAAGAGAGGTGATGCATTACCAACTAGGAGTTAAGTGAAATAACTGCGGAGGGGAAAAATGCTCTGCTCTGCTGTGATTAAATTAGGTGCTCATTTCCTCCATCAACTGCAAGATTGCTCACAGGCTGTAAGTAAGGACTTCTCAAAGATAAGTAAATTATTTTCTAATAAACTTTCTATTCAGGCTAACTTGCAAAGTATAAAACATGAAAGTGATTTCAATACTTTAACACATGTCCACTTGCTGTGTTTTACCTTATTTCTGTCAGTTGTTCTATAAATATTCCACTGAACTGCTAGCAATCTGGATCCTTGTCTTTCATGAGTGAAGAACAGCTAGGAAATGTTCTGTTCACATGGACAATTATTACACTTATTTTGAACAGAAAGCAGCACCTCTTCCTGTATGAAAACTCCTCCAGACCTGAACACCTGTACTTCCTGCTCTGCCATGGCTTCACTGCCTGTCCCTAGGTGCTACTCAAAATTTTGGTTAGATGCATGGAATTCCAGCCTACACCCAAGCCATGGCCTGAAAGGTAAATTCCCACACGATATACCGTTCAAAATGTCATAATACAAAATGCTCCTATTAATGCATCTGCACTAAACTTTCATACTTTCATAAGTATCTCTTACATTCATGCCGGTCTGGTGACATATTATAATCAATAAGCTGTCTTCACAGACATTAAACGGAACCTTTTTTAATTTAAGATGTGTAAGCTGGTGGTAAGAAAAACTGATAAACTGTTGGGAATTCAGCTTGGAATTCCCAAGTATTATTTATATACGACTGAGATACTTGGTAATTATCACTCAAATACTAGAGAAGGGATTAAAAGGGTAGGAATGTGAACAGCAGGAAAAAGATAATAGTAAGTGATCAATAAACTACATAAAGTGCTAAGAATACTACAATCAATTACATACTTTTACAGAAGGTATTACTATGGTTTCTACTTTTAATTCAGGATTTTTCTGACTCCTAGGAAAAAGCTTCAACAAGAGCTATATTGAATTGAAATTAATGAGCGCTTGTTCCCTACTGAAAAGAAACAAAAAATCAATCCCTCACATTTGCTTCAAAATATCCATTGTATCCAGCACACCACTGAACCGTCATTTATTCTCCAACAGAATTCTGCAGAAAAACAATTCCCTGACATTTTTTCTTCAATTTCATGGTTAACTGGAAAGGACTTTTCTGTTCATGGACTTTCAGAAGAAATACTATGGCTCCAAGTATTAATTAGCCAGATTGTGAGAATGGGAAAGATATATGGAAATTACATTTGTCACCCTGTTGTCTTAGGCAGCTGCAGTGCATTTCGGGATCTATAAAATGAGTTATTCCAATGCAAAGTTAAATATACAGGAACAATTCCATCTGTGGTTACAGTTATATTTAGTTACTTCAGGTCCTGATTTCCCAAGTACAGATCTTAAAAATTACTAATTGATAAGTTTCCTGAAGCTTGAGTATTAAACAAACATCTGCAAAGAGGTTTTACAAATTAATTCATAACCATTAATCTGTTTCAAAATCCAAACAAGAAAAATAAGGTCCAAATGATTGATTTCTTTGATAAATGAGGCGAGAAAAATCAATACCTTCCAACTACAAACATTTTAACTAATAACAAGCCATCTTATTTGTGTCTATACAGTCTACTAACTAGATGTATTGCATTGACAGAAATTATGTTTAAAATAATCAAATAAGCAGACAAAAAAAATATTTTACAGCAGTTTGAAAGCAGCCTGCCTCCTTTGTGTTTCACAGTATTCTTAGCTTTGGACAGATACGTCTTCCAGAACAAAATAGTGCCAGCAATTTCTCAAATTAGCTTTTGAGTATATGCCAAATAGCTCAAAAGAAACATTTAGAAAACAAGGTCTACCTGATTTTGCTAATTTTTAAATCAAAAGTGTTGATAATTATATTTACTGAAGGAAAAAAACTTACACTCTCATCTTTCTCTATACATGCGTTTGGGGTAGTGGTGATGCTGGGTTTTCTTTTTAATTTTTATTGTGCAGGGGCGAAGTTTCTGGATTTTTGTTGAGCAAAACACCAAGCAGTCAGTACAGATGTTGAGGGGTTTAATTCATAATTACTTTGTGACACTTTCCCCCCACCCAAATCACTTATACTAGCACCACATGACAACTTAACACAGAGAAAATAAACAGGGAATTTTATGTTAGTGAGCACATCTGGATTCTACACTCTCAATGTGCTGCAACAGCCTCTGAGCACAAAACTCCATCTGCCTTTTAATCCTCCTAAGGAAGTGAAGATACAGGATCAGCACTGCCAGTTTTGCTCCCAGTAGAGCTCAGACATACATATGTATCATTTTATGTTTGGGTATTTTTATAATTTGAAATCTTATATACTTCAAAATATGATAGTGTAATAATTTATATCAAAAAGCTCTTTCAACAACAACTGTTCACAGCACTGAAATATGAATACAAGACAACACTTTAAATCCATAAATGAAAAAGCCAATATTCCACTGAAACTGGTTTTTAAACAAAAACCAAAAACAGGAAAAGAAAACCAAAACCCAAGCACACATGAAGTTTCTAAGCAAGCAATAAGGAATGCAATTTTGTGATTCACAACATACACCTCTACTAACAGGATGCACTGTCACATATTAATATAGCATTTAAGCATAAAACTCTATAATTGTTCCCATAAAGACTTAAATCTGTTTTAACAAATGCCTTCAAGTTTGCATTTTCTAGTACCATCAGCATTTAAAATTGACTATAGTTTTGAAGCTGCCAATCAGAATACCAACAATGCAGGCTGTGCCCTGAAACCCGTCTGGAAACACACTCATCCTCATCCTTAAAAGAGCTTCTAGAGAAGTTGATTGTGGTGTGAAAGACAGCAATATTATTCCAATATCAGTAATGGAAGTAATCTGAAGTATTTTTTCAGAGGTATTTAAGGTATGGTTCTTATTCAATGTCCAGGGTTATATTTCAAAGTGTCAAGAATGCACTGTCAGGGAGTCCATCCCTCACTTTGTAATTAAATGGCCCAACAGTCAGGTCTTTATTTAGGAATAATGCTTATGAAATACCGTGCTTATAGAAAGAGCTTCATAAATTTTGAGGCTGTAACTAAAAGAAGAAACACAAGAATAAAAAATTACGCCAACTAACTTTCTTTTTCAACTTAATGATACTAAGTTGTTTTAACCAAGAGCTGTGTTTGTAGAACCAAATTAGACAAAGAAGAATTCCACCCACACCTGTGTGTGTGTTCTGGCTTCTTTACAGTGAGATAACTAAGCACAAAGATAGCTAGGCTCAGTCTGCAGGAAACTTTGGATCTGCCACATCACATAGAGCCTAAAAGCAAAAACAGCTTGGAAATGATTGGAACTCAGACTGGAAATTATCATAAAAATCAGGCCTGTAAAGTAATTGCGTGGAAAGTATAAACGTGGAAAGGACAAAGAGCAATGGTGTGGCACAGAGCCACAGAAAGAAATCACATGCAATGCAGAAGTGCAAAGACAAAAACAAAGTGAAGACGCAAACAGAGATGTTGGGTGCAGTAAGAATAGCTTCAGTGTTTAAACACAATGTTTATTTAAGCCTCGGCAATCTTGAGTGAATACACATGCAACAAATACTAAAATCACATCACTGTTACCATCAAAATGATCCTATACACGCTCCAGAAATAGTCTCTATTCTTCTCCTAGGGGTTCAATGTAAAATCCATTATAAGTGATAGCTGTGCTGAAGGAAGGTGATGAGCAAAATCATTCAGAAAACGAGGCAGGACCCACTGCTATCACCTGTTCCTGAGAGCAGGAATGCAGCGAAAGGGGAAGCTGAACTGAACAAAGCAACTCCACTCCAGGCAGACTCCTGGAGCAGCTCCTACCGCATATTAAAGCTGTCATTTTAAACCGGAGCGACCGCCTGGCTCCAGGCTGGCCCCGGCCCTCGTTTTGTGTCTCGCCCGTGTTTTGACGGGCCCCTTCCTCTCCGGGGACCCGGAGCCGCGGAGCGCCGGCTGCGTTTGCGGGGGGCTCCGGGCGGGCTCCCAGCGCGACCCCGCACACGGCCCGAGCGCTGCGGATCCCGGGGAAGAGCGGGGCGCTCCGGCCTCTCTCCGCTGGCCTCGGCTGCGGAGGGCAGGGAGCACCCACAGCGCAGAACTCACCAGCTGCCCGGCGGCGGCGGCGGCGGCGCCTCCTCTCCTTCCGCCATAGCGGTTGACGTGCCCGCCCGCCCGGCCGTAAAGCGCGCTCGGGAGGCGTTTCCAGCCCGCGGCCGCTCCGCCCGGAGCCCGGCCCCTTCCCGCCGCTCTCCCCGCCTTCTCGCCGCTCTCCCCGCCTTCCCGGCCGCTGTCCCCCGCCTTCCCGGCCGCTGTCCCCCGCCTTCCCGGCCGCTGTCCCCCGCCTCCCGCAGGCCGGGCTGAGGGCGCAGGCCGCAAAGCGCTGAGGCCCGGCAGGAGCAGCCGCTGAGGGAGCGGCCGCGCGCGGCCTTGCAGTAGGGTAGGGGGGCCGCTCTGCCGGAGATCGGAATGTTTTCGGTTTTCAGAAAGCTTCACTGCTCTGACAGATGTGGGTTTGATTTCCAAGTGACTTCCCAACAATGTTTAATGTGCCACAGGTCGGACGTACTCCGCGAGTACGGAAATTCAGAAGTTTCACGCAGTTTCCAAGGGCTGAAAATCGCTTGGTGACGTCCATTAGCAGGCCTGGGCAGAACAACACTAATGATCTCTGTCATGCACGTTCCTTTCCCATCTGCATCCTCAAAAGGGAAAAATAGGATACTCCAATGGAAGTTGAGAAAAAAATCATTGGAGCGGTTTGTACGCGGAGTAACAGTGCCGCCTTAGGAGAAATGCCAGTCCTTAGGCGGGTCTGTTTCAGTGCCACGGCTCGGCTCGGGATGCGCTGCAGCGGGCCGAGAGCGGGCCGGTCCTGCGGGCAGGTGCGGGACAGGCGCGCTGACCCGAGGGCCGGGAACGCCCGTTCCGAGGCAACGCGGGCACCTGGCTGCTCCTCAGAAAAGACTGCGTGAGCTACCCCGAACAGGAAAATAGGTATTTTACAGTATGAAATCGGGTTGAGGCGATTAAGCGAATGCTGTGAAGAAGGGGGTAATTGTTTTAATTACTTTTCTCTTTCTCTCGCTTCTGTTTTTTCCACTAGAAAAAAAAAAAAAAACCCGGAAATCCGCAGCACGCATTCACAGGTGTTTCTCTTTCAGAAGACGCTATATTCACAGGTGTTTCTCTTTCAGAAGACGCGGTGCCAGCCGGGGCAGCGCCGCCCCGCAGCACGCATTCACAGGTGTTTCTCTTTCAGAAGACGCTGTATCAGAGCGGTGCCAGCCGGGGCAGCGCCGCCCCGCAGCACGCATTCACAGGTGTTTCTCTTTCAGAAGACGCTATATCAGACGCGGTGCCAGCCGGGGCAGCAGCGGGCACGCCCGGCGCGCAGTGCGCAGGCGCGGCGGCAGCGGCGGCAGCATGGGCGACACGCTGGAGGAGCCGTGGTGGGACAGCGAGCCCGGCGCGGGCGGCACGCCAGGTACTCCCCTCCCCACGCCGCGATGGAAGCACTCTGCCTGAGACACAGCTCCCCCACCCTTCTTTCCTGCCCCCCCTTCCTTTACGTTGGATCTTGGGGTTTTTTCCACTTCGCCTCTCCGCCTTTCCTTTCTCTGCTTTTAATTTGCTTCTCCAGGTTTTGCGCTCTCGCTCGCTTTTCCCCCAGTGTCTGCTTTTCCCCCTGTGTCTGCTTTTCCCTGCTTGCTACCGAGGGCGGGTTTGCTTGTAAGCAGGATCTCTGCAGCGAGGTGATGCCCAGTCTCTGATCTGGGCCCTGGGACAGACGATGGAGCGGCCAATGAAAATACCAGTACCAGGTAACAACAAGAACCCACTTAACAAAAATACATTTACGCGAAGTTTGAAAAGCGGGTCGAGGGGAATGGGAAAACCTCTTGCTTTGAATTCAGAGCTCAGCTCTCCCTTGCATACCTTCTAAACTGTATTTTCTCCCCAAGAGTATATTTGGTGAAAGGCTTTTGCATAATGGATGATCCTTGTGGGTCCCTTCCACCTCCGACTGTCCTGTGATTCTGTTTGCCATTACCAGAATGAACTTACTTGCAGTTCTCTAAGGCCTAGGAAAGGGCAAATCCACGGCAGAGCCTTGGAGGGAAAAGTATCTGTGGTACTTGAAAAGCATCCCCTGTGTGCTCACTGGGTGTGTCGCATCACCCTTGCCGTGTGTTACTGTAAAAGGGCAGGAGTTCAAGTTCTCTCCAGCAACTGCTCCTTGGAGAGTGGTGCTGTGACTGATTTGTCTTTTCTTTCCTGTCGGTTATGATACCTGGCTCATACACTTGTATTTTTCCAATGTGTCTCGAAACCACAAGCTGTTAAACGTTTTCTCTGTAATACTTGCATTTAGGGTGAAAATTTTGGTAGATCTAGGCAACTAAAATGACTGTAGACTTTATAGTGCCCTATTTTATTGATTGTTTTTTTAATTTCTTTTTTAATACAGTATTGGCAAGAGTTGGGCATTACTGGGAATTATCTGCACCTTTGCAAAAACTCCAATTTTTTGAGTGTCTTGATAATTGGTGCTTATTTCCTGTGAAAAGGTACTTGGAGAATAGTTAGAGAGGAAGCACTATATAAGTTGTATGTGTACTAAAGACGGCTCACAAGACCTATTTAGGTTTCTGAGCATTTAATTTTTATTTTTAGTCTCCTGTGGGTTCCTTGAGCAGTCCAGTTCCCATGGTAAATGCTTTTCATTAGGCTTCTTAAGAGCCTACCTGCACATTCTGCCACCACAGCTTTCATTTGGGGTGCATGGTTAGCTACTGTTATAGTGTTGTCAGCTTTCCTTTAGAAACTGGATGCAGAGCAGGATTGTGATTATAAACTTTTGACGAGAGGGATGAACCATCTGACTTTGAGGTGAGACTGTGAATGGCAACTTTTCCAGTTATGAAAAACTCCTTGGGATTTTCACAATAGCAGTTTTGAGTTACTAAAAGTATTCACGTGGAAAATAACCTCTGGAGGTGCCTAAGCCAATCCTGTATACTTTACTCAAAGAACATTCTTTGTGCTATGAGTAGTGATTACTAGTAGGTGAATGTTGTGCAAACCAGGTACTCTGCTGTCTGCAGCCCACCTTTGTAAACTTGTTGGCAAGCTCTTTTATGGAGCCTGTTGTTGGATGAAGTTAACATGAACTAGCAGTAAACATAAAACATCTGTTACTTTTATTTTCTGTAGCTATTTTTCACATAAAACAGGTAAAATCAAGGGTTAATTTGTACAGCATCTTATTGATACTGTAAAATGCTTTAAAATTAGTTGGCATAAAAGAGGAAATCAGGGTTCACAATGTATGATGTAGGCAGCTATACAAGAAAATAATTGCACATTAGTGAGCACCTTTGAAAGACTTGGTCAATTTAATTTCTGTGGAACATGAAGTTTTGTTAAAAAAATACTATCCAACCTCATTTGCTGACCTATTTAAAAATAACATCTCTGCCATAAGTGCAGGTGCAAAGCAGAATTCAAATGTGCTTTTGGAATAATGATCTTTTTTGCCTTTAAGATCATTTAAAATTAACCTTAGAATAAGCTCTGGCCCATAGAATATTCATCAGAATTCAGCTCTCAAAAGTGTTTTAGATTTTAGCCACTTGTAGTTAGAACAGGCTACTTTTAAAATGAGCGTGAACATCATTCATACACTCCACCTAAAGAGTATGAAAACACTATATATATATATATATATATATATGTGTATATATATATATATATATATATATATATTTCCTAGTGTATGAATATGTAACTCTAAATTTGCTTTTGGCCATATCATTAGAAATCATTATTTTGGAGTCCATATTAAAAATTAAAGGTAATTACTCTCACCTTAAGATGTGAATGTTTACCCTGTTGCAAGTCATTTATAGGTGTAAAAAAAGCCCACAAAAAATACCCATCTTTGTATCTTGTCACATGACAAAAACTAAAGAATCCTACTTAATAATCTTCAGCAAACCTTTGAGATGAGATTTGTGGAGGGAGCTCTTGGGGATTATTCACTTAGCAGCGTAGTTTAATGTTACACATGTCCCACGTCATGCAACTGCAGGACTTTCTTACCTTTCTTTTTTCCAGTTTGTGTCACAACTCTGTCCAGTTTTTCATGAGATTTTGATATTGCGTTCACAATTGCAAGGGAAAGGATAAGGAATTCGGAGGAGTTTATTTTGTACTGGTGAAGGACACCAACTTTCTCCTCTTCCCTCTGTGAACAGAAAGGAGCAATTCTCACAGCACTGTAAATGTCTGCATCTTGCTTGTAGGCAGCGTGCCTCATCTCCCAGTCAGTTTGAAGGAGAGGGATGGACTTCTATTTTTCACAAATTCTTCCAGTTTCCTCCTTGTTAGTTACCACTCCTTGCCTTTCATTCTCCATGCTTTCTGTATTGCCCTTATTCCTGTAGGAGTGTACTATCCTCATTTGTCAGTTTTAGAGCCTTAAGCAGGATCTACCTATGAGGGCATGGCCCTCATAGATAGAAATTAATTGTGTCATTGCAATATAGGAGCAAAACTCTTGTAGGTCAGCAGCAAAAATAGGTGAGAAGTGTGATATGGGACTGCAGAGGATGAGTTGGCAGTGCTTGTGGGGTCCTGTGTAGGCTCTAAAGCAAAGGATGCTATTGCAGGAATTCTTTTGCAGGAATTCTTTCTCTTTTCTTTCTTCATAGTGAAGGGTGAAAGTTAACATCAATTAGTAATGTGTGATTTGCAGCTGTTAAGAAGCAGACCCTTCATTGTAGTGCATTCAGTGGGAGCACTGTTGCTTGATCAGAACTGAGGTATGTTGCTGGACTCTGTGTGAAGAGGTTTGTATCTCTTTTTTTTTGTCTTGTCAGAGACTTGCTGTTCCTTGTAATAGAACTTGGTCAGTACTTGAAGGTCTTTCTGATAAGCATGCCAAGTTGATGGCTGCTTTTTGAAATCTGTGTTTCTTCACATCAATGTACATTCATTCGGCAGGTTGCAGTGGTGTACTTCTGTGAGCTGTGTTGGGATCTGAGCACACATGATATGGACTCTGAGAAATTGATAGCTGCAGATTTAGTGAATAAAACGGGAAGCCTTTTCTTTTTACTGTGGCAAAGTCGTTCTTTAATGTCTGCATATTAGCACAGGTGTGTCTTGTAGGACACAACTGAAGTACTTTTTCAATAGACTGGTCTTCTAAAACTTTTAAGTACTTCTAGAGAATTTCTTGTGATGCTGTTGTGGAAGGCATAGGTTTCTTGTGGGTTTGCAAAAACAGTCACACAACAGTGCTAATGTGTTTTACTGTCTCAGTGGTTGAATTAAACTTTTAGCTGTGAAATGAAAGGGAAAAATCGGGTAACTGAATGCATCAGAGTCTCTCCTTGCTTCAGCAAAAGGATTGCAGTTCTGGCTATGGCACTGTGATCACCACCAGCTTTTGCTTTATTTAGGAATTAAGATTTGGCAGTTCTTAAAGAAACACCTATGTGTAAGGAGTTTTCCCACGTATTATCAGTTGAGCCATTGAGACTGTTGGAATGCACTCTGTTAGGGAAAGAAGAATGAGGGAAACATTAATACCAGAGAAATAAATTAATTTTTATATTTTAAAGCAGTAGTTAGTGATAGTTGGTATTACAGGATTCTTATGTGGGGGTTCCTTGGTGTAGTTGTAATATTTTGTTAGTCTTTCTTAACGTTCTAGAGAACAGTGAGAAATTTTCTTGCAGGGCAGCAATTGCTGTTTTTCAGGAAGTAAGAAACAACAAGCATGGAGTCTCTTCCAATGTTTTAGTTTGTGGTTTTTGTTTGAGGTTTTTGTGTGTGTGTGTTGGCTGAAGGGAAGCCTTGAATTTTAAGTCTTCAAAAGAAATTATGCTTTAAGAAAAGCAAAAAGGCAAATTCTCTCATGGACGAACTAAACTAGAATTTCGTGTGCAAAGAGTTCAGTTAAAAAAAAAAGCCTTCACTAGGAGCAATTAATCTAGTTACATATTTTAAGTGAATGTGAGGAGTTGAAAGGAAGGGCAAAATTGTGGAGAAATGCAAGAATAAAGTTGCACTTCTGTGTAAGCCACAACTTACTGTTAAGTTTGATACTAAGTTTGATCAGTTCTAAGATACTGTTTAAGTGAACTGAAGTCTAAGTACTGCAGTCCAAATGGTGAAAATTTACATAGCTGACGCAAACAATATCTATCGTGATTCTTGCATCTGTTTTCCTAATACAACATCTGCATGAATTGGAGTGGAGATAATCACACTAGTTAACTCCTTGAGGAAGGAGTTGCTTATCTTCACATCATGATTTTAGAGTGATGCTTGGCACAGCAAGGAGCTCTGCATTTCTCTAAATTCAATGTGTTATACAAGAGCAGATTTTTCCATGCTTTTCTTCATTCCACCCTTAATGTTGAACTGAGGATATCCATACTGAGACACTTCTTGGCTAGACCAGCTTTGAAAACATGACACCTTCTGCAACCCTCTTTGTGTGATTTGACCATGTTTTTATAAATCTGCTGAGATACCCTTTCTATTGTTATTTTTAGAACATGTCAGAAGCTAATTTATTGTAGAAACTTATTTGTGTCTTGTGTTCCTGTACTGTGAGTGGCAAAATCTGGAACTGCACCATAAAAATGGAACAGAGCATGTTCTGTGCTGACATGCAGTTAACTTTGGCTCTAAAAAATCTGGCTGTCTTGATGTCCTGTGATTTGTGACTGTTGATGTGCTGACTACGTGGATGGTTTCTGATTTTTCCCCAGTTGAAACAACTGCTGAGATTCAGATGGCTGAAATCCATTTTAAGGTCATAGATCACAGAAAATTATTTACCTTCTCCCTCCACTTTGAAGGCAGGCTTTAGACACCGTCCTTATAATGCGTATCTTTCCAGAAGGACTGTCTTGGAGTGGTTTGTTGAGATGTCCAGCAGGAATTTTGACAGGTGCTTTGGTTATGCTTGCAGGCTTTGGTTTGGGGATCCGAGTTGGAATTGAACGACGGAACGTATTGGTAATCTGGAAATAAACCAAGAAAAGAAATCCTGCCTTAGAGAGGAGAAACAGGCGGTGTTTTTAGCTTTGTAGTGCTCTTTCAGGTTTGTAAACCTGAATGCACTGCTTTTAGAACTGTTTGTTTAAACTTCCTTTATCTTGTTGGTAATGAGACAGAAGCTTTGTATTTAACTTACCTACTTGTTTGGGGAATATCAAAGCATCTCAATGGATTGAAACTCAGAATATAAATAAGAGGAGTTTCCTGTCTGTCAGCTGACTATCAGCCCTAGGTGCTGAGTGATGCAGTGCAAAATATTGAACTGTGTGGGTTCTCTGGGTGAATAATCAGAGAACTTCCTCATGCAGAAGCAAGTCTTGATTCAGTACCGAGTAGAGGGCAATAGCCAGGTCATACTTTACTGCGAGAGATCATTCTTTGACAGTGACCAGTGTACACAAAATTAATGTATTTGTGAGACAGCTCTCTCTCCAGAATGATTGCAGTCATATTCAATTGCAAAAAATGTAAATATGCCCAAAAAAGTATGTGCGTGGAAAAGGGGTGAAGAACTATAAAGGCAAGAAGTTTTTTGAAAAGTACCATTATCTGAAACCAGGATTATTGAACATACTGTACTCTTGAGAAAACCTATTTGCATCACAAGCATTTTTACATAACTTTTTCAGTCAAGCTAAGGGTAAAAGAACTTAATTTTTTTTTTAAAAGACAACAAAATGAAAATTGTTTTCAAATGAGCACTATAGAAAATTGGAATTCTGATGACTTAATTAGGAATAAGAATGAGCTAGATCAAAACCCTAGTAGCTGTAATGATATGTCTGGGCTGATTAAAAAAAATAAAAATAATCACAAATCAAAAGCTTGCCATTTACCTGTGGATAATTATGTATGACAGGGGTTTTCAATAGAACAAAGCTGAACCAACATCAGATCATTGCATGTGTTCAGTGTGGAGGAATTTGGGGAAAGTTTGTACGTCACAGATATGCTTAATGGATGATGAGTAAGGAAAAAAATCAGCCTAGGCTTAATTGAAGTTTGATAACAATGAGATAAAATAGCAACAGCCTCCCAGAACAGTCTGTTATGTTTCTAGGAGTTCTGATAGAGATGTTTTTTACAATTGCATAATCCTTGTCAGTGATGTGCAATCCACCACTGAAATTGTTGGTGATGCTAGAGGGGTGCTATGCCACTTTAGAGTAAAGCTTCACAGAACATTCATAAATGTAACTGCTGAACAGATCAAAGTGTAGAAATGTCAGTTCAGTAATAAGTTTGCCCACATGGTTACAGATTTTGTGACTATATCCACATTTCTTGTCAGGGATAATATTCAGGTCTGTTAGTCACATACTGTTACATAGCTACATGCTATTGGATTGTTTAATAATGAGACCCATGTGGGAGGGAAAGATCTAGGAAAGTTTTAAAAAAACCTCTTGATAGTGGTCTCTAACAAAAGAATCTTGCGAGAGCAGATTTTGTGTGCAAAGTGTGGAAAAACAAGGAAGATTCTCAAGGTTGATAAGTGGCAAGTGGATAAGTAGCAGAGCAGTGACCTAGTTTTTAATAGTATAGTGGAGATAGCATCTGAATCTCACAGACACCTCTGATACTCTTCAACAGAAGAACTCTGATGTTCTTCAACTGCACAGGAAGACAGTACTGAAATTATAATATTTGCATATGGTATAACAGGGAGAATATTAGAAGCAAGAGCTGACAGTAATTCATGTTAGTGAGTGAAAAATGCGTATCAGTTCAGTGTTAACAATTGAAAAATAATATATGGAGGGAAAACTAGTTCATGTACAGTAGTGACATTTATTGTCAGTCAGAACAGATCTTGGAATCCCAGTAAATTGTCCTCATTGCTCAGCAACTGGCAGTTGTCAAAAAGGTAACAAAGTTAGGAATTACTAGGAAAAGAATGGAAGAAATAAACACAATCCAAACCATCTCACCCTGTGAAGATTTTGCTGGGTTTTGTCAGAACTGCTCAAGAAAGGGTATGCCAAAATGCAAAAAAGGTGTCAAAGACTATCAGTTATGAAATGTCTTCTGAGTGAAGATTAATAACATATACTAAACCTTTTAAAGATTGGAAAATAGGTGGCGGTGAGGAAAATAAACAGCAGAAATATAGCATTAAGGTGCATAGGGCAGCATATGCATAGGGCAATTCTCTAGTATGCTTGAGGGGGCATCCACTAGGGGTGGATTAAAGGTATGTGGAAAGTGTTTCCTTGTCAGTGAGTTATGCAACTGATTGGGACTGTTTTTGAGATGGTGATATAAATTGGTTTGGAGAGAATTTGTACTGATTCGGGGCATCCATCAAGGACTGCTAAACACAGAGACGTGTGGAGATTCCAGCCATAAGTTGCAGGTTGTCAAAGGCTGGATTTTCTGCTCTGTGTGCCTGGTACTTAACATTTACAGGATTTAACACTGGTCACTACCAAAGAGGAGATACGTAGTCTGAGTGCCTAAAACATCTTTCATGCTTTTATTTTTAAAATCAGCATGTTTCAATTTGTAGCACTTTAAATTTTTTTTTGTTTAATGCATTGAGAAAGGGAAGAGTTTGGCTTTGAAAGTGGGGGAAGAGAGAGATGCGTTTTTCTTTCCCTGTTCCTTCAAGATTTTACCTCTAGGTGGCAGCGAAGATTGCCTTTTGTATTGCATCCCAGTATATCGCTTAAACCCGACTGAAACTCTTCGTTAAATGCTGAATAAACAAAATCAACATGCATTTTCGTGGTAGGCTGGAATTTTAGCATTCATATTCTTAGTAGGAAAGGAAACAAAAAAAAAAAAAATTGCCCCATTGCCCACCAAACCAAAAAGCATTTTCCTTCAATTACTAAAGGTGATGTGTTAAGAAAGGAACTGATGTTGGAGGAGGTACTTGTGTTACTGCTATGTGGCTTTCCATGAGTACTGAGTTGGAAGAGTTTGCCTCTGACCATGTGGTATGGCCTGGTAGATGAGGCATGGTATTGAGAATAAAATGTTTGGGTGGGCTATTACTGGCAGTGCTACTGCCTGATGTAATTATAGAGGTGATAGAAAATGGGTCTGTTTCCCAACTATAAAAAGAATTGCATTAGCTAACTATATTGAGGTAAATAGATAAAAATATTTATGTAAAGTCTTGCATACTAAAGTGAGATTGTATCTCTGAGAGTTGTGTTTGGTTGTTTGGTTCTGAGTCATGTTGAGAAGTGTTCCAGTTCAGAGATGCCTTAGGTTACAAAGTGGTTGGAGTATTCTCTGGATTGATTGACCAGCCATGTTAGTACTTCAAGAAGGTATTCATAGGCCCAGACTTTTACAGGTTTTGTGCATCTGACTGGTATTCAGGCTGTAAGCTTTTATTGAATCAATGAAAAGTTAGTTGGTGAAATATCCCTTGCTCTGGCCTATAGTTTGCACCAGTGTCTAGCACATTAAAACCACCATTGACAATATGACATTCTGAGCTGTGAGATTTAATTTCAAACAAATTTTTTGTTTGTGATTCAAAACTATGTATTTTGCAGTTCTGAATGACAGTATTGAATACATCTACATTATTATTATTTAGTGACTAGAGCTGCATTATAACTGGTAGACTTGTCATGGTTTGATCTGCTTACAGAGTTTGTACTGATCTCTTTCACTTGTGTCATGTTTGATTGTAGCCACAATAACTAAATTGGTCTAACTCCTGGCATGGGCTTAAACTTGAGGATAACAGTTGTATTATAGGGCTTTTTTTTTCCTGTGCAAATAAATATCTGAACTTGCACTTCAGTGATTGTACCAATCTAGGCAATGGAGGTGAGGATTTAACAAACTGCCCATCTAGTTCTCTTCTTCCTCATACTGCACTTAAAAATTGGTTTATTTTTCATAATTTGTGATATAAATTCTAGAGAGGAAGGACTGAATCATTTAAATTTAAGGAAAACACTTATTGACACATAATTTTTTAAATTCAATGACATGGGTACCTAGATCAAAGACTAAACCTTATTTTCTAAAACTTCTACTTTACAAATTGTGAATCTCAGATAAGCGTTGTAAACAGAACATTTTGGGTCAGTTGACTAGATCCGTGCTTAAACTTCTGTAAGATGTATGCATAAGGAGGGAATGGTACTATGTGGGAATTGTCTGGAAAGCACTTGGAAGTAACCCTGTATAAAATTCTACATTGGTTTAGTTGTATGTGTACTGAAAATCTTTGTGCAATACTCCTAGGTCCTTCCCTGCTGCTTAGCATAGAGGCATGTGAGCATAGCACACTTGTATCTCCAGATGTCTGGTTTGGTTTTTAGACAGACCTGAATGACTGAAAACCCCTTGTATATAGGTTTTAGTGGGCCTTTTCAATTTGATTTTTAACTATGTATGGGAAATCTGTGTGCGCACCATGAATTGCTTCAGTTCTCTTCAAATGTATGCATCCTTTCTACCAGCTCATTTTTTCCTTCTAGATGAATATTTGTAGTCTTCCTCATCTTTTTTTGAACTCTCATTTGTGTTCTGAATTTTCTGGCTTTGTGTATATTGTTGCTGTTTAGCTATGTCTCTCGAGTTCCCATCTGTAGGCCACTTTTTATATCTGATATCTTTTTAAGTCAAAGAAGAGAAAAAAAATATATATTTGTTCTTCAAAAAACAAGTTGAGGTGCCTTTCATGGTCTGGAGATCCCTTGTGAGTTCCCGTTAATGCTCTTGAAACACCCCCAGAAACAAAATGTTGCCCAGGTGTGACCTGTCTGAGTAGTTATGTAGTTTTCCTTTACTTAATGTGTCTAAGTAAGCATTAGCAAATAATTACTGCAACAGCAACGACAACCCCAAAAGCATTAAACTGGCCACTTTTAAATTAGATTATGTGGTATGTCTGTCTGTAAGTATAATAGCACCATATTGGTTCAAGGCATTAGGCTTGGAAAATAGCTGTGCTTAGTTGGAGAAGTGAACAGTTAAAGCTAATTTTCATGGCAAGCAATGATCTAAGGATCAAGAAGGCTGCATTTTTATTTCATTTTAAAATTAATTCCTGAAGCAGACATCAGTTGCCTGTAACAGGAAGTGGCAGAAGAAAGCTAGAGTGAGAACTCTACACGGAGACTAAGTTTGTAGCCTCTTAGCAAATGACAATGAGTGCTTCAGGGAAGGGGACAAACACTGGCACAGGTGACAACTGAGAAATTTTCACACGTTAATGTGAAAATGGCCCCTCTAATTTCAAGAAGACAACGAAGACAGCATGCTCTGAAATATCAGGATGTATATTCCATACCCACCTTTTTTTCTCCCCCATTGGGAACAGAGGCGGCTTATTTATATGGGCCAGCTTTTAACACAATGCAATGTTTGCTTTAGGGAGAGGGCTAAGGCAAGTGTGTGTGGGAGTGTCAAGGAGAGAAAATATTTCTGTTTCTGTGCTGTTGAAGTAGGTTTCCTGCTTTTGGTCCTATGCCTTTCCTTTTCCTTCTGAAAGTATGACATGTGCTTTGCTTCCTGTTTGAATTTTATTCATTTAAATGGGGGGAGTGTGTAGTATTTACACTGTAACTTTTCTTAGTTGATTTCTTATGTCATTATAGTACTTGATCTAGGAGAAATAACTTTAGAATAAGGCTCTTTCTCCCTGCTTAAATTTTTAGTTAAGAAATTTGAGTAACAGAGTATCACTTGCAGCTTTAGTGAAAGTGTCCAGGAGATGGTGCTGAAGATCCTTTACTCAGGAGTCCATGTCTGTATGTGCACAAGCATGCCTCTTGCCAGACTTAAGTTTGTTCCTGGATGATTGAATGCAGTCAGAATGAAAGCCAGGTCTGCAAGTGAGAACGAGTTAAGATTTAGTGATAAACTTGAGTATTCCCCTTGGTCTCCAAGCCAGACAGCTTTGGCTGAAATTTCTGGTTAGGCATCCTCAACTGCACAGAGCATTTAGATACTTCTTTTTATTTTCTTTCACTAGATTCTGGCATTTGTTTTCTAGGAATCCAAAGGGAGAAGTCTCAGTTGCTCTGAATTCCCCTTCATGCAGCACACCTGTGTGTGTGACTGTGCCGAGAGGTGTGAGCAGGAGCAGTGTAATCCTCACTCTCACTGGGAGAAGTCTCAGGTGCTCTGAATTCCCCTTCATGCAGCACACCTGTGTGTGTGACTGTGCCGAGAGGTGTGAGCAGGAGCAGTGTAATCCTCACTCTCACTGGGAGAAGTCTCAGGTGCTCTGAATTCCCCTTCATGCAGCACACCTGTGTGTGTGACTGTGCCGAGAGGTGTGAGCAGGAGCAGTGTAATCCTCACTCTCACTGACTCAGGGTAAGACTCGGGCTGGCGTCTGCCTTGGCTCACTGCATTGTAAACAGCTCGGCAGAGGGAAGAGGACTCCGCAATAATCTAGAGTCCTAGTACTTCAGCTATTAGGTGGGAGAGCAATTTGGTTTGTTTAATATGGAGAAAACAAAACTGAGATCTTCTAATATGTGTTGCAGAGAAAATAATTTTCAAAGTTCAGTGTGGGGAAAGGAAAGAGAATACTGGAGTACAATTTCAGCAACATAGATTTCATTCAGAAATTAGCAAGATTCTTAATGACAAGGGTCTTTCAGCCCTGTTCCAGATTCCCAGGTAACTGTAAAGTTGGCATTGCAGAAGTTTTTTAGAACTATATGAAGTAGGTTTTTATTTGGAAGGTTTCAAGTCAAGTTATAGTGAGGAAATAGGTTCAAAAATGTCCTGACATTGCTTTTAAGCTCTATTTTATGTGTATTCTGCTCTTCTGCTGGATGCAGGGATGGGTAAGGTTATGTTGGGGGTAAACTCCAGTAGGAGAAGGTTACCTGGGGCTGGGTGATCAGCATTGTCCTGCAGCTGGAATGAACAAGTGTTTGTTGTTAATCTTCCCTTTGCCCCTTGAAAGTCCAGGGGGCCTTAGGCACCTGGTAGGGCACTTGGGGGTCCCTAGGAACAGAAGTGTGGCCTTTTTGGGATACTGCACACGCTGCAGTAGCAGCTGTGTCCCACACAGGGGTTGCTGGCAGTACGTGTTCCTGCGGGCGCTTAGGTGCCAGTGCTGTTGCAGAGAACACAGCCTGGGTGAGACCAGCAGTCCACTTGCTTAAAGCTGCTCTGCCATTTGTTGAGAAAGATTTTGGCAGTGCAGGATCATTCAGTACAGACTGGGGGCACATAGGGATATTTGTCTTTGGGAATTTTCAAGGCTCTTTTAAAAGGTGTTTGAAACTGCACTTAGACACACACACAGACACCTTTTAACATGAAAATGTCCTCATTATCAATATTGTCTGTTCAAAAGCTTTGAGTATGTTTCCCCCATCTTAGCAAATTTTTATGGTGAAAAGGTTTACAGAGATTCTGCATGGAGAAGGAAAAATGCCCTTTTGCTTTTACCATTATGGCTTTTTTCTGTCTGTGAGTAGGCTGTTTTTCTCTTGGAAGGCCACACTAAAATGTGTGTTAATGAGAGTCCTATTTTCAGTATATATATATTTTTTTTCTCCCCTAATATATATAAAATGCTAATTAAAGTAAAAGACTCTCTACCTTTTATTCAGCTAATACTTATGTTTCTTCAGGACAAAACATGACCTATAGTGGCTTGAGATAATCAAGGATAAGAAAATGTGGGTACTAATCACATTTGAAGCTGCCTTGCTCAGATTTTGCACAAGTAAATTAACTTCTCTCCCAGGAGAGATACAGAATTATTTTAATGGGACTGCTGAATGTTTCTTGTATAGTTGAAGTGCTTTGTGATGCATTTGTGTGCTATATTGAATCTGTGCAGACAATGGTGATGGCTCCAGGACTTTGGCAACGATTGCACCACAAAAGACTCCTTTTTCCTTTTTGCTTGTCCATTCAGTTATGCTGATGTAGCTCTTTTATAAAGCTGTGCTGTGAAATGGATCCTGTTTAGTTGAGGTTGTTTGAGGTTTGTTTAGTTTTGTTTAATAAGGATGTGTGGCATATACCTTTTTGTTTGCGGTTTTGCTTTTGTGTTTTTAAATCTAGGTTAGTTTCTTGACCTGGTTCACAGTGCTGCCTTCCAAAAGTGGTGACAGCACAACTGAAAGTATTTTGTAATTTGGGTTGTAGGGGCAAAAAAGGGGAGGGAGCTTCTTTGGCCCATCCCCGTTTGAAGACCCTGTGATGTCAGACCACTGCATGGCAAATGAATTGATTAAAATAAGTATTTTAAATGTATTAAAAACGTAAAAGTATTTTAAAGTAAAAATATTTTAAAAGTATTTTCACTTGTACTCAAAAAGTGTTTCTCAAGAATACTTTGCTTTGTGGTCAGAAGAGAATCATATTCAGCTGGCAACTCTGCTATATGAGGCTTTCTGAGTGCCCACAGCATGGTGGGTCATTGGATAATGTGCTAGCTACAGCACAGAGAGAATTCAGCTTCATCTTGGGGCCGCTGGCTGCAGATCTGTGAAAACACTTCATGCTGCTTACATTTTTATGGTTTGTCTATTTTTTGAGCAATTTCTCACTTAAAATACTCGGTGTTAATTTTGAAACATTTTTATACACCCACTTGTGCTGTATTTGGACCACAAGGTCTTTTTCTCTTCTGTTTCTTGGTAACATAATGTTTTGGTAGCCTTTCTTTAAGCCTGGAGATTAGACAGTTGTCAGTTTTTGTTTTGCCTGTCTCAATATCTGTTTCCTAGGGACAAAGTCATCCTGCAGATGGTTACTCCATTTCCATCATCTAACCCTGCAGCATCCATTGACTCTTACTCAGAAAATAGAGCTGTACAATTCTGTTTCCGATTATTTTTCCCCCAGTGTGGGGAGCACGCGTTCCTAATCCTTGCATGACATGCTTACATACAGATCTTTTTCCTATTACAGCCTTACATATTGTCCCCAGACACCATATTGGCTACGGTGCTTTGGATCAGGAAGATTAGCAGTCTGCTCCTGTAACTTTGTCAGTTCTTTTTCTTAATTAGTGGCTTGAATAAGGTCTTTAAATAACTTGAAATACTACCTCACAGTTGATGGATGGGTGTTTTGGTCTCAGATTACCATTCTCGCTTGGTATTCTCTGCTTTTCCTCTTTTCCCTCCCTCCCCTCATCCATCCTCCCTGTAAGGACAAAAATTGCAAGTATTTCTTCTGAGAAATTTAATCACATAAAAAGAATGGCATAAAATGCTGAGCACCAAAGTGTTGGTGCTGCCTTTGCTTGTGTCTGTTTGATCATTCACTGAAATAAACCCAAAAAGGTGAAAAAAAGTGGGCTAGTAACTGCTGTCATTTTTTAATCAGGTAATTTTTCCTTTCTTTTGCTGGGAACTAAACATAAAGGAGAAAGGGAAGATTTTTAGACCTTAGAGATGCTTGCCAAGAGTTTTGGGAAAGAGAAGGATTGATGTTATTATCTGCTGAAAACTGTTTTTATGCTCTCTTTCAGTTTAATCCCTCTGATATATGCTTCTTATTATATGACCTTATTTCCCTGTAATATTTCAATGAACCATTAAATACCTGTCAGGCTTTTGAGCAACTGCTGAAAGCAAAAGTGTCTCAGCCTCCAAATTAACAGCAATACTTACCACTTACAGAGTAGTTGAAATCCTAGAAAAGCTGCCTTACTTGTCGAATTTTAATCTGATTATGCTTGATGTTTTTATTTTAGAGTGTTTGAATCAATGTGCAGATAATTTATTCAAATTTTCTTGCTCTGCTGTTTTTTTATTGTCTGCCAAGGAAGCAGGTGGCTATTCCCACTCAGCAAAATGGAAATACTTTGAAATATGGAGTGATGATTTGAACAACTCAAGGTTAATTTGTAAATCAATAATTTGACTCCTTAAGCTATGCTTTCTGTTTGCTATTTTATGATAGAATTACAGCTAACTTCTTTCTGTTTAAACAATTAAGTTTCAGCTCTCAGCTGGATACATCCAGGTGCTTATTTTCTCTGCTTTGAAATTGATCTTGGGAATTCAAACTGAACAAACCTGTTTCATTGTGCAAATCTTATTTTCAGGCAAAAATAATTATTTGATATTTTTATCTCTTGGAAAGACTGACAAAAATTTTGCTGTGAAGTCAGTTAAATCTACACAGAGGTTATTTCATCAGTAGGGGAATATAAGCATCCCTTAATCAAGGTGTGTTTTCAGGAAATGTAGCAATTTCATTTCCAGGCAGTGCTGATGCTTCTTACTTAGGAGTTCATGGTCATAAGTGGCTGCTTCCTTTGTCTTTTGTTAATTAGACAGTTACTGACAAATCATTATGACAATGATTATATTGTAGGACAGGACAAAAGTACTGTCCTGTTAAATAATTATACTTCTAAATGGTGTGAACTTTCATCTAGGTTTTGTATGCAGATCTAGCATACATGCAGATCTTTAAAAGACTGAACTTCCTTATTCATAATAGCTTGGTAATTGTCCAAGGACTCTGTGTGCTTATTGCTATGCCCTTATTTGTACTTTTCTTTTATAATATTCTAATAGATGGCCAGGTGGTTAATGATCAACATATTTCTATGTATTTTAGATAGGTAGATAAGGTAGATCTGAATTTTTTTTTCCTCCAGGTTTTTTAGGTCTAACTGAAGAAAATTTTAGTGTCTCTGGAGGACAAGCATTAGTCCTTGAATTTTTGGAGAATTTGGTGTCTGCTAGTATGCTGGCAAGTGGCTACTTTGGACACAGTTACTCAGTGCCATGCTTGTAATGTGTTCCTGCAGAGATCTTGGGTATAGATCAGCAGGATATGCAGTATCCTAAAGAACAGAAGTGCAGCAAATGTATTTGGGAGGTACTGATTTTTGGGCTCTTAACTGAGCCCTGCAGTTGAGAATGGGCAGTCTGAATGTAATTAGGTAACTTGTTTGTATAATTAACATGCTCTAAAAATGTTATGATTTTACTTTGCCTGAGTTGTGGCTGCTGTCTTCATCAGCAACTTTTGCTGAAGTAGATGTGAGTCAAAGTTTGCTTTGCAGAACAAGACTATGTACTTCTTCTGACCCAGGTCTTGGTCAGAACTCACTTGTGCAGCCATGGAGATCGTGAGACAAAAAAAGAAAGAAGGACCAGATTATATAAGCTGGGGCTGTGCAGGTCTACGCACAATTTGTCTTTTTGAAATTGCCATTATTCAGCTGTAATACATATGTTATTATCCATTTCTATCATATATCTTATATAATTCAGTTTTTTTTTTTTCTTCCCACTGTTTACTAAAAAAAGGTGTATATGGGCAGTGGACTTTGCTTTTCAATAGAAACTGTTCTAAAAGCAGTTATTATCTACAGTTACAAACATCTAATTTCTGTCAATCAAAAGGACTTAAAATGATAGAAGTCTCCTTGTTATGTGAGATCATGGGCCAAAGTTCTTTGCTGAATCTGTTGCTAAGTTATACTGCAGAAATATTTTTTTCCTCTGGGGAATATAGGCAGAATAAAGATACAGTTTTAGTGAATAGGGACTTTCTGCTTACTTGCAAACTTCCTTGTTGATAAGGAGGATGCAGTTTTTAATTTTTTAAAAAATAATACATACTACCACCTGAAAGCATCAAATTTATGGGCATTTAACTTTTTAGAATAAGAACAGTTGTTACAATTCGGATTTGGAGTGTACAGCTTTTGTGAAAAAGAGGAGTTGGAAACTGCATTCCAGATCTTCTGGACTGATTTACTTTGTATGTGAAGCTTCTCCACCACCAGCAATATTTCATGTGACATTAAAATTGACTGTTTGGCACATTGTATTTCTGTGCTTTTCCTAGGCACAAATACTGTAATTGTCACTGAAATTCCTTAACCTGCTTTGTCCATTCTGTATGGCACTCCTATTTATCCCAGACCCAGAGGCCTGCATGTTTGGAGACCTGATCTAGTATTGCATCTTAATGCTCCTACCAAGCTTTCTCTGTCTCATGAAGTGAAAAACATGAAGGTATGCCATAGTTCGGTAATCTTGTTTCTTCTTCAGTGTACTTGTGTGATGTATACTGTTTGTCAGATTTTGTGGTTAGGAGTTAGATGAAATTTGAATGTTGTGTGTAAATCTATTCTCCTGAGTTGTTGTTTAGAAATAGAAATGTTGCTGTTTCTTGTTTTACAGCATACCTAAATGATTGCAGTTTTTCTGTTATATTGGAAAAAACCCTTGTTTGGAGATAATTACTTTGTGATACAAGCTTCTGAACTCGGTTCACTTACAAGCGAAGTTTGCAGGGAGATTTGAAAAGAGTTTTAACCAAACACTGTTATACAATACATAATATTTTGTGTGTGATGTAGTGATAATTACCTGAAATGAGAGGACTTGAAGGAATTGGGAAATAGCAGGGAAGATAATGAAACAAGTCTTATCTGAAGATAGCAGGCAGTATTATGACTTAATTCAAATTCTACCATACATGCAGAAAAAATACAAACCACACATAACAAACAAAAAATATTCAGCAAGCAATGATGAAAATAATCAATTATTTACTGTTCTTTTGTAATGTTAAAATATTTTACCAAGGCAAGTTGCAGTCAAAAGTAATGTGAGTTATTTTGAAAATGGCAATACATTAAGATGCATTTATACAAGTGCAAGACTAAATATTTTACATAACTGTATTTCAATGAGAAGATATACAGTAAGTGCACACTTGATAACACTAAGCAGGCAAAACTTAACGTTAGTTCCATATACTGTTGTATAGTTCATGCACAGATCTTTCCCAAAGTAAAGAGGCTGTTCCAAATAATTCTTGCTGGGATGAAAAACAGGATGGGTTGCTGGTAAGGGTGTCAGCATGGATGGGGTCAGTTATAGACATTACTTACTGTAATTTGTGATTGCCGTGGAAGAGGAGTGGCTGTTGGTGTGATAGTAATACTGCTGGTGATTTTATTGGTAGGCTTAGTGGGTAGGCCATTAGCTAGTGCTGGAGTTCTGTTGTCTTGCACTGCATTGCAAGGGCTGATGGGCTTGGAAGTGGTGAGAGCTTGGACATAAGGATTTCCTAAATGAATGTGGATTTTGTTATCCTCAGTAGTTATTACACTTGATCCTGTACTGTTAGATCTCTGAAACTGCCACGATGACTGCCTGTCTGGGGATACTCTAAAGACAGCGTGCTTGGCTCCCATTTCCAAAGGCTCCGAGGAGAGGGTTTGTTCCTGAGAACTTGAGCTGGGTAAAGCCAAAGGGGACATTGTTCTTTCAGGAGTTAGAGAACCACACGATTCAGGAGTTTGAGATCTTGCAAAAGTAGTAGTCATAGTAATAGGAGAAATTACATGCTCTGGGGTCACGTAACCTTCTCCTGCTTTTGATTTTATGGGTGTTAAGGAGGTGTTTTGAATAATGGTTATTCTTTGCTTTGGAGTGCCACAGTTGGGTATAACTGCTGTGCTTGTGTAGGAGTGAGGGCTTTCAGTGGTAGGACTGGTTATTTCAAGGGTTGCTGTGTTCTGTCCATGGTCTGGAGTGACTTTTATGTGAAGGGGTTGGCCAGGTGTATGGCTTAGCACTAGATCTCCAGTCTGTGCACAGTTTCCATTTTGCTTTGTGTGTATCTTTCCATTTTGAGGATGGCTCTCTTTGGACTTCATCCAAGGGATCCATAATGTTTTGTTTGCAGCATTTGCGGTGGATGAGTTGCTTTTGAAAGACACTGTTTGTTCCTCCTCGTTACCGCTGTCTTCATAGAGCTGCCCATTTATGACCGTTCGCTCTAAAGGCATGAGGGTTTTGTAATCAGGTGGTTCATTGTCTGCTGAATCTGTTTGGATTTCTTTAGAAAAAACTTGCACATCTGGAATTTTCTTTCCATTGAGACCAGGCCTGGTGTTCTTGCTGAAGGATCTGTACCTCTCCAGTTCTTTTGTGAGGTTTTCCATTTCTCTTGCTAACTCCCTGTTTTTGTTTTCTTGCTGGAGGAGTTTATTCTGTAAGACTGTATGATCACCTCGCAGGTGACAGATTAGGTCTTCTGTTGCCACGTATTCATGAACTTTCTCTTTCAGTGCATCTACTTCTCTGGAAAGGTGACTTGATTTAGCTTCCTCTTCTTTGAGTTTCTTAAAAAGGCGCTCCTGATTGGACTCTGCCTTTTCCGTTAATTTATACCTTGCCAATTCCATTTTCACAGCCTCCAACTCCTCTGAGAGGAGCTTGGCTCTGTCCTGTTCACTGACATATTTTCGTTCTAGGGACTCAAATTCATCTTCAGTTTTCATAAGATCATCTTCTACTGACTTCATTTCGTTGAGCTTCTGCTTAAGCCTCTCAACTTCTTGAGAAAGCTCTTTGATTATGTTGTTTTCCTGCTGCAGGGAGGTGCTAGATCTAGTATTCTCCTTACGTTTACTTTTAAGAAACTCTTTTTCAACATCTTCCAGAGACTGAAGTCTTTTACTTAGAATATTCACTTTGGAAACAAGATCACTTCCTTTCTCCTCCTCTGCTTTGAGTTTGTTTTTCAGTTCATCTCTTTCTTTTGTAACACTGGACATTTTTTCCTCTGCATCAGATTTTGATTTCAGTGCCTTTTTACTTTCCTCCATCAGCTTTTCTGTAACCGACATCACTTTTTTTTGTTCCACCTGAAGCTGAGAAGTTGCAGCTTGCAGCTTTTCTTCTGTTTGCTTTATTTTTTCACCCATAGTTTTTCTTTCATCCACAAGCATCACTGTTAAACTCTTCAGCTTTGTTAAATCTTCTTTAAGTGTAAACTCAGTTTTTTCTAACTTGCTTTCAATTGCTTCAAGCTCACCAACTCTAGCTTTTAAACCGTCAAGCTCATGGGACAACTGCTTTGTTAAAATTTTTTCTCTTTCTAGGCTGCATTTCAGGGAGTAACATTCCTGTTTACTCTTGTTGAAAGCATCTTCTAGTTTCTCCAGCTCCATAATTCTTTTATTAAGTTTATCTACTTCCCCTTTAAGGTTCTTGCTCTGTGATGCTTCTTTTTCTAACTTTCTATTAAGTTCTCTGCACTGGTCTTCCATTTTTGTGAGCTCTTCATCTTTTCCTTCCATCTCCAGCAGTCTTTTCCGTAGTTCTTCTACTTCAGTCATAAGTGCAGCGTTCCCACACTCTCCCTTATTTATCTTATCCCTTAGGTCTTGCAGTTCTTCTTCTGCCTTTCGCAAAGATTTGTTGGTCTCCTCCAGCTCATCGATTTGCCGGCTCAGAGACGTTAATTTTAGCCGGAGCTGGCAATTCTGACTGTCTTCATTGGTTAGTTTGGCCATCATTTCTTCTTGGTCTTGAGAAATCTTACTGCTCTGGGAGTGAACTTCGGCTTCCAGCCTGCTGGATTTCTGTTTCTCTTCTTGAATTTTTGCTTCAGCGAAAGTCAGCTTTTCGTGTGCTTGTTCTGTAGAAGTGGTTAATTCTTGAATTTTTTTACTTTGTTGATTCAACTGCTCAGTGAGTCTTTGCTGTTCATCCACCACCATTAAAGCAAAGGATTTCAGTTTAGTCAATTCTTCTTTCAGTTTAGATATTTTCTTGTTGTTTTCCTTTTCTTTTTTTGCCTGATATGCTGTCTCTTGTTCAAGAAGCTTTTTCAGTCTGTGGGAGGAAATAATATTGTATTTTGAAGCCGTTTTAATGGGCATTTAAAAACACACTTGAAATATTACGATATTTCTGCCAAATGTCCATGAACATCCACTTGTAACTACAAGCAGACCTCTCCTTGAAGCATTATTTGGAAGTGTCCACTGGCCTTAGTTCCAATTCAGAAGTTCTTTTGTAATGAACACTTCAGCATGATCATTCAGACTCAGCAACTTCAGTTATTGTGCATCTTTAATTATATTTTCAAATTTCAACAGGGATCAGTGCAACAAAGCTATTTTGTTATTCTGCACTGGAACTGCACTTCTCTCAGCTGTTTGCTGAGGCCAGGTATGTGCATGCAAGTTTTGTTTGGTTTTTTGTGTGTGTTGTGCCTTTTTTTTAAAGAAATGTGATTATTATAATGCTTAAAAAATTAGGTCAGTGCAGTGCTCAAGGGCAGATATAATTTACAGCATCATAAAACTCCTAGCTTTGTTACTTAAAAACCATCATAATATTTAACAATCAAACCTTAAGGACATTTGAGTATGCGAAGGAAATGTAGCCACAGTGGGCAGTTAGTGAGGCTGCCTAATGTGAATTCCTAAGCAGCACAGCAGAGCAAAATGAGGTAAGGCTGTCCTTAATGAAAGTGCAGGCCTTGTGACTTCGTATCAAACACACACACACAAATGCAGTCAGCAGATAAACAGGTATTCAGTTATGCCTTTTGAACTTAACAAAGCCCAAATGTCTTAATGTGTGTTAGGCCTGGATTTACAGATATGCCTCAGTGCATCCCTGCTTTTACATGATTCTTGAAGGTTTTCATGATTATTTTCCAAAACTAGTTTTACAAGTTTATGTTAATACTCAATCTTTTTTGGGATGCAACATACTTAATTAGCAAGAGAGTTGGGATAACGTGCATTTGTTTATATAAGATCCTAAGAAACCTCCAAATACCTCAACTTCTTAGGTTCTTTTGTGGACTTTTCTTTGTTAAGGAGATGCTTGTGGAGTTCGTCTAAAGTATGATTAGGTTTGGCCAGAACATATGTTTCCTTCCAATTACATTTTTTCTACAGTCAAGATAAATATATTCTGGTATTAAACAAGAATCTGAAAAGCCTAGGTTGAAGTCATAAAGAATTAGAATTTGTATGTCATTCATAAGAATGGTACAGACTCAAGTTGGATAGATCCTGTTATCAAAACTGTACTTGTACAAAATGACTTTTTAAGCACCCATTTAACTTTATTTCCCCCCCCCCACCCCGAAATATGATGACAGCTGCCTAGAAGCTGCTGCTGAGACATAGGATTCCTGTTCCCCACTTGTCTGGGGTCACTCTTGTGATGTCCATGTCCAAGTGGTGAGTCTTTACAGCTTCTCACTGACAAGGTCCTGTCTCAGCCTCCCCTTTAGTTCAGGCAGAGCTTAGATAAGAGTCTCCTTTGCACAGCTTTAATTAGCTGTTGACTGACTGAAGGCATCTATTCCTGGGCAGTAGGCTGCCTCAGCAGCATCCCCTTTGGAAGCAATGTAATTTTCCTGCACAGAGAGGAAGCCCTCACCATTGTACTAGTGTCCACTTGTCCACGGGACTTGTCTGATGGTGGTGATGTTGTATAGAAATCCATAACAATACAATTTCTTATAACATCTTCATAGTCCCTACTGTTTCTATTTTAGTGCCTAAGTTGCACTATGTTGAAAATGCTTTGTATGAAAAAATAACAGAATGGGAAATAGCCATAAACATGAAAGACTTGAAGCAGTCACAAATTCTGTACAACAGTCAATTAACATGATAGGGGAACCAGATATGAAAATGTATAAATGGAGAGGGAGAGGTTTGTGAAATGAGTTTGAAGGGATGCTGCTGGTTGATAGAACAGCTAATGGGGGGAGGACTGTACCATCTCAAAGGCAGCTTTTCACTGTGTTCATGGTATATAAACTTCTGTCCCCTCTTCAGTGCTACTTTCAGTTCTAATTCTTTGCAGTGTAAAAATCTTTTTTCCCTCCCCACCCTTGTCTCTGAATGCTTTAGTAGTGAAGTTCAATTGATGATTTACCGTTGCCATAGCTATAAAACCATAACAGAAGCACAACTAACAATTTCATTTGGAATTAACTCAGATTTTGTGTGTGCATGAAGTTAAGACATACTAATATGGTTACTTGGACTTACTAGCACTTGATTTATTTTAGCTTGCTTCACTGTAATTTATTTTTTAAGGCAGATTTAGCTGTGGTCATTAATACCTTTGGTAATCAGTGTTTTACCCAACACTTCCATATTAACTAGTTGATATCTTTCTGGCCAAGTGAAAGTTTTAATGATCCAGGAAGTCGTGCCTCTTACACTGTTTTGGAAAGAAGCTCTTATGCCAAATAGTAACAAACAATCGTAATTTTCATAGAGATGCTGTCTAAATTTTTTTACGATTCAAGTAGATGATTGTGCATAAATAATGAATGAGTTGACAATCAAGTCAAGTCTGATGAAGTCTGTGTTGCATGGGCTTTTTGAACAAAAGTCCCTTTATTACTGGTACCTGGATTGTTGTGTAAAGATTTTCAAGAGTCTGTTTCTTTCATCATGCCTAAAGACTTTGGGTATTTAAAAATGATTCCTTCATTCAAAAGACAAAGTGCAGTTTTAACATTCAAACAGACTCACAAGCAAATATTTGTAATAACTGAGATGTGTTCCATGTTTAAAAAAATACTTCTATAAAATCACTTGATTGAAGTCAGGAGTATAGCTCAACAACTAGGAGTTAAAGGATTTTAATGTGTTTCTAGAAAGAAACTGTGACTGTGTCTGCACATACGCACTTAGGAATGGAAGAGGACCCTAAAATATTTGGGGGTTTTGGTGTTGTTTGCCTGTGTTCTTAAATTAACTGCTTAATTTTGGTCAGGGCTTTTTTTTTTTGGAACCTGAGTTCTGTGGGTCAGTGCTTGGTTATGTATAGTATCTGAATTAAGAAGTCATGTGCTTGAAGAAGTGCTTTAACTGATAATAGCACTTAGTGACTTTGGTGATAGTGTAAAAATACTTTGTGTTAACTTCATCCAAAATACTGTCTTCCTGAAGAACAGTATCCAGAGTATCTGAGAGAGCAATTTTACTGAAAATATGTAAAGGTCAAAAAAGTTGGCTTAAATAAATAATAATTTTTAAAAAAGAACAGACACTCCCCTAGCCAATAAATTTTTTTATCATTTTCTTTGCCAGCTAAATTTCATGATTGTGTCATTTTGTAATGGAAAAAGGTAGGTGTATAATTTAGACAAAGCTTTTACACAACTCTAAGCAGTTGACTTCACAGGACTGCAACAACCCTTTCTGAATTGAGGCCAGCAAAAACAGACATGGAAAATTTTTTTTATGAACATGACTGATAGGTAGTTAAAGAGAGTCAGGGCAGTGTCTTATTACTTCAGAGCTTCTGTTATAAATTATTGCTTTATTGTGGGTTAATATTGTACTTATTTGCAATACCAGTTAACTGCTCCTTTATTTCCTGGAAGAAATTGTATGTCTCAGCCCTCCTCTGTCCATTGTAGTTGTTTCCCTCAGTACGCAGGCTACAGCTTCTTGGTGTTAACACCATGCATTCAATTGTTTTCCTTCATTTTTTCAAGTGCATATAGTTTCAGCTACACTACATGATATTTGACAAGATAATGACTGTATTCTCTACAAGATGTGGAGAGTTCCGTAACAGTTCACTGTCCTGGTGTCATGTCACAACATTTGTCTTTAAGAGGGACTTTCCATTTTCCTGGGGTGACATGTATTACAAGGAGATTTGTTTAATTTATGTTTTTACAGTATTCTAAGGGGATGACCTTTCCTTTGAGTTTCACAGAAACCAAAGAATGTACGGGAGGCTGAGATTGCAACATTTTTGTTTTAAAATTTTTTTTAGTTTGTTCTGGAATGAGTTGTTATTCTTTGGATAATAAGAATAAAAATTATGAGTTTTTTTGTTTGTTTGTTTAAGCAATGTTGTAGTGGTAACTGTAGAAAAGGCTGTCTTCTGAGGATGCAAGTGAAATAGATACTGGTTTGTAAACCTCAGCTTTTGTCTTTCTAGTGTTGTGGAGTTTTTAATGTATATATTGTCAATATCTGTATCAGACCATTCTTCAGAAATGATAGTGATTTTTAATTTCTGTGATTCTTTTTTTTTTTTTTAAATCATAAAGATACAGATTTTTTTACTAGGTCTTGCTCTTTACTCTTCTACAGATCAAAGACGTGGTTTATGAGAGGTTCTACAGGTTATTACACAAGGGAGACTTACTTCTAAAGTTTTTGGATATATGCTTGAATTTCCCCTGATACAAAGCAAGTAAAAGCTTTAAGCTGAAAGCTTTTAAATGTGGATGAAGTCATGCCTTTTCCTCTGAGGCACTCTTCCCAGTTAGCAATAAGACATGGTCTGGCCTTTAATAAGAGAAGAAACATGCTTCATCATTTCTGGTAAATCTTAAAAGTTGTTGTAATTTTTTGACACCAGTGCAGTTACATACGTATTTTTGTAAGAAAGCCAGTCTGTGCCTTCCACAGCTAATTGAAACAAAGTTTGTGTTTGTTAACATATTTCTGGTCTTGGGAGGGCTATGCCTTTTTTTGCTTTTGCTTTGCCTACAGTTCTATTTATCGATGTGCAGTTTTTATGAAGACATGTTACAGCTTTTTTTATGGCTCTCTATTATCTTTATTAATGCTTCTTTTTCTCCTGTCATAAAGAAAGTCAAAAGCCTTTGAAATTACAGCAGCAACAACATACCATAGCTGTTGTGTAATCTGCTGGCTTCATCTGAATCAGTCAGCACTTCCCAGCAGAATGTGAATACTTATTTTAAAATTTGTTTTCCATTACATTAATTTACATCTGTAAATGTCAAAGAATTTGTTTATGCTGGGATACAAACCTTCAAAAAGGGTGTCTCACCTGCAAGAGACTGTGTAAGGCAAATTTCTCAATAAGGAAATTTATTTTATGAAATGAGAAATTTTAATGAAGGGAGTGCGAGTTCTTATTACTCCACAGAATATCACAAAGTAATTATTGTTTTATCTGATGCTTCAAATGCTGACTTGCTTTACAAGTCTTAATAAAAGTCATAGAAGATGAATGGTATTGCCAGTTCTGGGTTAACGGGCAAAATTTCGCATGGATAACCAGATGTATTTAGCTGTTATGCTGAGTAAACATATGTAGATAATGCTTAAAAAATTAATTATTCTGGAACACTGATATTGTTTGTGACCATGATTTCACAACTACTAAGCTGCTGAACATTCTTCCTGGTGACACAGGAATATTTGCACTCATAAATGTTACAAAACCTGAGGTAAAATCAGTGACAGTAAATGGTATGAGAAACTTTTAACAAATTTATATTGGTTATTTTAAGATTTAAGATGAGATAAACTTCCAGTTAAGTAATTTTACTTCAGCACTACAATTCATTTTTGTTTTATTATGAAACCTCAGTTTAAGAAAAAAATGTTCTATCTTGAATTACATTCTTTCCTTATCTAGATGTTCTTGGAAGTCACTTATCAAAACACCAGTCTTGTGTAGAAAGCATTGATGCTTTCTGTGGCAATAAGGATTTGAATGTCAATGTGAAAATTATGAATTCTGATGTTCATTTATAATCTTCTAATGGCAACCATCTGCAGTGTTTGAGATTATGATAGGGAGGTGGGAGTGAAGAATACGCTGTCCTATTAAATTGTTGGCAGGTTTTTGGTTTGGTTTGTTTTTTGACTTGACTGCTTATCCTGAAAACATTTTAAATTAACACTAACCTGAGAAGACCATAATATTAATGGGCTTCACTTGAAGTTAGCCTTAAAAACTGGGTCCTGGCATTCAGCTTTTTAGAAAACATGGCACAATGAACCGTGAGCTGGACTCTGATGTGTCACTGCTTTTGAGATGCACTCTGCTTTCTTCTTTCCTCTTTCTAGATTTAACAACTGTGTCAGGTATTCTTTGAAGTCATTATCCACTTCTGTTGGCATTTCAATGCCATATGATTCTGCACGCAGCATGACTTAATCCTCTTCTGTTCTGACTCTAAATACCTCAATAAGATAACCAGCTCACAGGAAGAGCACTTAGGTTTTGTTAGTTAATAATTCAGGATTTTTTTTTTTTTTAATATTACCATAGTGCATATTCACCACATTCCCCTTCCTCCCCCATCTCTCTCAATGTCTCCCACCATACTGCCTGTAAAGTCAAAAATTAAGCCAGTAATTTCAGATGCAACACCAGAATTTGGAACTCTTCAAATTTACGTCAGCCAGCAAATTATAGTTTTGCAGATGGAAAGCTTTCTGAAGGAAATGGAAACATTAACCACAAGAGATGTGGTATAGGGGTCAAAGCAATAAGACTAAGGCAGAACTTTTCAGTTACTAATCCAGGTCCTGCTTCTGTCTTGTCTTCATCTTTAACAAGTGAAATTTTGTGCCTGATCCTCAGATTTATTAAAATGGATAAACAGTGTTAACTTACAGTTAACAGATAACTTGTTCCTGTTACAGTTAACTTACTGTAACAGATGTTGAGAATTATTATTAATCTAAATAGGTTTTATGTGCAGTAATTACACAAAATAAACCAAGATAACTACTGATTTTCATAATTTGTGATTTTTAAACAGTGGTGTCATTGAAATGTTTGCATTTGATATTTGATGTTATATGCTAATAAGTTAAATTGATGGGAGAAATTGTGTGTCTTGATGAACCTGAGATTTGTTTCAAGTGCATACTTTAAGTGTTATTCCTGCTAGAATGTTATTGCTTGACCACCGCTACTGAGCTGTTTATAAAATCACCAGTGTGATAAAGCACTGAATACTGCAGAGATAAACAGGTCAGGGCTTAATCCACCCCTTACCCTGTGGGCAGGTGAACGGGTTTGCATTTTCTATTCAGAGTGTCAGTACTAGGAATCGATAATGTTGCAGCCTCCTGCTAGGATTTCCAGTGAAAAACTATTACAGGAGTTAACTCGGTGCCTGAAAACTGTTCTTTGGAGCCCCGCCTGTCTTCACTCCCACTCCCCATGGAGAGATTAGGCACAAACAAGAGAGTGCAGCTTGCCCAGGTTGTGGATACTTCTGGTGAGGCTGCTGCTAGACTGATGATCCCAGCCACGTGTGTTTGGTTTGAGTAAGGCAAATACTACTTCACTGTCACTGCCATGCTGTGTTTACTGTTGCTGGAAGAGTAAAATTTGGAGGTGTGAGTTATTGTCTTGGCTATTTACTCTGCATCCTTCAGTTGATTGAGGAGTTTGCAGAAGTTCTGATTCTCTGAATCAGTCAGTTGCTTGAGCTCGCTGTAAGTTAGCAGCCCTTAAGCCATATTTTTACGCTTCAATTTAATGATACTGTTTTATATTCAGAGAACAGTCTGAGTTTTCTTTAAGCAATTTCTGTAGATAAATCCTGTGATTTTTTTTTTTTTTTAATTCTGTATGTAGCATATCATAGTGTGTAGGTTCAAAGTGGACTGTTTTTAAGGGGGGCACAGATGGGAAAATAGTTGCTGTTCTGGTATTTCATGCACCTGAGGCAGTGCTGGTGTTCCTGTCTTGACCAGAATTGGGCATAATTGTGCAAGGATCTAATTTATACAAACTTTTTTTAACTTCAATTAGTTAATATTTTTGGTATGACAGAAAATGGCACTCAGCCACATCTTGTTACTCAGAGGAGACCAGTTAGTTGTAAATGTCATTTTCCCATAACATTTACAGGAACTGGATGTTCTCTAAAACAACTTTAACACACATTTTATATAAAAATAAATGTCTGGGGCTGCATTTTCATCTATGGGCAGAGTAGGCACTGTGCCTATCTCTTATGCTAACCATGGCCTTATATTATCAGTCATCAGCAGTGGTAAAATTTAGAAGTTTCCATACTGCCATGCTCACTTATTCTTTTGAACTGAAGTCATCCTACTCACGCAGCCAGCCCTGGATAAGCTGCTCTGTGGCCACTTGCTTCTAGACAGGTGCAACTTGTCTAGGAAACTTTAATATGCATTCTTCATGCTCAGTGTACAAGAATTTATGTGCTGGAATTGTGATTTAAACGACATAGATTAAACATGGTAAGTTAAATAAAGATACTTTAGTACTGAATGACGCTGTTAGGACTGAGAGTTTGCCAGTAACTGGAGGAATAAGGCTGGTTGTAAACAATTAGACAAACATTCCTCCAAAATTATATAGGTGGTGTCACTGCTTTGCAGGAGGATTCAAATTCCATTACTTCTTGAGGGTTCTGTTCATACCCATAAATCTTTATTATATACATACATCTTCAGACAAAAGTAAGCCCTTTTCTGGTGTGCTTATTTCCTGAAGAAGCTCTGTGTATGTGTTTAATAAACTTGGACTGTTTGAAACTGGGCTTGAGTGGCACTCCATTTTTTTTTTTTGTCAGAACACTTAAATCTTAATTGTTACTGTAAATTTAGCTTGAGGTATTTAAATTTGCCTCGATTCTAAGTTGCATGAAGCAGTGCAGTTGAGGCTTTTATCAGGTTTGCTAATACAGTTGCAACTTTTTCTGGTAGCCAAGACTGTAAGTAATAATGTTAACAGCAATAGCGTTAATATCAGGCAGAAGTTTGTTTTGAAGCTAAATATGCATCTTTTCCCATAGACCTGCTAATGTGAGGGTGGCCATTTTCTGTGATGGGCTTGGCCAGCACTTCATGGTGGAGGCACAGGTGAGAGAGATGATGGCAGTGCATTGTGGCAGAGTTACCTAGCTGAACTTCAAAGCTACAAGTGATGAAGAATCCTGCTAGTTTCCTGGTTTTCACTTTGTGACCTTCAGAAATGGTATTGGAACTTTTCCTTATGCACTACAAATTGCTTCTGCATACAGTTCTAGGTACTGAGCCTCTGTAGTGACCTGGCAGATAATTCATCTTGCTATCTGTTGTAAACCTGCTAAGTGTTTGGAAGTTGTATTTTCTCTTCTCCCAGTAGGCCTCTGACCACACAGACCTGGGTGCACTTGCTGAATTATCTAAAGGTGCAGCATCAATTAATGTTTTGTCTAAAACATGTTAATCCTGAGCAAAGGTGCTGTGGTTCAGCATTTACGTTTACACGGTTTCTCCAAACTGATCCTCTTCAAAGAGGACTAACACATTGTTTTAGATTACTGGACAGGAAGCTACATTGGAGACCTAAAGATGATAGTTTGAGAATTTTTTTAGATAGTTAAGTTCTAACCGAGCTTTACTTCACAGATTTAATTCACAGTTCAATAGCAAATGGTAGTTTAAGTAGCTTCTTCACCTGTAATGAACTGTTTAACTGAAGAATGTCTTTTACTCTCAGGTCTGTTGATTATGATGTGTTGAAGTAAGATTTTTCCATTTTTGTGCAGCCTTGATTGTTCACTGTGTTAAAGATCAAATACTCTGCTTAAGAGTTAAAAGAAACTGGATCTTTTAGTCGTATGCCCACTCAGAGTGCCAATAGCAGTGTTTAGGGTGATTGTGGTGTTCTGGGTTTTTGAGCTACTTGTTCAGCAGCTGGAGTAACTTCCTTGCTTCGTAAAATAAATGTTTTTTTACTTCTTAGGGGGAAAAAACCCTAAATTATTGGGATGAAAAAAGTGTATTTAACTAGTTCTAGCATTTCTGTGATCAATGATTTCTTAAACTCTTTTAAAATTAGTCTGAGCAGTCTTCCTAAACCCAAAAGATATAATTACTTTTCCCATCTTTAGTTGTTTTCCAGTGTTCTTTGCCTTTCAAAAACTGTCGTAGGAAAAGGCTTTTTTAGGAAATAGCAGGGTCACGTGTGTGTAGGCTTCCCTTGTGCCTTCATATGAAGACTTTGAGTTCCTTGTTCTTTAAGGAACTGTGAATTCAGTTGAACATTCTGTGCCTTGTTAGTGTACCCCAAACTGATTTATAACTCAGTATCATTATGTGACTACATTTGGCTACATGCCCTACTTAATCTCTCTCCTTGCCTCTTGGCTGATGGTCTGTGGTATTCAGGTTATAGTTTCTTGTTTCAGATGTCACTGAAGGAGCTGTAGCATGCTTTCACGCACAGTATGTTTCTGATGTAATACATTTTAGCTTTTATCATTAATTTATAATGTGGTTTCAAATGCTGAAAATAAAGGAGTTCTCTCTAGCAGAGCTTGCAAATTGTTTAGTTAACTGCTTTAATCTAGATGTACGAGAGGGTCATTTTCAAGTTATGAAATGTTACCAGTGCCAATTTCTGACTCCTCTTACCCAGTTAATCCTGACTGAAATAGGGAGATTTTGCAGTTTACAGAGATGACAGCAATCCTAGAGAGCTCTAGGTGGCAGGTGGGAACAAAGCAGGGCCAAGAAGATCCTTTCCGAAGTGGCTGCTCCTTTGTACACCACAGTACATTTTCCTCCCTCCTCCTTTGTAGGGGTTAGCAAGGTATGTAAGCTTGCCTACTGCTGTCAGCAGTCTGTGTGACTCTCAGCAGCCGAATAAGCGTTCTCCGCCGGTTGGTGTCGTCCCCGCACCGCCCTGTGGCAGCCCTTTGCCATCTGGAATGGCCTGCAGCGAGCTGTGCTTGCTGACTTCGGCAGAGGTTTCATCCCCTGCTTTGCTTACTCATGTGCTTACTAATGAACGTGCTCATTATATATCGCACCTGTCTTTAGAAACACGGATTTTAGAGGTTTTGGCGCTGCCAAGGTTTCTGATCGCCTTTTCATTAAAGACAATTCAGTGTTTAGTTTGGGAGTTTTGTTTTTGGCTGCTAATGAAAAAGAAAAAACTTTTCTCTTTACATGAAAGAGTATATAATAGTATTTTAAAAGTTAAGAAAAATGTTTCAGATTTAAGCATTAACACTTGAGCGTTGCAATTTTTTTCCACACCTTCCTACATCCAAGTTTGTGTGTTCAATACTGGGTTTCAGATACTTAGATTAGGGATTGGCAACCCCCAATGTGGCATCGTTACACCCTCAGGTTCAAGTGACCAATATAAATCACTTTCCTTTTTTTTTTTTGGTATGATATGTTTTTGGTAACAGAATGGCTTTTCTGAGGTGTAGAATGTGCTTGACCAGGGGGTAGCATTTTGAATTTGAAAACAAAAACAATGGTAGCATTTATTAGGTTTCTTCTGAGAAACCTCTTTGTGGCTAAGTAGAATAGAATCATGTTTGGGAATGTGATGGGTGATGTTAGCTTCAGGTAGACCAAACTTACATGTGATAAAATTTCAAAACTGATTTTCTTCATAATTAGACTTAATGACTGAAAGCTGTATAAATTGTACCAAAAAAAGATTAAATCCATTGAAAGCTGACAGAATTCAGTCAGCTTAAACTTAACTCTTAGGTAGTTTTGTCCATGTGCTAAAATTCAATGTGTAATTAAAATGTGAGTTTTATGAGTGCATTACTTTCTATTTTTAAGCAGCCAGTTTTATGTGGGTTTTTTTATGGCAGTAGCATTATGCTGCTTCAGTTCTTAAAGTTTTTCTTCATTCCCTCACTCTGTCATTGTGATAGTTGCTATGCAAACACTAGATAAGCTCTCTGCCTCTCATAAAAAAGACAAAGTTTTAAGTCAGCTGACTACAATAAATTGGAAAGAAA